>NC_092166.1:74926189-75231189 GCF_045791955.1 Oncorhynchus clarkii lewisi
AAGAGCCGAGAGGGAGGGAAGGAGGCTATGAGAATGGAAGAGGAGAGAGGTTTGGAGTCTCAGACCTGTTAACCAGTCGTGATTCGTGAGAGGCAGTAGGTAAGGCCTGAGTAGGGAGGACTAGGCGGACAGGGGGAGTAGAGGGAGAGAGGGATGTCTCAGGTCTGTTAGGCAGTCCTGAGAGGTTGTAAGTAGTTTCTGTGTAAATACGGCTGCTATCTGTTTGTGATAGTGTATGTTACTCTGTGTCAGAGCTTCTCAATGCTTTCCTTGTCTCTGCTTATCATCACTAATTAAAACATCTCAATTCCTCTGGCCAAACTCTAGGGCTGAAGGAGTGTGTGAGTGTGTGAGTGTGTGTGCGTGCGTGCGTGTGTGCGTGCCGGTGTTCGTGCATGTGTGTGTGTGTGGTGTGTGTGTGTGGGAGCGGTCGGAGGGAATGTAGCAGGTTGGAGGATATCGTCCACTTAGCTGGCCTTCTATGGACAGGAGGGCTCTCAAATATTCACCCTGGTCTGCCCTGCCAAGAGAAGGTCCGTTTCCACACACACACCCAACGCATGTCCAAGGAAAATACAGATTTCTGTGAGAGGATCCCTCCTGAGAGAGATTCATTTAAAAAGTGTAATCATGAGTTTCTTTTTAAGTTGGGAAAGATTTCTTTATACAGTATGTCCAAGCGAAGTAAATAAACAACACATGGGGCTCTATTTCCCTACCAGCTCTCACAGTCTCACATCAGAATTAGATGTTCATCCATTTTTCTCAAACGTCAAATTTTGTGTTTTACGGTTAGGTTTAGACATTAACTCCAAATTCTTAAGGTTAGGCATTAACTCTGAATGGTTAAGGTTAGGCATTAACTCTGAATGGTTAAGGTTAGGCATTAACTCTTAATGGTTAAGGTTAGGTATTAACTCTGAATGGTTAAGGTTAGACATTAACTCTGAATGGTTAAGGTTAGGCATTAACTCTGAATGGTTAAGGCTAGGCATTAACTCTGAATGGTTAAGGTTAGGCATTAACTCTGAATGGTTAAGGTTAGGCATTAATAACTCTGAATGGTTAAGGTTAGGCTTTAACTCTGAATGGTTAAGTTTAGGCATTAACTCGAATGGTTAAGTTTAGGCATTAACTCTGAATGGTTATGGTAAGGGTTAAGGTTTGGGATAGGCTTAAAACAAAAATATAAAAAACAACTTTCTATTGCTGTATTCGTAGTTAGTAAACCTAGCAAAACCCAAACTTACTTGAAGGTAACAGCGCTCACTTTTGCCCCTGGTGGCAGGTTTCCACGTAATCTCCCGATATCATCAGACATGGATGGATGTCAAATACTGACTTGTATCACAGGTGACCTGGCTGCTATTTACCTAACACAGTTAGTTTGCAATTTCAGCATGTAAAAACTGGCGCTCTGGCGTTTTCCAACCCATGCACCAGGTTCATCAATTTACCTGTCAATATCAGCTCGCTTGCGCTAAGGTGGAAAGAGTGGAAATATTTGAGATGTGTCCTTTTAAAATAAGTGGCAATTTCATGTGGTGCATATTGGGAGATTTAAGACCAATGAAAAGCAGGTCTTAAGCTTCATTCACTTTACCCATAATCACTCTGTTACGTTGCACCGCATGTCATGCATTTCAATGGAGACGTCCACAATGGTGTGAAAACGCAACGCCCCCTTGAGGTTCAAGACTCCGTTGTGAGACGGACACCGCAACTTTTAAATTTTTAAAACTTTGAGTCGTCTTCAGTAAAGTCAGAGTCGAAGAGTCGAAGAACAGGAAGTTACCAAAACATAGAAGAAGATGAAAATATGTGTTTTCGGTGACGGCTTTATGGGATAGCTAGCAACTTGTAAGCAATTACCAATTTCTATAAGTGAATACCATTTTAATAGTAATGTTAAATAATAAACATGGGCTGTTAAGCCAAGTACTATATATGACTGTTTTTTTATATTTGTGAAGTTATTTTTAATGCTAATTGTTAGGTGGAGGTCGCTAGCCACAATTTAATCTTCAACCTAGCCTGGCTTTTAGCTAGCTAGCTGCTCTGCAGTGCAGTGCAACCTAGCCTGGATTTTAGCTAGTTAGCTGCTCTGCAGTGCAACATAGCCTGGCTTTTAGCTAGCTAGCTGCTCTGCAGTGCAACCTAGCCTGGCTTTTAGCTCGCTAGCTGCTCTGCAGTGCAACCTAGCCTGGCTTTTAGCTTGCTAGCTGCTCTGCAGTGCAAACTAGCCTGGCTTTTAGCTAGCTTGACTTGCAATAAAGTTACAGAAACAAGTTGAGGAAAAAGAAACTAAACATATCATGTTTTATTATCACCTGAAACTATATATTCATCCTGTCTCGAATGAAAAGGTCATACTTTGCAATCTCCCCAAATAAATGTGATCTCTCAGCAGAGACAGGCTCTCCTCCATCTTGCTTTACAAACATTACCTTTGTCCATTCAGTATTCGGGAAAGACTCTGTTCAATGCATTTTGGTACACCACAAGTACATTCATTTCCAATGGAATGCGGCAAACACAGCATTGCATTGCAGAGGCAGTTGCAGTGTGATCTGTGTGTTGCATGAGTTTGATTTATCGAATGTATGTGTCAAACTGTATGTGTGTACAGACTTGTGTACAGGCTTGACAGAAATGGTAGCAGAAGGTGAATGTTGAACTTTTGTTGCAAACATATCCAGATGGCGCTGCTATGCACCACACCAAAAGCAGCGTTTAATTGGATATTAATGTACTTCTGGTGTACCACATCTGGTATACCACATCATTGCATTTTGGTACACCATAATTACATTAATTTCGAATGAAACGCTGCGTTTGTGCGTTCGGTGTGGTGCATATGTTGGATTTACCAAAATGCAATGACACTGTCGGTGTGATCGAAGCGTTAACGTGGTTGATTGTAACAGCATGGATTTTGTGATTGAAAGCGCAACCTATCCAGCCACAATGCACAGTGCCCAAGAGAGGAGATGGTAACCCTCACATTAATAAACATCAAAAACGACTGTTTTTTTTCTCCATTTGGTTTTATTTGATTTAAAACCAAGCGTTATATGCCCTCAATGAAGGCATTTTTTGGGGGGTCCTGCCCAATGCGTTCGCAAAGTAGTCAAGCTTATCAATAAAGGATTTGACTCGTAAGACTGCTTTGAAATAAATCTTAATTAAAGTTAAGCAAAAAAATGAGCGGAAATCCCTTTTGATATAGGCCTACATTGTTTTAGCCCGTGCGTAAAACCCCTCCATGTAGGCTATCTGTCCATTTGCCATCATGAAAAGAGAGATGAGATGATGCTGGGGACCCTTGTATTCAGAACTTATTTTCCTGAAACAATGGCTTGTTTTTCGTTTAATTTGATTAAAAAACAAACACCGCCCTGGCTTTATGATGAAAATGTCCAGCTCGCATGCAATGGAATTTAGGAACAGTCTGCTATTTCTGGAGAAGCGTGAACACGATCTGTAAAATGGGGTCGATTATGTTTATATGTCAATGTAGGTTTATTTACCCGAGTGCTGTCCTAATTCTGTTCTTTGGATTATATACGAGGATCTAGCACCCGATGTAAATTCATATAAGGTGGAGTCGAGCACGTTTATCTTTCCATTATGTTTATAAAACATCATATTTGGGATCAGTAGAAAGGTGAGTGGAAATTATTTTTATATTGGATCTTTGCCCAGCGTCTGTGAAAAGTTTGGAAGTGCATAAGAAGCTCCACGTTCTGCGTTACGGTGATATTATATGCCCACGGGGATCAATTGGTGTCTGTAGCTGTATTTAGCCTATTTTAAACAAGTTGTTTCGTTTTTAATTTGATAAGAATGATTCACTCTTTTTTATGCCTTATCAATAGTGAATTTCATCTTGCTTATTGACTATGGTTGGCATGTCCATGGCTCAGCCTTTGGCTCAATCATCCAGTTTGCTGACAACACCACAGAGCCTTGTTCACACTGGCAGTTTGAAGTGACTCAAATCCTAGTTTTTTGCATATCTAATTCTAATCTGTTATTTTTCCTGCAGTCTGAACAGTCAAAAGGCACATGGAATCAGATATTTCAAGCACCACCTTCATAGGTGGTTTAAAATCAGATTCAAATCGAATTCCTGGACATGTGACTTGTGTCTGAATGGTCAAATCTGATTGATTTGCCCTCAAGTGTTTTTTAGACTGTCATTTGGCAGATCTTGTTGCTTGCTACTCAGTTGGCAGTTTGACAAGAACATTTGGTAGCTAACTAGCTTGTTAATGGTTTACAAACAAATGAGTGAGTGACTGTGCTAAAAGTTAAATAGCTGTACCTAGCTAGATAGTTGATTACAGATTAGTGTCCCGCTCTTTGAAAGCGACAGCTCTAGCCCGTAGCTCAATAAGGAGTGTTGGTATATATATGTGTATATGTGTTGGTATAAGTGTTCTTGTTGGTATATGTACGTATGGTCAATGAAGTCGGGGACTGATGTCATAAACTCCTCAATGCCATCGGATGAATCCCGGAACATATTCCGGTCTGTGATAGCGAAACAGTCATGTAACTTAGCATCCACTTCATCTCACCCATTCTCTTTTGATCACGTCACTGCTACTTCCTGTTTGGAAGGAAGATAGAGTTATGGTCATATTTTCCAAATGGAGGGCAAGGGAGAGTTTTGTATGAGTCTCTGTGTGTGGAGTAAAGGTGATCTAGAGTTTTTCCGTCTCTAGTTGCACAGGTGACATCCTGGTAGAAATTAGGTAAGATGAATTTCAGTTTTCCTGCATTAAAATCAAATGTGTCACTGTCCAATACTTTTGGAGCTCACTGTAGATTAAAACTCTCATGGTAAATAGTATGGTCTACAGATTGTCATGAGGTAAATCAGGCGAGCAGAATCTCAAGACTTCCTTAATATTAGCGATCACGCACCAGCTGTTGTTAGTAAAGAGACACACACCACCCTCCTTCGGACCTGACACTGCCATTCTGTCCTGCTGATGTATAGAAAAACCAGCTAGATGTGCAGTATATGTATATTTCCCCTGTCCTTCTTCAGCCACGTCTTGGAGAAACATAGGACATTACAGTTCTTCAGATACCGTTGATATGATAGTCTTTAACGAAGCTCGTCCAGTTTATTCTCCAGTGATTGCACGTTCGCCAATAAAACGAAGGGTAGAGGCGGTTTATCCACTCTCCGACGTAGCTGCCAGAGCCGTCAGTCACGCCGGCGATGCCGGAATCGCCCTTTACTCCGGAGCTGCCAGAGTCTCCCGCCTATCCGGCGCTGCCGGAGTCTCCCGCCTGTCCGGCGCTGCCGGAATCTCCCATCCATTCGGGACCCATTGCTAGGGTCCCCAGTCCGAGGTCAGCGGCGAGGGTCGCCGCTCGAAAGAGGCCACGGAGGCGGTTGAGGCGGCGGACAAAGACTATGGTGGAGTGGGGTCCACGTCCCGTGCCAGAGCCGCCACTGCGGACAGACACCCACCCAGACCCTCCCCTATAGGTTTAGGTTTTGCGGCCGGAGTCCGCACCTTTGGGAGGGGGGCCTAGTATGGTTCTCAATCAGAGGCAGCTGTCAATCGTTGTCCCTGATTGAGAATCAAACTTAGGTAGCCTGGTTTCACTTTTGAGTTGTGGGTGTTTGTCTTCCGTGTCAGTGTTTGTTACCAGACTGGACTGTTTCGTTTATTCACGTTTATTGTTTTGTTCCAGTGTTCTATTGTGTTTGATTAAACAAAATGGACACTTACCACGGTCCTTCGGTCCTCCAATCCTTGTTCTGTTGTGTTTGATTAAACATTATGGACACTTACCACGGTCCTCCGATCCTTCTCGCTACTCCTACTCAGAAGAGATCTGTTACATATTCTTTTTTTCTCCCCAATTTCGTGGTATCCAATTGTTTTTTAGTAGCTACTATCTTGTCTCATCGCTACAACTCCCGTACGGGCTCAGGAGAGACCCAACCAAGACCCAACCAAGCCGCACTGCTTCTTAACACAGCGCGCATCCAACCCGGAAGCCATCCGCACCAATGTGTCAGAGGAAACACTGTGCATCTGGCAACCTATGTTAGCGCGCACTGCGCCCGGCCCGCCACAGGAGTCGCTGGTGCGCGATGAGACAAGGACATCCCTACAGGCCAAGCCCTCCCTTACCCGGACGACGCTTGGCCAATTGTGCGTTGCCCCACGGACCTCCCGGTCGCGGCCAGTTACGACAGAGCCTGGGCGCGAACCCAGAGTCTCTGAGTCATGCGTCCTTGAATACACAACCCAACCAAGCCGCACTGCTTCTTAACACAGCGCGCATCCAACCCGGAAGCCATCCGCACCAATGTGTCGGAGGAAACACCGTGCATCTGGCAACCTTGGTTAACGTGCACTGCGCCCTCGTTATGACCCCTCCCAGTGCTTTGGGACACACACACACACACACACACACACACACACACACACACACACACACACACATACACACATACATACATACATACATACATACATACATACATACATAACTGAACTGTCATTCACTGCTGTTACTTCCAGCACTATGGGTGCAAGCATGGTAGAATTGCAGGTTTAAATAGAAGGGGGGTGACATTTCAAACTTCCGAATGACAGGAAATCAGAACAAGTTAGTTTGAGAAAGGATAAATACTTCAAACATATTTAAAACAGAGTGTGTGAATTCAATCAAAGCCGCATTGAGGAAAATGTTCCTGGGTCAAAAGTGCTTGCTGGGGAGTAGCGAGTATGGAGTACAGTCAGTTTGGAGTTCAATCTAAAAGATATGTTTAAATCTAAATTGTTATCCAACAGCATAAAATAAAATCTCACTGCTGCCACCAATTAAGAATTAGAGGAAATCGTGTATCATGAGAAACCATTCAATGAACCATCCATTTAGTATGTGAAATATGAAAGAAAGTCATTGTCGGGGGGAAAGTGTGGTTGTCTGTGATGGATACAACACACCCAGGGGGGAGTAAGATCTCTTATGGTTTTACTGTAAATGTTTACATTCCTACGTGCTGTGATGCTATCAGCTAATAGTTTCTGGAACACAGCAGAGCAGTCCTGAGTGGGAATATTGGCCCTGTGTATGTGTGGGTGTGTGTGTGTGTGTGTGTGTGGGTGTGTGTGTGTGTGTGTGTGTGTGTGTGTGTGTGTGTGTGCGTGTGCGTGCGCGTGCGCGTGCGCGTGCGTGTGCGTGTGTGTGTGTGTGTGTGTGTGTGAGTGAGGAGCCATAATGCGGCTGGGGAGACAGGGTCCGGGGGAAGCAGCTCTGTCTTTTAAACAACGCTATTAACCATGACCTGTCTCCTTCCTGAGTCCTGACCCAAGTCTGCCGTGGGACAACACATTAACGCCTACAGGCATGCACGCGCACACACACACACGCACACACACACACCACCCTTTTCAGCTTTAAACAACACACACACTCCACCTTTAGTAGACCTAGTTAAATCTCTTTGGACAGATTTATGTTGTTCCATCCTCACTCAGCATCAGCGTCATGTGAGGTTTGTAATGGAAGTATCCATTGACAGTCAGTGAGCAGTAGAAGTGCTGACAGCCGTTGTATACAGATCATCTACTGCAGTTTCAAAGAGAAAATAATTACTGTTGCAAAATATTTACAGGAAATGCTAGTGTAATTACAGCTTGGGAACAGTGTGAGATCTCTGAGCCTAGCTCTTACACAAGCATTGTAGCGTAGCAGAGACTGCAGACAGTGTGTGCGTACGCACGTCCCTGCATGTGTTTTGTCTGTGTGTGTGTGCTGACTGGGTGGGGGTTTCATCGTATCTGTCTCCCCCTCTGTACATTTCACCAAGCTGAGAGCTGAGCGACTGTAGCAAAGACTTTTAAGACAACAATGGATTAGTGTTTCCACTACAGATGATAAATCTATCAACTTTAAATCATTGTCATTTAATTTAGCTAAGATCAGGTACATTCTGTCCAGGCATTTTGTTAAAACAGGTTGAATATAAATCTTGCAGTTTTTTCCATACATCGACAGGACAGAACAGCTGCGCCTGGGAAGCTTAGTGGAGGGGGTGTATCTCTTTGTTAACAACAGCTAGTGCGTGATCTTTAATATTATGGCAGTCGCAAGGTTCTGCTCGCCTGAATTAGAATAGCTCATGATAAGCTGTAGACCACACATGTCACCTGTACAACTAGGGTTCACTTTTACTCCACACACAGAAACGCATACAAAGCTCTCCATAACTATATCCTCCTGATACCTGCTTAGAAGCAAAAACTCCAAAAGGAAGTACCAGTGATGCCAGCAGCATTGGGAAGTTTGGATGAAAAGCATGCCCAGAGTAAATAGCCTGTTACTAATGCATATAATGCATATAATCATTTGGATAGAAAACACTCTGAAGTTTCCAAAACTGTTAAAATAATGTTTGTGAGTATAACAGAACTCATATGGCAGGCAAAAACCTGAGAAAAATCTAACCAGGAAGTGGGAAATCTGAGGTTTGTAATTTTTTAAAAGTGATTGCCTATCCAATATACTGTGTCTATGAGGTCAGACTGCACTTCCCAAGGCTTCCTCTAGATGTCAATAGTCTTTAGAAAGTTGTTTCAGACTTCTATTGTGAAAGGGGAGCTAATAAGAGCTGTTTCAACAAGTGGCCATGATGAAAGTCTTTAGTTTAGTCTCGCGCGTGGCAGTGAGCGCGAGCTCCTTTCCCTTTCCTTTCTAATGAAAACAGTATTGTCCGGTTGAAACATTATTGAATATTTATTGAATATTTATGATAAAAACATTGTCATTGTTTGACATGTTTCTACGAACTTTAATGGAACTTTTTTGACTTTTCGTCTGGAATTTGTGAGTGTGCTTTGTGCATTTGGATTACTGGACTAAACATGCGAACAAAAAGGAAAAGGTATTTGGACATAAAGATTAACTTTATCGAACAAAACAAACATTTATTGTTTAACATGGAGACCTGGGAGTGCCATCAGATGAAGATCATCAAAGGTAAGTGATTCATTTTAACGCTATTTCTGACTTTTGTGACACCTCTCCTTGGTTGGAAAATGGCTGTATGGTTTTCTGTGGCTAGGCGTAAATACTTTTTGAAATCGGACATTGTGACTTCATTAACAAGAAGTTTATCTTTAAAATGGTGTATAATACTTGTATGTTTGAGGAATTTTAATAATGAGATTTCTGTTGTTTGAATTTGGCGCCATGCAATTTCACTGGCTGTTGGCGAGGTGGGACGCTCACGTCCCGAACGCTCCCAGAGAGGTTAATATGGAAGTGGTCCGATGAAACGGATGCTAAACCACAGGACTGTTTTGCTAGCACAGACTGGAATATGGTCCGAGGTTCATCCGATGGCATTGAGGAGTTTACCACATTAGTCACCGGTATTCAGACCCGCTGACTTTTTCCACATTTTATTACCTTACAGCCTTATTCTAAAATGGATTAAATAGTTTTATCCTCATCAATCTACACACAATACCCCATAATGACGAAGTGAAAACAGTTTTCTAGACATTTTTGCAAGTGTATTAAAAATATAAAACAGAAATACCTTATTTACATACAGTAATAGTTTTCTACGAGACTCGAAATTGAGCTCAGGTGCATCCTGTTTCCATTGATCATCCTTGAGATGTTTCTACAACTTGATTGGAGTCCACCTGTGGTAAATTCAATTGATTGGACATGATTTGGAAAGGTACACACCTGTCTATAAGGTCCCACAGTTGACAGTGCATGTCAGAGCAAAAACCAAGCCATGAGGTCAAAGGAATTGTCTGTAGAGCTCTGAGACAGGATTGTGTCGAGGCACAGATCTGGGGAAGGGTACCGAAACATTTATGCAGCATTGAAGGTCCCCAATAACACAGTGGCCTCCATCATTATTAAATGGAAGAACTTTGGAACCACCAAGACTCTTTCTAGAGCTGGCCGCCCGGCCAAACTGAGCAATCAGGCAACAAGAGCCTTGGTCAGGCAGGTGACCAATTTCCCAATGGTCCCACTGACAGAGCTCCAGAGTTCCTCTGTGGAGAATGGAGAACTTTCCAGAAGGACAACCATCTCTGCAGCACTCTACCAATCAGGCCTTTATGGTAGAGTGGTCAGACGGAAGTCACTCCTCAGTAAAAGGCACACGATAGCCAGCTTGGAGTTTTCCAAAAGGCACCTAAAGACTCTCAGGCCATGAGAAACAAGATTCTCTGGTCTGATGAAACCAAGATTGAGCTCTTTGACCTGAATCCCAAGCATCAAGTCTGGAGGAAACCTGTCACCATCCCCACGGTGAAGCATGGTGGTGGCAGCATCATGCTGTGGGGCAGAGATCCTTGATGAAAACCTGCTCCAGAGCACTCAGGACCTCAGACTGTGGTGAAGGTTCACCTTCCAAACGAACAATGACCCTAAGCACACAGCCAAGACAATGCAGGAGTGGCTTCGGGACAAGTCTCTGAATGTCCTTGAGTGGCCCAGACAGAGCCTGGAATCAAACCCAATCGAACATCTATGCAGAGGCCTGAAAATAGCTGTGCAGCAACGCTCCCCATCCAACCTGACAGAGTTTGAGAGGATCTGCAGAGAATAATAGGGGAAACTCCCCAAATAAAGTTGTGCCAAGCTTGTAGCATCATACACAAGAAGACTCAATGCAGTAATCGATGCAAAAGATGCTTCAACAAAGTACTGAGTAAAGGGTCTGAATATTTGCAAAACAATTGCTACAATTCTAAAAACCTGATTTTGCTTTGTCATTATGCGGTTTTGTGATGTCATTATGGGGTATTGTAATGTCATTATGGGGTATTGTGATGTTATTATGCGGTTTTGTGATGTCATTATGGGGTATTGTGATGTCATTATGGGGTATTGTAATATCATTATGGGGTAATGTAATGTCATTATGGGGTATTCTGATGTTATTGTGGGGTTTTGCGATGTCATTATGGGGTATTGCAATGTCATTATGGGGTATTGCAATGTCATTATGGGGTATTGCAATGTCATTATGGGGTATTGTAATGTCATTATGGGGTATTGTGATGTTATTGTGGGGTTTTGCGATGTCATTATGGGGTATTGCAATGTCATTATGGGGTATTGTAATGTCATTATGGGGTATTGCAATGTCATTATGGGGTATTGCAATGTCATTATGGGGTATTGTAATGTCATTATGGGGTATTGTAATGTCATTATGGGGTATTGTAATGTCATTATGGGGTATTGTAATGTCATTATGGGGTAATGTAAGGTCATTATGAGCGAGGTATTGTAATGTCATTATGGGGTATTGTAATGTCATTATGGGGTATTGTAATGTCATTATGGGGTATTGTAATGTCATTATGGGGTATTGTAATGTCATTATGGGGTATTGTAAGGTCATTATGGGGTATTGTAATGTCATTATGGGGTATTGTAATGTCATTATGGGGTATTGTAAGGTCATTATGGGGTATTGTAATGTCATTATGGGGTATTGTAATGTCATAATGGGGTATTGTAATGTCATTATGGGGTATTGTAATGTCATTATGGGGTATTGTAATGTCATTATGGGGTATTGTAATGTCATTTTGGGGTATTGTAATGTCATTATGGGGTATTGTAATGTCATTATGGGGTATTGTAATGTCATTATGGGGTATTGTAATGTCATTATGAGGTATTGTAATGTCATAATGGGGTATTGTAATGTCATTATGGGGTATTGTAATGTCATGATGGGGTATTGCAATGTCATTATGGGGTATTGTAATGTCATTATGGGGTATTGTAAGGTCATTATGGGGTATTGTAATGTCATTATGGGGTATTGTAATGTCATTATGGGGTATTGCAATGTCATTATGGGGTATTGTAATGTCATAATGGGGTATTGTAATGTCATTATGGGGTATTGTAATGTCATTATGGGGTATTGTAACGTCATTATGGGGTATTGTAATGTCATTATGGGGTAATGTAAGGTCATTATGAGTGAGGTATTGTAAGGTCATTATGGGGTATTGTAATGTCATTATGGGGTATTGTAATGTCATTATGGGGTATTGTAATGTCATTATGGGGTATTGTAATGTCATTATGGGGTATTGTAATGTTATTATGGGGTATTGTAATGTCATTATGGGGTATTGTAATGTCATAATGGGGTATTGTAATGTCATTTTGGAGTATTGTAATGTCATTATGGGGTATTGTAATGTCATTATGGGGTATTGTAATGTCATTATGGGGTATTGTAATGTCATTATGAGGTATTGTAATGTCATAATGGGGTATTGTAATGTCATTATGGGGTATTGTAATGTCATTATGGGGTATTGCAATGTCATTATGGGGTATTGTAATGTCATTATGGGGTATTGTAAGGTCATTATGGGGTATTGTAATGTCATTATGGGGTATTGTAATGTCATTATGGGGTATTGCAATGTCATTATGGGGTATTGTAATGTCATAATGGGGTATTGTAATGTCATTATGGGGTATTGTAATGTCATTATGGGGTATTGTAACGTCATTATGGGGTATTGTAATGTCATTATGGGGTAATGTAAGGTCATTATGAGTGAGGTATTGTAATGTCATTATGGGGTAATGTAAGGTCATTATGAGTGAGGTATTGTAATGTCATTATGGGGTATTGTAATGTCATTATGGGGTATTGTAATGTCATTATGGGGTATTGTAATGTCATTATGGGGTATTGTAATGTCATTATGGGGTATTGTAATGTCATAATGGGGTATTGTAATGTCATTATGGGGTATTGTAATGTCATAATGGGGTATTGTAATGTCATTATGGGGTATTGTAATGTCATTATGGGGTATTGTAATGTCATTATGGGGTATTGTAATGTCATTATGGGGTATTGTAATGTCATAATGGGGTATTGTAATGTCATTATGGGGTATTGTAATGTCATTATGGGGTATTGTAATGTCATTATGGGGTATTGTAATGTCATTATGGGGTATTGTAATGTCATTATGGGGTATTGTAATGTCATTATGGGGTATTGCAATGTCATTATGGGGTATTGTAATGTCATAATGGGGTATTGTAATGTCATTATGGGGTATTGTAATGTCATTATGGGGTATTGTAATGTCATTATGGGGTATTGTAATGTCATTATGGGGTATTGTGTGTAGATTGATGAGGGGGGAAAAACTATTTAATCCATTTTAAATTAAGGCATTAACATAATAAAATGTGGGAAAAGCTAAGGGTTCTGAACACTTTCTGAATTCACTGTATACTGTATGTACATATCTACTTCAATGACCTTGTACCCCCGCATGAACTTGGTACTTGTACCCTGTGTATATAGCTAAGTTATCGTTACTCATTCCTCTTATTTTTCTTTCTTCTATTTTTTTCTTCTCTCTTTTTTCTCTCTCCATTGTTGTGAAGGGCCAATGAGTTTCACTGTTAGTCTACACCTGTTGTTTATGAAGCATGTGACGGATAACATTCTATTTGATTTGATCCCTAGTCTGTCTGTCTTTTTGTCTGTCTGTCTCTGCCCGCCCCGCCCCTCGCCTCCCCTTCCCTCTTTTTCTCCCCCTACCTCTGTTTTATGACCCTCTTCAAGTCAAACAGCAGGGAAGCGTGAAGCTGATGCTTTTCTTTCTCTCTCAGACTAAATGTTTACAAACTTGTGAATTATACACTATATATACAAAAGTATGTGGACACCCCTTCAAATTAGTGGATTCGGCTATTACAACCACACCTGTTGCTGACAGGTGTATAAAGTCGAGCACACGGCCATGCAATCTTCATAGACAAACTTTGGCAGTATAATGCCCTTACTGAAGAGCTCAGTGACTTTCAATGTGGCACAGTCATAGGATGCCACCTTTCCAACAAGTAAGTTGACTGGGGCAGCCCTACTAGAGCTGCCCCGGTCAACTGTAAGTGCTGCTATTGTCAAGTGAAAATGTCTAGGAGCAACAATGGCTCAGCCACGAAGTGGTAGACCACACAAGCTCACAGAACCGGACTACCGAGTGCTGAAACGCATAGCGCGTAACACGTTCCCTGGAGTCGTGAATCACACTTCACCATCTGGGTTTGGCGGATGCCAGGAGAATGCTTCCTGCCTGAATGCATAGTGCCAGCTGTAAAGTTTGGAGGAGGATGAATAATGGTCTGGTGCTGTTTTTAGTGGTTTGGGCTATGCTCCTTAGTTCCAGTAAAGGGAAATCTTTACGCTACAGCATACAATGACATTCTATATGATTCCGTGCTTCCAACTTTGTGGCTAGAGTTTAGAGAAGGCCCTTTCCTGTTTCAGCATGACAATGCGCCTGTACACAAAGCGAGGTCCATACAGAAATGGTTTGTCGAGATCGGTGTGGAAGAACTTCACTGGCCTGCACAGAGCCTTGACCTCAACTCCATCAAACAGCTTTGGGATGAATTGGAACGCCGACTGCGAGCCAGGCCTAATCGCCCAACATTCGTGCCCGACCTCACTAATGCTCTTGTGGCTGAATGGAAGCAAGTCCCTGCAGCAATGTTCCAACATCTAGTAGAAAGCCTTCCCAGAAGAGTGGAGGCTGTTATAGCAGCAAGGGGGACCATCTCCATATTAATGCCCATGATTTTGGAATGATATGTTTGATGAGCAGGTGTCCACATATTTTTGGTCATGTAGTGTATATTTATACATAAACACAAAGTTAGATTGCTGTCCCAGGCCTTCTCTCACCTGTCCAGCACCAAAAGGAGCTGTAGGGTCTAGACCACTGGTCTCTAACTTCAGTCCTGGACAGCTAGTACATGTGCAGCCTTTTGTTCCAAGGTCCGAATAGCACTAACACACCTCAACAATCCCCTAATCATGGTCTTCAGTTGGGAGTTGGGACCATAAACAGGAGAACCATGTGTGTGCAATGCCAGCCACTTGCGATAGCTTAGAGTGATTAGTCTGATCTGAGAGAGATGAATGAAGCTTGGGCAGCTGTCAGTCATGCCCAAGGAGAAACTCTGTCTGACAAACAGGTTGGAGGCCTAGGTGGTGTGTAACGTGTAGGTAGGCAGACAGGGTGTTGGAGTCTTTCACTACAGCTGCAATACTACCACTACGATAATGCATTGGAATACTTCAATTAATGATGAATACTTTATTTATGTGGTTAGGGAGAAAAACACGTGTCAAATAGTACTGATATAGCACCTAACTAAGTGATGCCACGGCAGCCATTTTGTGCCCCATTTTTCACCACACATCAGCTACGAGAGAAGTGAATCGTGTTCTACTCAAGTAGCAGACATAGCATGAGGCGTGAGAAGCACTCTAAAACCTGACTAAACTGGGTAACTGCCAACTCAGGAAATCTGTGTTTGTTTCAGGCTGTCTTTTTAATGCAAACCTCTAAATGTGCATTGAAAACGCAATCATTTAGCCTACAGCCCATGCACTCATCATTTATGTTATGAGAGTGATACAAAACCCTATGTAGAGTTTGTATATATATATTTTTTTTATTAAGGATCCCCATTAGCTGCTGCCAACTTCCTGGGATCCAATAAACTTAAGGCAGTTCTATACAATTGTAAAAACATTACAATACATTTCACAAGAGATTTCTCAGCACAGTAAGTATATACCCTCAGACCACTACTCTACTACCACATATCTACAACACAAAATCCATGTGTACGTGTGTGTAGTGGATATGTTATCGTGTGTGTGTGTGTGCGTGTGTGTGTGTGTGTGTGTGTGTGTGTGTGTGTGTGTGTGTGTGTGTGTGTGTGTGTGTGTGTGTGTGTGTGTGTGTGTGTGTGTGTGTGTGTGTGTGTGTGTGTGTGTGTACATTCTTTACAAAGTTCCCATTTTGAATTGGCCTAATGTCACTTTCAGCATCCCTCATTCCATTTTCTCTCCCCCACCAGATATTCCTTGGCCACTTAACTCCATCCAACATAGATATTTATATTTGGTTAAACTGCAGCAGCTAACTCCTAGGCAGGGTATTTTACAGTGAGGTGAGGGTTTAGTCTGCGCAGTCTTTTCAGCATAGCATGATGATAAATGTGGTTCTGTCCTGAGGAGAGAGGCTGTATGGTGCAACATCAACTTGCTCCATCTGACTCATGCATCTGGGCCAGAGCAGGGGATTCACAACAGCAGTAAACTCATTCATAACCATAGAATTGAAGGATTAATGGTATGGGATGGTGTTTGAGAGGCTGTATGGTGCAACATCAACTTGCTCCATCTGACTCATGCATCTGGGCCAGAGCAGGGGATTCACAACAGCAGTAAACTCATTCATAACCATAGAATTGAAGGATTAATGGTATGGGATGGTGTTTGTCAAATTACACAGCACTCTATATGGCTACACACCCAAAACTAGCATGACAATTCAATGAAGTTTTCACTTTTGGATAGAGGGGTCTTTGTTATTTTATTGTAACTATTTATTTGTTATTATACAGTGCCTTCGGGAAGTATTCAGACCCCTTGACTTTTTCCACATTTTATTAACTTATTTTAAAATTCATTCAATATTTTTTTTTCTTCATCAATCAACACATAATGACAAAGCAAAAACAGGTTTTTAGACATTTTTGCAAATTTAATAAAAATAAAAGCTGAAATATTACATTTACATAAGTATTCAGACCCTTTACTCAGTACTTTGTTGAAGCACCTTTGGCAGTGATTACAGCCGTGAGTCTGTAATGCTAAAAGCTTGGCACACCTTTATTTGGGGAGTTTCTCCTATTCTTCTCTGCAGACCTCAAGCTCTGTCAGGTTTGATGGGGAGCGTCGCTGCACAGATATTTTCAGGTCTCTACAGAAATGTTTGATTGGGTTCAAGTCCAGGCTCTGGCTGGGTCACTCAAGGACATTCAGAGACTTGTCCCAAAGCCACTCCTACATTGTCTTGGCTGTGTGATTAGGGTCATTGTCCTGTTGGAAGGTAAATCTTAGCCCAGGTCTGAGGTCCTGGGCGCTATGGAGCAGATTTTTATCAAGGACCTCTCTGTCCTTTGCTCTGTTAATCTTTGCCTCGATCCCAACTAGTCTCCCAGTCCCTGCCGCTGAAAAGCATCCCCACAGTATGATGCTGCCACCACTATGCTTCACCGTAGGGATGGTGCCAGGTTTCTACCAGACACAATGATTGACATTCAGGCCAAAGAGTTCAATCTTGGTTTCATCAGACCAGAGAATCTTGTTTATCATGGTCTGAGAGTCTTTAGGTGCCTTTTGGCAAACTCCAAGTGGGCTGTCATGTGCCATTTACTGAGAAGTTGCTTCCGTCTGGCCACTCTACCATAAAGGCCTGATTGGTAGAGTGATGCAGAGTTGGTTTTCTTTCTGGAAGGTTCTCCATTCTCCCCATAGGAATCTTAGAGCTCTGTCAGAGTGACCATGAGGTTCTTGGCCACCTCGCTGACCAAGGCCCTTCTCCCCCGATTGCTCAGTTTGGCCCGGGCCGGCTTGCTCTCGGAAAAGTCTTGGTGGTTCCAAACATCTTGCATTTAAGAATGATGGAGGCCACTGTGTTCTTAGGGGCCTTCAATGCTGCAGACATTTTTTGGTACCCTTCCCCAGATCTGTGCCTTGACATAATCAGGTCTCAAAGCTCTACGGACAATTCCTTCGACGTCATGTCTTGGTTTTTGTTCTGACATGCACTGTCAACTGTGGGACTTTGTATAGACAGGTGTGTGCCTTTCCAAAACTGTCTGAAACCCTCTTTTTGCTTTGTCATTATGGGGTATCATACTGTGGGAATGATTTCATTGGCAGGGACTGGAGGCTAGTCAGGATCCAGGGAAAGATGAACAGAGCAAAATACAGAGAGATCCTTGATGAAAACCTGCTCCAGAACACTCAGGACCTCAGACTGGTGTGAAGGTTCACCTTCCAACGGGAGAACGACCCTAAGCACACAGCCAAGAAAACGCAGGAGTCTGTTTTTTTTATTTTATACATTTGAAAAAAAACTCTAAACACCTGTTTTTGCTTTGTCATTATGGGGTATTGTGTGTAGATTGACGAGAGACAGGTTTTTTTTTGTAAGGCTGTAATGTAACAAAATGTGGAATAAGTCAAGGGGTCTGAATACTTGAATTCACTGTACATGGTGTTTTTCAGTCAAAACTCACCTTTTTTTTCCAGTCAAAAATCACCTTTTAAATCCACCCCTCAACTACTCTTAGACCATCCCCCTCTCCTGTCTGTACACTGCCCACTCATGATTTCCATGTGACATTATTTTTCAACTGTGCTGTGATGTTTCACATAAATTCTGAACCTGTCTAATCGCATACTATCTACAGATTGCGAGTTAAAGATACATATTTGTACTAAAAGTATTATTATATTGTTGATTGATTGACTATGGCTTTCCAAATCTCCCAACTGTGCTATTTGTTGTGTTAATTTAAGATTAGTGTTGTGATTTTTGAGCCATTCGTGAACTTGTGACCAAAAACCATAGAGGGCTATTTTACTTGTTGTTATTTTATTTGACCTCTCAGACTCATGCAGCTGCAGAACTAGCTTCAAATCAAATCAAATCTAAATGTATTTGTCACATGCGCCGCATACAACACGTGTTGTATATTGTGATTGGCTCTGGATAAGAGCGTCTGATAAATGACTAAAACGTCAAACGTAAACATGTGTGCTTAACACGTTTTGCCTTTCGTGTAAATGTCACGTTTTAAATTCCTGAACATTTACACGTTTTTTTATTTAACTTTTTTTATCAAATTGTATTGGGTCAGGATTAAAGTTTGTAAATGTAGCCTATGTTTAGGGTGGTTTGCATTTTTGCTACTCAAATTGTACATTTGAATATGTATCTAAATGATCAACAATTATGATTTTATTACGATTGGTTGTATCTGTATTATTAATTAGTGAAATGGGAAATGTATCAGTATACGAATTACAGGTAGGCCTATAAGCCTACTATTAATATGACATTGATTTACCATTCAACCACGGTCACTATTTATGGTCCATAATGTCAATACTATCAGAGATCTGTTTGGAAAATCCCTTGGAGAAGGTCGAAGCCATATTTGCACACTTGAACCACAAAACAAATCGGGGCAGTGTAAGCAGCAGGTACCGTATTTACATGAATTATTTTGGCTCAACATTTTGAAAACGTGAAATCTTCTAGAATTTAAATTAATAAAATATAAACTTGCTTAATTAGATAGTTCATAATAAATTACCTTTACATTCTAAGCCTCATATTCAATTATAAAAGTTGATTATTTTCAAACCCAACATTTTTAGATTGTCTGTTGTTGGATGTAGTTACTTTAACTTGTAGGCTTCAGGCTTCAAGATCTCGACTATAATATTAACAGCCATATTCACACTCATCACGTCCTCATCGGTGCAAAGTCTTTTGGATCATCTTGTTGAGGGCTACACATTTCTGTCCTTGTGGGTTCAATGTTTAACAGGCACGAATATAATATCTCGATATCCATGTTTTTTGCTGATTCGAATTTCATAATGAAGATGGCTGTTGGCTTGAATCGGAGAAAAACAACTTTAGTTTACCAAGATATTTGTTATAACGAATCTACTGCATGTATCCGAATGTGAAAAGTTATTTTAAAGTTCAAGGCTTAGATCGAAAATTCTGTCAAAAGTGTATTAACATTTTAGAAATGTAAATTGGTTTTCATTTCGATTTTAGCACTTGATATTAGCCTATATTGTTTCATAATCCTAATCCTATATTCCTCTTGTTTTATAATAAGAGTTATATTTGTTTGTGTGTGTAAATAAATTAAATGAGGATATTATAAATGTTTATTTTACCTTTATTTAACTAGGCAAGTCAGTTAAGAACAAATTCTTATTTTCAATGACGGCCTAGGAACAGTGGGTTAACTGCCTGTTCAGGGGCAGAACGACAGATTTGTACCTTGTCAGCTCGGGGATTTGAACTTGCAACCTTTCGGTTACTAGTCTAACGCTCTAACCACTAGGATTCACAAATTGTTTTAAAACTTTATTGAGTTATTATTTGCCTATACATTCCTGCGTAATAATTTCAATATTATTATCTAGGCCGTCTACGTTATTCAGGACGTGTATTTCATTTAGCTGTATCCTCAATGTTGTCTAAGGGATGTCGATAGGATTGTCCTTGCAGGTGTAGGCTACAGCATCAAAAAGGCTCACTGTGGGTCGAAATGATCTTACTCTCCACGAGAGAATAAAGAAAGTATTTACACAGAAACGCATGTAGAAATGTCGACCATGTGTCTTTGTCTTCTTCTAGTAGGCCTAAATCCATAAAGTTAATGAATGTCATGTTTTTGAGGCCTGGCTACGCCATTGTGTCAATGCATGCCCCCACAAAGTGCATTGCTAGAGAGCCATGGCTGGAAGCAGTACATGTAGGGGTAGTATCCGTATTGGTAGGCCGGGTAGAGAGGCATAGCTGGCGGACTGGACAGGTCATCCTCACCGTACTGTCTTTGATCGTCTCGAACCAGAACCTTCACCGCCACTTTCTTAGCTAGTGTGGCTGGTGTAGAGTAGTTACGGGAGGCTAGTTCGGCCGCCATCTGCCGCCGTTTGGTCTTATATCTCCGGTTCTGGAACCAGATTTTCACCTGGGTTTCCGTGAGCTTCAGGGCGCCCGCCAGGCCCGCCCGTTCAGGACCAGAAAGGTAGCGCTGCACGTTAAACCGGCGCTCTAGCTCGTAGATCTGCGCGTGGGAGAAGGCCGCACGGGAGCGCTTCTTGTTACCAGATATGGGTTGGCCTACGGTGCTGTAACTACTTTCCCTCTCCTCCTCCTCCTCTTCCTCCCTCTGTTTGTCTTGATCCAGACTGGGTAGTTGTTTGTTGTTTATGTCTGTATTGGAGGAAAAATGCCTTGTTGTTATTTGGCAAACAGGCGACCTCTTTACGCTTCAAATACCAACAACGTATGCTAGTCTATGTCGCTCCAACACAGCGCGTTTCCACATTACGTCTTTCTGGTAAACATGTCCACAATTACTTACACTGATGTTTATTACTCAATAAATTACAAGTTCAACGCCAGGAAGTAGGGTTATAATTTTACTCGTAATCATGTGATTATTAAGCATGATTCCTATTATATACAGCCTATTACGTCGGTGGTTTTAAAATACAAATCGAAAGCCATATCAAATGTAGGCCTGGAAATAACCAAACAGAACGGACATGTTTCACTATATACGGAATTTAGTTTGTTCAAAGCAGAATTTATTTTGTTCACTGTCGGCCGATATATACAGTTTGCTCACTGTATATGACTATGGTTTTGTGAGACAAAGCGTTATAGTCTACAGTAGCCTATTGATCAGCATAATCGCATGCCATCAACAAACCTATGTCATGATTGCATTTAGATTCCTGGTCGATATCAATAATCGTATAAACAGACTGAGAGGGTGACGTACCTTTTCTGCATGACATGTATTCAGTCTCTTCTCCAGTGGACTCTTCACTACCGGCCTCAGACGTGGGGTTCCTGATGTCACCCAAACCTGGAGAGGAACGAATATTTCCTTGGCGGATGTGTATCATCTCCATCTCATCCCGTTTGTGCTCCTCACTGCAGTCCGACGTGGATGAACCGGGGCCCCTCGAGGTCCCATCTCTGCTCTCGGTTGGCTGATCCTGGTTGATGGTGGCCAGTTTTAACTCGCATAGATCTGTCAGATCCCGTGAAATTTGAATGTTGTCTCGTGTGTCACGTCCCCGGGTGAGGATGTCGTTGATGGAGAAAGAGGGGCGGCCCAGCGCCATGATGACATTTACGCAAAACCAAATTTTATCACAACGCAAGTTTTATTAGGATATTCTCTCAACCCACTCTCGAAAGTAGTGCGGCCCGCAGATACAGAACCCCTCAACAATGAAAACTCTCCAGGTATTGATTGGGTTGTCCCCTCTGCTCTTTTCTCTTGATCTTCTCCTGATGTAATTTAATTGCGGTGAAACAGCCTCTGGTCTAATCAACAGCGGATGTGTCAGTATATGTCATGTCTGCTTACAACTCTCACTACTGCCAGTGAAGCCTGCGCTGATTGGCTGTGTGAGCTGATTATCCCCGCCCTGGACCGCCTTGCCGGGTAAAGTCTATCCCTCAAGCGCTTGACTTTAATTGATGACGGAGAGATAAACTGGCTACTTGGGCGTCATTTGGAGACCAGGAGCAAAAGCCTGTAGTGATTGTATAAGTGTTATGGACTATGATGGATGGAGGTAGCACAAATTCAGCCTTTTTTAAACTTTTGTTTGAGTTTGACACTGTTGTTAGGAATGAGGAAAACTTAGTGACCCTCAGGCAGTTAGGGGAACGGTCTGTTGTTATGTGAGGGGATTTTGTTGGGGGCAATATGTGAAGGGCTATTGCAAGATCTAAGAACATTGTATTTGTGTACTGTATGGCTCTTATCTAGTTTTAATGTGTTTTGAAGGATCAATAACTATTGATGATGTCGTACGCTATAGCCTCTTAGGCTATCCATACTCACTATAGGAATTCCATGGGCCTACGCATTTCAAGATTAGTCTACATTAATTTGTTTGGTAAAGAGGGTGAAATGAAAACAGTATTTTATTTATCTTATTTTAGTCCACAAATGTGTGCTGGGAGCCTCTGTCCATTTAGTTGTAAGTAATAACAAAAAGTTACGTTCATAGAAGGTTCCTTGTGCATTTTTATCATGGTTTTAGAGTTTTTTTCTGACACTAAATTAAATTTGTACTGTCTTTATCACCTATCTTGTGCTTTTGCCTTGATGTGGATTTGAAGCTAACATGGTGCTCAAAATGTTCCTACAGTCCTACAGCTATACAGTACATGTCCCACGTATCAAATGCTTCAAAACTTTCAGAGACATGACTCTTCAATCAAAGTAATATTATACGTTTACTTGTGTGGCCTTCATAACGGATCAAATGTCAGGTGAATATAATACGCCTATATACATCAATGTTGGTACAATGCGTGAAGCTGTTATTACCGTCGTGGTTTTCTCTTTTCTTAGGCCTTAGTCGTTTGTGTGTGAGAGGACTTGAGATGTGGAACTGTATTAA
Organism: Oncorhynchus clarkii lewisi; assembly: GCF_045791955.1. Lineage (NCBI taxonomy): Eukaryota > Metazoa > Chordata > Actinopteri > Salmoniformes > Salmonidae > Oncorhynchus > Oncorhynchus clarkii. The sequence continues at coordinate 74,949,321 of NC_092166.1, forward strand.
GAATTCACTATTGTCTGCAGATGGTTTTCAGAGTTGTAACAACAACAGATCTTAGTTGGTCCAGCGGAGAAAAGGATGAAGAAACCAATGTACACCTCAATTACGCATTAGCTTTTTTTGAAAAGTGAATTAATTGTAAGCGACTGCTGTTCGTTTAGAAACTATACAATTTCAACAACAGAAAGAACTTGGTCACCCATCTTACAGAAGCTCTTCTGGTAACCATGGCGAAGAGACTGATGCGTTTGGAAACGGGAAGACGAAGGGGATCATTACGCGTAAATGTAAAACATTCTTGAAGTAATCCGCTCACTTTCATTTGAATAATAATTGTTAAAAACACCTGTAGCTAGCACCTGTAGTCTTAACTAGCTGTTCATGTTAGTTAGTTCATGAGTAAGTAGCGTCACCCTGTGGTAGTAATGATTACCACACTCAGCATAATTGCTCAGCTATTGGGTTTGGGAGAGTATGCAAATACAGTCCGGTGCCTTGAGGAGAGGCTCCACCCAGAACTGACGGGTCTTCACGAAAGAACAAAATAATCTGAATAAAATGAAGACAACACTGCAGTCAGGATCTCAAATTAAATAGGTATGGGAAACTGTACATAAGACTTAATAATTGTTCTGCCTTTCTTGGATTTTTTGAAATAACTTTTTGTCTTACATTTTCAGTTATATATATTTGTGTCCTGTCATTAGCCCTATCTCAAGTGTCATTTTCCGGAATAGGCTATTAGAAAAAAATCTCAAAAGTATTAATTTGAAAAAATGTAACAGATTACCTTGATGGGCAGCAACTTGCAGTCACCCTCCACATGCGCGCACACACTTCCCTCTGTGTCTATATTGTGCAACCTTCAAGCCTACGTTTCATTGATGAGATGATGTGATGACAGATGACTGAGCTTGCACCTTGGTTGTGTTGTATTTTCTTCCACTAACTAAACAGAGAGTCTTTCTCTCTCTCTCTGCTCTGACTACAGAGAACACACAGCCCAGAGGTGTCAAAACATGTCTGGAGGAGAAGTCATGGACATGCTGTGAAGTAAACCTGCAGGTGTTCATGGTATCCGAAATGACTGGATCTATGTTTGGCTATTATATGATTCACATTTAATTCAGAAGCATTGGCAAACCTATTACAAACATATAGCCTACATAGGCCTATGCAATTTTCAAACATATACATGTTTATCTATGCCTCTACTCTTTCCATCTTTGTGGGGATCCGGTGCGCATCGCTGTCGTTCCCTAACTCCGCCGACAGCTTCTGCTGTTCGGGTAGACCAGGCGGAGAGAGTGAGGTGGGCCTTCAGTATTTCAGTTCCTCTGCCTGTAGCTGTCTGTATTCTGTATTCTATATGTGGCCTTTGTTTTCTGTAACCCTCTTGAAGGGTTGCCATGGGTGACTTTGTTTTGGGAAACTCCGTGAGCGCCGTGCTCCTTGTGGATGAGCTGCTATCTTTGGCAGCGGTAGATAGCAATCACCGCTCTGGCACTCTCTCTCCACACACACGCGCACGCACGCACACACACACGCACACCGCGTCCTCAGGCATCGCCCTCCTGTCGCCGACTCTATTTACTTTAAGGTCTCCCTGCCACTTACCCTGACACAGGTATGTCATCTACCATCTACACGCAGTGCAGTAGCCAGGGGAAGCGGCCTCGCGCCTATCGCTGGAGACAAACACTTTGTTTACGTTTCTATCCATCTCCATTAATGGCGTCCCGTATTGGATCAGTTCTGTGTATAGGGAGAGACAGGGCGTTTGTTTAAAACGGTTAACTATCTCTAATGAGCGGTGATATGGAGACCTCAAAGTGATAGGTGTTCCTCTGTGTGTAAACCCAAACCCTGTTACTCTCTCCTCCCATTGAACTTCATCCTTTATTTGGGAATCTGTAATGGAATACCATGTTTACCATTGTATAGATTGGAAATTGGGTGGAAGTTACCATGAGAACACAGCAACATTTCCTCAACGACAAAAAGGAATTGAATAAGTGGCAATCGTCTATGTAATCACTGTTTTTAATTGGTCTAGGCCTACACACAAGGATACATCGAAAATCAGTCGTCATGAATCTGATGAGTGAATATGGTTTGAAATAATGTGTGTACCTATAGCTGATTTACGAAATTTAAGTTTCCAGTTTATCATTCTGAATTTAAAAAGTATTATCTTTCTTCTTCAACACAATATTCGTATCTAAATGATAATACATCGCTTTTTAAATTGCATTTTAACATTACAAGGCTATTAATACGAGATCAGTTCAGACTTAGCAGTATCCGTGTGGGCCCCACGCCCTCCGTGGATGCGCGATCAAACTGTTGTAGCGCGTTGTCTGGATAATGTCCGTCTCTGGCCGAAATTCTCCATTCTCCATTATGTATGTCTGAGTTCTGGCTCTTGTCTGTTTCTGTCTGTATTCCTGGCCTGCTCTTCTATCGGACTCTCCCCTCTATCTGACTCTCCCCTCTATCTGACTCTCCCCTCAACTCTCACACAGCGAGGGCTGGAAAACGGCCTTCAATGGCGATCAGTATGCTGGCAGAGCCATATCTTTTGGCAGGACTTTAACATATGCTCAGTAGAGAATAATTAGCATTTTTGGGGGAAATAAAATAGGCCTAATTATTTTTGCTTTAATCGTGTAATATTAAATCTTTCCAAAGTTGAATTATATCTTTAGATTACAAATAATCAGCATAGGCCTAATTGACGGCCTGAATTTGTCTAATGCAAACCAGAGACCAAACGCCCCTTCTCGAATACCTCTAAAAACCCAAAGCGCGCTTCTCAAAGGCCGATAAGAAGAACATATCACGAAATAGGCCTACCCCTTCAACCACCGTCAACCAAAGCATTTAAATAACTGTATACATATATCCGAAATTAGTGCGCACATATGTATGTGTGGGCCTACTACAAACACAGCACACCTTTTACAAATGAGATTGAAAGAACGCGGCTATTCATTTCTTTATCAACTCAAAACCAGCCACTAACAAATGTCATAAGGCATTTGCAAGGTTTCTTTCTCTTCCTTTCTTTCTTTCTTTTTTCTTTCTTTTTTCTTTCTTTCTTTTTTCTTTCTTTCTTTCTTTCTTTCTTTCTTTCTTTCTTTCTTTCTCCCTCCCACACACACACGCACACGCGCGCACACACACACAATTGCAAGTGTATTGTGTTTCCCTTAGCAAGTTCCCAAGAGAACGTTTATGCCCCTCGTGGTAATGGAATTTGGCGGTCCTATAGACAAACAAAGCAACATAGGACATTGAACTGTACCAACGCCCTCTTTCAGTTACAGTATATATCAGCCGGATTATAAACTTATAATAAATTTATTTTCGAAACTGCGATGGAGAGTGTAAGGATACGGCAATTTTATTTTCCCTCAGAAAATATTATCAACACGTCTGATTTTTGATACCCAAATGTTTCACTTTATTTGTCAATATATGCTAATTTTCTAAAAACCGCAGCGGGCATTGTTTAAGTGCAGAATATCTCAAATAAGTGAGTAAAAAGGCAGCAGCAAATGGTCAATTCGAAATAACAACAAATAATCCTTACACATGTTCGGTCTTTTATTTAAGGAGTTTCTGTTATGTTGTTGAAGAATACTGTTTTCACTGGTAAAGACCAAGTAGGCTACTGGTAAAGTCATATTTCTGATGTAAATAGCTCCGATATAACCATTGCCAATGTTTGCCATTCACATCCTTGGTTCACAAGCACCCAACAGTTTTAAGGCCATATTACGCACGGTTGCGTACGCGTTTTAGTCCGTCTGCAATGTTGCCATAGTATATATCTATATCCAACAGTGACTCTGGAATAGTCCAACAACTTTAAAAAAACGTGTTTTTGCCGCGTTGATGAGGAAACAGCTAATATATTCGTACAAGATGATCGAGTCTCAATGTGACGGTTTTCAATGAGAAATCCTTCTATTTTGCTGCATGGGACACAGACAGGTTTTCCCTTATCCCAAAAACACTGTAGGCTAGTGATCGACGTGATCAACTGTTAATCAACAAGCAGATCATCACGTTCAGCTACCAGGCCCGAATGCCCTGCAGAGTTCCTTGGCAGGCTGTTCCCTGCGGTGTTTGGGCCTGAGATTGCGACACGCCCAGGTTCGCCAGACCCATATTCATAAAAGCGTTAGCAGTAGAGTTGGGTGCTATAGTAGGCAGGCTAGAGTACGTGCATGAGTATGTGTTAGTATACACTGGATTATTGTAGGAATAAGCCGGATAGCCGTTATAACTATAGGGGCTGGCCGCTCCAACACTGTAGGATGTATTATAGTTCTGAGATCCAGCCAGGCAGGGCTTCCCATCCCGCACCAGCACTGGGACTGCCACTCTCCTAGGTGGGGGAAGATGGTGAGGGTGTCCGGCCATTTCTAGGGTCTTGTCCTGCCGCTGCCGTTTACACTTATACCTCCTGTTCTGGAACCAGATTTTGACCTGTGTGGAGGTCAGTTTCAAAGTGTTCGCCAGGTGTTCCCTCTCGGGGGCGGATAGGTAACGCTGCTGCTTGAAGCGCCGCTCAAGCTCGAACACCTGCGCCTGGGAGAAGAGCACGCGCGGTTTCCGCCGGGTCCTCTGCTGTTTTGGGAGTCTCTCCAAGTCGGAGTGCGCCTGCGGGGACTCCTCACAAGCCCTCACCTCCATTGCGCCACAAGCTTCTGGAGAAATAGAGGAGAGAGGGATTTTAATCATCTAACTTTGACAGATTAATCGAAATGTGCTATACATCCTAATCCTTGAGGTCCGCAGTAGCCTACATGCTGTTGTTGCCTGTTTTCTATAATTCCCATAGGCACTGATTCAGACATTGGATACCAGCAGTGAGGATTATATTGCTAATCAATTACACGAATATCAATTAACCACAAGGGGATATGAAATCAGATACCCATGTTTGTTCTTGAAATATAGTTGTTTTCATGTCGTCATGTCCTATGTGTTTCTTTTTTTTATATCTTAATGGAATCCTCTGAATAAAGGGTAGGCCTAAATACATTAAATAATTAGGTAATATTCAAACATATTCAATATGTAAATACATTAAATAATTAGGTAATATTCAAACATATTCAATCATTAAATACATTAAATAATTAGGTAATATTCAAACATATTCAATATGTAAATACATTAATTTAAATAATTAGGTAATATTCAAACATATTCAATATGTAAATACATTAAATAATTAGGTAATATTCAAACATATTCAATCAGTAAATACATTAAATAATTAGGTAATATTCAAAGATATTCAATATGTAAATACATAAAATAATTAGGGCCTAGTTAAAGTTGGTCCAATAACAAATACGGTAGTCTAGTCTAGTCATTTCAGCTCATTGTGTAGCCTAAGTGTGTAGCTGACAACAACAACAAAATATGCCTCTTTAAATTATTTGATAAAACTGATCATTTAGGATTGTATTATATCTGGTTATTCGGTCATGCATAATTGTCAAAAACGTTTTTTTTCTTCTCCAAAACGATGTATCCTTTATTTACATACGATCCCTGTATGTAGATGATATCGTCGTTAAACTGAAGTAGTCTAGTCTGTGGTAGTCTAGTTAAATGGAAGAAGAAATATGAATGAATTAGGCCTATATTTATGGGTGCTTTGTGGGTGAATTATCATGCAACCGAATTTAATACACGAGACTGATAACCTAGACTAATGCAATCCTACTGAACCTAAAATAATATAATATAATACAATACTTTCTTTCAGAATTAAATGGATAGGCTATGTTGGTAATCCAGGAATCACCCACTCACTGGCTTCTATGTCCTCTTGCTCAACCTCCAGACTGGTGTCGGCTGAAACGAATATCTCCCCGGCTAGACCCGTCTCCATCAGCCGCTCCTGAACCGTCAGACTACTCAGGTAGGCCATTCTCTCCTCTTCTTCCGAGAGCCCGGGACTGGGGCTGTTCCTGTCCCTGCCGGCCAGCATACAAGACGGGGGCGACTGGAGAGTGTATTGGTGCTGCTGTGGACCCAGGTGAGAGCGCTCATGGTGCGGCCCACGGTGTGAGGCAAGCCGCTGTTGTTGAGCATGCTGCTGAAGCTCCAACTTCAGTATGTCCTTGACTGAGAACGGCGTGGTGGAGGCAGAAATAACAGGGCTAGGAAGCATTATTATCATAGGCTCCGATTCGTTCACATGAAGTAGGAATTATAGTCCCTTGGTGAAGTGGCTCATCCGAGCATAAAGAACTCCTCAAGCAGGTGTTTGTTTGGATAGACGGTATTGAAGGTAAACGGATCCAAAAGGGGGTCTATTCGTCTCTGAGAAAAAAAACTACAGTTGCCTAAAGGATTGCTGCGCCTTGCTTTTTATTCGTGGAGTTATGCGAAGGAGGACTGGCTTGTTTCGTGAAGTGACAGCTCTCATCTCTCTACTCTGTGCTCTCTGCCTCGGCTGCTGTGTGTGTTTAGCTAGCTGAGGGATTTGGTTAGACGCAGTTTCTGTTTTGTTGGCGGACCCAAGACGGACGCTCCTTTCCTCCGTTACGTCACGATAAAATGGGATGGGTGACTGCATGGCGCGAGGGCGCAAGCTCTTCTCTGTATTTAGCGTTTAGAGAAGATTATCAAGTAGCAACTATTGAAATGTTTTATTATGTTACAGGATCCCTACGCCGAAATAAACACATCGCGTTATTTCAATTGGACATTTAAAAAAAAAGTAGGATCTAGGCTAGAATAATGTGAATCTGGTATCAGCCCTCAGAAACGCTTCATGCAGTATCTGGACAGGTAGGAAACCTGTTTTAATCATGGTTTGCATATAGTCCACATTGAATTATGTATAAATGGAATAGTAACCGTATGAAACTATAATGAACTCAACATAGTTGCAGCCGTCCTCATTATACAAATAGAAGACGAATGTGTCGGTGTCTCTAGAGAGAGACATTTGAGTCAGTGTGTGTGCAGGCCTGCACGGTTGAGACTGTTTCTTTTTGACTGTTTTAATAGGCTAATAAAACGTATCTGCTGATAAGAGGAATACGGATAGGTTATTAACGACAGCTTATTAACGACACATTCATTATCTGTTGCTATCAGTCTTGTTTCCGATTTAAACGCACTGTATCTCTCTCAGGGCTACTCTTCCCATCATCACAAACTCATAGATATTACAAATCTCATTTCCCTCTTTCCACACACCACACATGTGTGGGTGTGTGTGTGTGTGTGTGTGGGGGGGGGGGGGGGTTACCTCGTATTTTTGAAAAACAAAATGCTGATATTTTCTCCGTACTTTAATACAACAAATAAATAAAGACTTACAAGGGAATCCTGGCAAACTATAAAGCCCCGCATTAATTCAAACACATTTTAGTTTCCATCACATCGGCGCTTAGAGTTGGAAGAAACATTTCCTTTTTTTTTCATAGATTTGTGTTGAAAATATGATAATGAAACGTAGCCTATAGATTGTATTTATATTAAATTGATCCAAATTATAATAATAGGCATACGTATGAATAATAATATTAGGTCTACAGGCATTTACGCTGTTATTTCACAGTCTGTCATTTTGCATGCTTGTGTGAGTAATTCATTTCTCGTTTGAATTGATGAAGTCAAACATATAGCTCTGAAGTTCTTATACACATTGGCTCATCTAAATCGGAACAATTTCAATAATGTGTTGAATATATGTTTCTGGCCTAGTTGATTGGTTCACGACTGAAAGTTAAACACGCAGTTAATTATGTAGATTTTGGCTGCATGTGTATGTGGACAGGATCCAGACCTGACAGTTTCTCACCCTATATTATCCACTGGGTCTGCTGACTCCACTCGCCTCTCGCCGAGGACAGACAGAAAACAGAGCACAACTGAGACTATTTGCAATATTATTAACTTTTCTGAATGCCTTGGTCCTCTCATTTGGACCATATACGTCTGTCTCAAGACAGATGCAGGAGAGGGGCCTAGACTGTACAACATAAACAATTAGACCCATACATGGACGATGATACAATACAGTGGAACACACACACACACACACACACACACACACACACACACACACACACACACACACACACACACACACACACACACACACACACACACTGCTTAGGGACCGCGATTTAATAGCCTGTATTGGTGTATTATATGTCTTCTCAGTAATATCTGTCCCACTGTCTGCGAGCAAACGTCATCGTAGTTCCAGAGAGCAATCAGAGATGTTGTATTAGTTGTAATGCTACACCTCTCCTCTCCTCTCGTCGCCTGTCTACAGTGGCCAGGACAGGCGCCAGGGACAAAAGCCCCGGTAGCGCCTAAACCATGCGGAGAAAGGGGGAGAGAAAGACAATAATAATCCCATCCGCTCGCCATCAGCAGAGTGCTGTTTAGATTAGAGGAGCGTCTCCCCCAGCCACTCAAGATGTATGTCTTTAAAACTGCCCATTTGAGAGATCGAGAAGGGAAAGACGGGAAGAGAGGACAAGGGGAGAGAGGGGAGGGCAATAAACCCCATCCGTGTGCACTTGTGTTTCCCAAAACAAAGTCCTCCATTACGGTTTTAGTTGCTTGTATTACCCTATATTGGCTAACTGCAATGTGGTTACGCCGCAAGGAAAATGTGGAGCAATCTGACTGAAACAGAGGATGTTTATGGGTATTTTAACTTAGCCTACTTAAGGGACGCAGAAAATGTAGCCTACACATGCATTTAGGTGGATTTATTGACTCCCAAAACACGACCGGGTGAGCCAAAGGTTTACACCCGTCTGTTTATTTACAATTGTAATACTTCACTTTTACAAGCCATGGCAAAATAACGTTTGTGATAATAATATGTGTGAACTGTTATGGGAGAGATAATGTCGAGTATTTTCCTTTCTCCGGGCCTAAATACGCTCTGACGGCGTGTGTTCAATAGTGCGAGGCAGGCAGACATGGTTGCTAGAGATATTTCTAATTCATCATGAGATAGGCCTATCTCACCACTGCTGACATCAGGATCCTAGGCGGCATGGTTGGACTGTAAAGTCGGTTACTTTCTGACGAATGATTTTAGGTTTATATCTCTATACCTCATCATACCACCAAACAATATTATTATTTCAATAGCCTAATAGAATAGCATAAGAGTTACACAAATATTAATTTGCATTGACCTATAGGGCAAAAACGAGTCCCATTTCTATAACGTGCGATTTTTAGGTTAATTATACTCGTTTTGATGTCCTTCTATCACGTTTTGTCGAGTTAATGTTGTTTATGTATGTGTTTAACAGCTATTATCGTGTCAATCAGAGCAACCTCGCGGCCTCTGCCCTCCCTGGTCAGCTAAGCGCCACGGATCACTAATGCACCTTGCTAATGGTGTTATTAGCACTGCAGATTGCCGACGCGCGCGCGCGCACACACACACACACACGCACACACGACGCAGGACGCAGGGCGAGATACGGCATAATTAAGTTAAAAACAAACAATCGAGCAACATTAGGCCTAAAGCATTAGCCTACATAAAACACCACAGCTAATGCAACGGTTTGAAAGACTGAAGAAAGAATGCCATTTAGCAGACGCTTTTATCCAAAGCGAATTACAGTCATACGTGCAAATAGCTAACAGTTTGATTTATATTTCATCCAATACGCACGTCATTCCATTGTAATTATCCACTTTTCAACTTTGTGTAAACAAACGCGGGGATGAATGGTGTTATTTGTACATATATGCACGAATTGATTGTGAGACTGTGTTGCAGCCATGAGATAATTGAAAGTGTTCTGAAGAGGCCTATTCATTTCGTCCTTACACCATTTAGCCTAATACTATTCTTAATAAAAATCTCTCTCTCTCTCTCTCTCTCTCTCTCTCTCTCTCTCTCTCTCTCTCTCTCTCTCTCTCTCTCTCTCTCTCTCTCTCTCTCTCTCTCTATATATATATATATATATATATATATATATATAAAGATAGAGTTTCATTGGAAAAATGACTCCATAATATACATCGAAATAAAACTTAAACAAAATTAAACTTCAAAGTGAATTGTATTTACAGATATCATTGTAATGACTGCAATAATAGACTTATAAATCGAAATAAAACTTCAACAGATAGGCAAACTCGATTCATCACGTGCGTCCTGGCAGAGCCAATGGTCATGATTTAGACATAAATCTGTCAAAGAAAACAGACTAAGGCATTAATAAACTCTAAACTAAGACATTTACACACTGGCCACTTAGGGGCCTCCGCCCCCCGCCCCCCGCTAGGAACGTAGCTTTCCCAGAGAGAAGGGAATAGCCGTTAACTTTATCAGTGCTCCTTGCGTGCTACCTCAGCCCTGCCGCTGTCCCGAGCTCAGCTCCGTGTTTACGGGGCGGAAGAGCCTGTTTCCGGTCTCGAACAAACCCCAGAAGGACCCGCCATGGTGTCCGGGAGGCGACCTGAGGTGGATGTGACATTGACACACCGATACAACATCTCAATCATGATTCGGGTAGGTGGAGGTTAGGCTGGGAGGTCAGGGCAAGACAGAGCTGAGAGATAAAGACATATGCCTATAAGGACGGACCTCAAGCCCAAGGTTTCCTATGTCTCTATCTTCAGCCCAAGAACCACTTAAAAGACAGACGGGTTAGTCAGCAGAACAATTAAACATCTTTAAGAGATGTTCCTCCAAATTAAGCACAGGAGCTGTATACAAAATGTCATGAAATAACGTCAGAACAAACATCATATCACACTGGGGAGCAGCAAACAGTGCAAGTACATTTATTTCATTTGCAATGTAGCTAGTAGCGCTAGTTCACATCAACTCACAAATGACGAAAGTAGGTGTCTCACTCTCTCTCCATAAGATAATTACACAGACATAATTAAGATAATTACACAGACATAATTAAGACAATTACACAGACATAATTAAGATAATTACACAGACATAATTAAGATAATTACACAGACATTATTAAGATAATTACACAGACATAATTAAGACAATTACACAGACATAATTAAGATAATTATACAGACATAATTACATTCATAAAATATAGAGTTACATGTAGCTCAACAAGGTATGATGAAGTGCCAGTCATCCCACCTGGCCAACTTCCACATGTTAGCACCTGTTCTTTCTGACAAGGCTAACACCTACACACACACACACACACACACACACACACACACACACACACACACACACACACACACACACACACACACACACACACACACACACACACACACACACACACACACACACACACACACACACACACACACACACACACACACACACACACACACACACACACACACACACACACACACACACACATACATTTTATATTCACATATTAGTAATATAGCAGACGCTCTTATCCAGAGAGACTTACAGATAGTGCATTCACTTAAGATAGCTCGGTGGGACAACAATAAAGTAGCTATCAGAAAAGTAGAAGGGGGAGGGGTCAAGTGCAAGTGTTGGTTCAGGAAAGTGGTTTTTTTAGGGAGGGGGGGGGGGGGGTGAGGAGGGGGATTATTTAAGATACTCTTTGGATAAGTATGGTATCAGGTGCTTTCGGAAGATGGGCAGGGACTCTACTGTCCTAGCTTCAGGGGGGAAGCTGGATCCACCATTGGGGTGCCAGGACAGAGAAAAGTTTGGACTGGGCTGAGCTGAGCAAAAGCTGCCCTCTCGTAGGGGTAGGAGGGCCAAGGGACCTGAGGTGGCAGAACGGAGTGCTCGGGTTGGGGTGTGGAGTTTGATCGTAGCCTGAAGGTAGGGAGGGGCAGATCCTCTTGCTGTTCCGTCAGAAAGCACCATGGTCTTGTAGTGGATGCAAGCTTCGACTGGAAGCCAGTTGTACAGAGGAGTGGGTGACATGAAAGAACTTGAGAAGGTTCAAAACCAGGCTGGCTGCAGCATTCTGGATAAGTTGCAGGGGTTTGATGGCACAAGAGGAGAACCCAGCCAACAACGAGTTTCAGTAGTTCAGACGGGAGAGGACAAGTGCCTGGATTAGGACCTGTGCCGCTTCCTATGTGAGGTTGGGTCATACTCTACTGATGTTGTAGAACAGTGGTTCCCAAACTTTTATTGTCCCGTACCCCTTCAAACATTCCACCTCCAGCTGCGTACCCCCTCTAGCACCAGGGTCAGCGCACTCTCAAATGTTGTTTTTTGTCATCATTGTAAGGCTGCCACACACACAGACTATACGATACATTTACTAAACATTAGAATGAGTGTGAGTTTTTATCACAACCCGGCTCGTGGGAAGTGACAAAGAGGTCTTATTGGACCAGGGCACAAATAATAACAATATAATAATCGATCATTTTGCTCTTTATTTAGCTATCTTACATATAAAACCTTATTTGTTCATCAAAAATGGTGAATAACTCACCACAGGTTAATGAGAAGGGTGTGCTTGAAACGATGCACATAACTCTGCAATGTTGGGTTGTATTGGAGAGAGTCTCAGTCTTAAATCATTTTCAACACACAGTCTGTGCCTGTATTTAGTTTTCATGCTAGTGAGGGCCGAGAATCCACTCTCACATAGGTACGTGGTTTCAAAGGGCATCAGTGTCTTAACAGTGCAATTTGCCAAGGCAGGATACTCTGAGCGCAGCCCTATCCAGATATCTGGCAGTGGCTTCTGATTAAATTACATTTTCACAGAACCGCTTGTTGCAATTTCGATGAGACTCTCTTGTTCAGATATCGGTAAGTAGACTGGATGCAGGGCATGAAAGGGATAATGAATCCAGTTGTTTGTGTCATCCGTTTCAGGAAAGTACCTGTGTAATTGCGCACCCAACTCACTCAGGTGCTTCGCTATATCACATTTGACAAAGTCTGTAAGCTTGAGTTCATTTGCACACAAAATATAATACAATGATGGAAAGACTTGTGTGTTGTCCTTGTTAATGAATGCAGACAGAAAATTTCTCCAACTTCTTAATCATAGCCTCAATTTTGTCCCGCACATTGAATTTAGTTGCAGGGAGTCCCTGTAATCCTAGATTCAGATCATTCAGGTGAGAAAAGTCATCATCCAGATAGGCCAGTCGTGTGAGAAACTCGTCATCATGCAAGCGGTCAGACAAGTGAAAATTATGTTCAGTAAAGAAAACTTTAAGCTCGTCTCTCAGTTAAAAAAATTTCAATACTTTGCCCCTTGATAACCAGCGCACTTCTGTATGTTGTAAAAGCATTACATGATCGCTGCCCATATCATTGTATAATGCAGAAAATACACAAGTGTTCAGGGGCCTTGCTTTAATAAAGTTAACCATTTTCACTGTAGTGTCCAAAACGTCTTTCAAGCTGTCAGGTATTCCCTTGGCAGCACAGGCTCTCGGTGGATGCTGCAGTGTACCCAAGTGGCGTCGGGAGCAACTAAAGAGTATGTGGGGAAGTGTTTCATAGTCTGTTATAGAGAGAGTATTGTCTGCGTTGTCTTAGATGGAAATAGTACCATATATGTAGTGTCTTTTCCCAGAAGAAGATGTAAAGAGCGTCAGGGTGATGGATTGTAGGATTGATGAGGGGGGAGAGGTATCTGGGTTGGAGGACTTAACAGGTCTGTAAGATACATTACACCTATGGAGAGTAGCTTGTTATCAAATACTAAATGCATTGGGAAATGTTCCCAAAATGTCCCTCAAAATAGGTTTCTTATTAAAGAGCAATACTCAAATTGTATGAAGTGTAAAGGTGGGCATTGATAATTTGACATACATCACAAAACGTATCTTCTCCATAACCCTGACTGACCTTGTAAAGAGCTCCTAAGCAATTTTACCTTGGCATCATCCCAGTGAATATGCAGGCCAGAGACCGGACTGTATATCTGTTGTGGTTGAGCCACTTCCAGTCCCCTTCCAAGGTGCCGGAAGCCGTGTGTTATCAGCAGGGTGTGTGAGAGGGGCTGAGCACTGGGTAAAAGGCCCAGGCCATTGTGTGTCTGCACGGGCCAGCATGACGGATGGCCTCCGTCTCTTTGGAGGAAAGGACATGGCTGGAGGGGAACTCGGCCTGGGACCAGAGTTGCAATGCAACCCAGCTCTCGTCCACACTCCTGGGTTGCACTAGCCAGTGGTTCAACCGTTCTCCAATGGTGGGTAGGGAGTGTGGACCCACTGATGAGTTGCAGAACAATCCTGGCTTGGGGATTGGTTCCTGTAGGTTGTAGATTGGTGTCAATACAGTAGAAATACAGCAGAAATACAGTTTTCATTATTTGGTGGGTAAGAAGAAAGGTCAAAAGTTCATCTCATGGGCGAAGTTCACAAACCACAACCGGAACAGCATCAGGGCCGGAGGTCTGTCTGTGAACCAGAGGAGGAAGTGAGGTTAGGCCTCCAGACCCCCCCAGACCCCGCTGCCCCTGTGGAACTCATCACTCAGGCAGCTGTAGTCTCCAGGCGGCCTTGGTCCGGCAGGTGTGTGTTTGTATATATGACCCACTAGTAGGGGATGTGAGGCCTGTAAGGCTGTGATCTATGACACTGGGAATGAGACATGTTCAGTCTGTGTGTGGGGTTGGGGGTCGGGTGTTGGGGGGTGGGGGTTGGGGGGTGGAATGCAGTAGTATAGGAGGAAGCATGCAACCTAAATATGCTTATCCTCCCCACTGCCTCGCTACAGGGCTATAGAGATACAGAAACTGCTGTGAAAAACACAGTAGAGTGTGGGTGGAAAACAAAAACAATTAACACCCAGAACTTTCCTGCGCTAGCTTGGCTTCTTACTAGCACAGACTTTTCACAGCTTTTTTGAGGAAAACATGTCATTACTGATGATATGTGGTGCTCGTACCTAGCTAGCTAACTTACTTTTTTGTATCGCTTTGGTGCAGTTTTCACAAGTCTGTGATACATTTTCACAACTCTTAGTACAACACTCAAAACAGATCATCAAAAAGACAGCTGTTTCAGTCTAAGATCATTTTCAATTGACTAAGTACAACACACAAAATCATAGGGACACTTTTCCACCAAACTTAATAAGTGTTTCATCTAGAAATCCATGTTTCACATTGCAATGTTTATATATTGTAAAGTAATTGCCTTTCACAATGCAAGGCTCACATTACTTTTGATATGATTCTCTTTTCTTTTAAAATACATTTTACTGTTACTAATTCAGTGTTGACACTGCTTTACTAAAATCTCATTGGCTAACACAGCACTGTAGGCAGAGCTCCTCTGTCCAGTGTCTGTGTTCTTGTGCCCATCTTAATCTTTTCTTTTTATTGGCCAGTCTGAGATATGGCTTTTTCTTTGCAACTCTGCCTAGAAGACCAGCATCCCGGAGTCGCCTCTTCACTGTTGATGTTGAGACTGGTGTTTTGCGGGCACTATTTCATGTCTACACTGTATTTCTGATCAATGTGATGTTATTGTCATGGACAAAAGATGAGCTTTTCTTTCAAAAACAAGGACATTTCTAAGTGACCGCAAACTTTTAAACGGTAGTGTATATATAAAATGTATAAATATTTTGTCATATATTTTCCTTTATTATTTTCCCCTTACCCTACCATCCCTCTCATAATTGGAGTAAACTAATGGACAACAACTCTTAAGCTTCTACTTCCAGCTTATACAAACTATATACATTTTACAGACACATATTTTACAATAGTTATCTTTTGATTGTTTTTATTCCCATCCTTTAGCTCCACACAACCCCTCACATCTATCTCTGAAAGTATCCAGTCCCAGCCTTCAGCTCCACACAACCCCTCACATCTATCTCTGAACACCATCCAGTCCCAGCCTTCAGCTCCACACAACCCCTCACATCTATCTCTAAACACCATCCAGTCCCAGCCTTCAGCTCCCCGCAACCCCTCACATCTATCGCTGAACACCATCCAGTCCCAGCCTTTAGCTCCACACAACCCCTCACATCTATCTCTAAACACCATCCAGTTTTGTCATGAATCCCGTTTCCTGAGTCTGTTTTTTGCCTGTGTTCTGTCCTGGAGTGTTTTTTCCGGCGTCCTGGAACGCACCCTGTCTGGTTGCCGGGCAATGTAGCCAGTTGGGAGTTCTGATTACCCGCACCTGTATCCCATCAGCTATCTGCACACCTGGTCCTGATCATCATCTCTCCTCTTCATAAGCCCGGACCTGACATCCATTCCCTGCCGGATCGTTAGCCATGAACAGTATGTTGTGCCATAGTATCAGCCTCAAGTTGGATAGAATTTGTTTTGTTGTTTTTTACATATTGCTTGCCTTGAACTTACCTCCGTTTGTTCTGTTTTCAGTTACTCACCCGGATCATTTACCCCATTCCCGCCTGGATCATTTACCCCATTCCCGCCTGGTCGTCTGAGGATTCCGCTACCCCATTGGATCCACCTATTTACTCCCATCAACTCACCACCGCTGCCCGCTACGCGACCTGGATATATCTACCCATTCACATTCACTTGTAAATAAATACTCACCTTCTTCCTACTCTCCTTGTTCTGGTCTGCTTCTGGGTTTGATTTTGAAGAAACGTGACAAGTTTTGATTCCTATTTCCCATATATTTTTCTACTTTGCTGTGATGTTTCACAAAAGTTCTGAACCTTTCTATTCTCATGGTTTCTACAGATTGTAAATGCAAGAGAGACATTTTTGTTAAGAGTGTTATTTTATTATTGATCGATTGGCTATGACTTTTTAAATCACCCAGCAGTGCTATTTGCAGAGTTAGCTCCAGTGCTATTTGCAGAGTTAGCTCCAGTGCTATTTGCAGAGTTGGCTCCAGTGCTATTTGCAGAGTTGGCTCCAGTGCTATTTGCAGAGTCGGCTCCAGTGCTATTTGCAGAGTCGGCTCCAGTGCTATTTGCAGAGTCGGCTCCAGTGCTATTTGCAGAGTCGGCTCCAGTGCTATTTGCAGAGTCGGCTCCAGTGCTATTTGCAGAGTCGGCTCCAGTGCTATTTGCAGAGTCGGCTCCAGTGCTATTTGCAGAGTCGGCTCCAGTGCTATTTGCAGAGTCGGCTCCAGTGCTATTTGCAGAGTCGGCTCCAGTGCTATTTGCAGAGTCGGCTCCAGTGCTATTTGCAGAGTCGGCTCCAGTGCTATTTGCAGAGTCGGCTCCAGTGCTATTTGCAGAGTCGGCTCCAGTGCTATTTGCAGAGTCGGCTCCAGTGCTATTTGCAGAGTCGGCTCCAGTGCTATTTGCAGAGTCGGCTCCAGTGCTATTTGCAGAGTCGGCTCCAGTGCTATTTGCAGAGTCGGCTCCAGTGCTATTTGCAGAGTCGGCTCCAGTGCTATTTGCAGAGTCGGCTCCAGTGCTATTTGCAGAGTCGGCTCCAGTGCTATTTGCAGAGTCGGCTCCAGTGCTATTTGCAGAGTCGGCTCCAGTGCTATTTGCAGAGTCGGCTCCAGTGCTATTTGCAGAGTCGGCTCCAGTGCTATTTGCAGAGTCGGCTCCAGTGCTATTTGCAGAGTCGGCTCCAGTGCTATTTGCAGAGTCGGCTCCAGTGCTATTTGCAGAGTCGGCTCCAGTGCTATTTGCAGAGTCGGCTCCAGTGCTATTTGCAGAGTCGGCTCCAGTGCTATTTGCAGAGTCGGCTCCAGTGCTATTTGCAGAGTCGGCTCCAGTGCTATTTGCAGAGTCGGCTCCAGTGCTATTTGCAGAGTCGGCTCCAGTGCTATTTGCAGAGTCGGCTCCAGTGCTATTTGCAGAGTCGGCTCCAGTGCTATTTGCAGAGTCGGCGCCAGTGCTATTTGCAGAGTCGGCGCCAGTGCTATTTGCAGAGTCGGCGCCAGTGCTATTTGCAGAGTCGGCGCCAGTGCTATTTGCAGAGTCGGCGCCAGTGCTATTTGCAGAGTCGGCGCCAGTGCTATTTGCAGAGTCGGCGCCAGTGCTATTTGCAGAGTCGGCGCCAGTGCTATTTGCAGAGTCGGCGCCAGCGCTATTTGCAGAGTCGGCGCCAGGTAAATGTCGCAATTCTTTGGCCATTCCTGAACCTGCGACCAAAAACAAGCTACATATTTATTTTTTATTCAACCTTTATTTAGCTAGGCAAGTCAGTTCAGAACCAATTAATATTTACAATGACGGCCTACCCCGGCCAAACCCTAACACGGTCGACGCTGGGCCAATTGTCCGCCACCCTAAGGGACTCCCAATCACTCTAGCACTGAGATGCAGTGCCTTAGACCGATGCGCCACTCAGGAGCCCCAAAAATGGACCGTACCAAAACAAATGATCTAATGATTCTGTCTCTTCGCAGCGAAACCTGCAGAGCTGGGATGGTTGTATCCTCCATTTATATAACATTAAATTGGTTGCAAGAATTTTGTATAATCATTTAAATAAAAAAAACTCTTGTGTATCAGTTCAAAACTATGTGCCATGGAATCGGTACATCGAACATTTTACAATCTATATGGCCCAGCTGTACATTTTTTGGTCCTTAAATGAAACTGGTATACTTTTTTATTTATCACAATTTTCTTTAGCCAATATTGGTTTTTATTGCAGGGTCGATAGACAAGTTCCTTACTTTCTCCCCCTTCCACTTGCCTCTATTTTTGCGGTAATGCTGCAATGAGTTGGTTGAAATTTTAGTAGAGCAGACATTTACATAGAGTGCATTTGAAAGTATTCACACCCCTTGATTTTTTTCCCACATTTTGTTACGTTACAGCCTTATTCTAAAATGGATTGAATCATTTTTTAAATTCCTCAATCTACGCCCCTTAATGACAAAGCAAAAACTTTTTTTTTACATTTTTGAAAATGTTCAATATTTTTTATATCAGATTTACATAAGTATTCAGACCCTTTACTCAGTACTTTGTTGAAGCACTTTTGGCAGTGAATACAACCTTGAGTCTTGGGTATGACTCTACAAACTTGACACGCCTGTATTTGGGAAGTTTCTACGCCATTCTTCTCTGCAGATCCTCTCAAGCTCTGTCAGGTTGGATTGGGTTCAAATCTGGGCTCTGGCTGGGCCACTCAAGGACATTCGGAACCTTGTCCCAAAACCACTCCTGCATTGTCTTGGCAATTGCTTAGTGTCGTTGTCCTGTTGGAAGGTGAACCTTCGCCCCAGCCTGAGGTCCTGAATGCTCTGGAGCAGGTTTTCATCAATGATCTCTCTTTACTCTGTACTTTGCTCATACTTTCCATCTTTCCCTCGATCCTGACTAGTCTCCCAGTCCCTGTCGCTGAAAACATCCCCACAGCAGGATGCTGCCGCCATAATGCTTCACCGTAGGGATGCTGCCAGGTTGCTTAAAGACATGCCGCTTGGCATTCAGGCTAAAGAGTTTAATCTTGGTTTCATCAGACCAGACAATCTTGTTTCTCATGGTCTGAGTCCTTTAGGAGCCTTTTGGTAAACTCCAAGCGAGCTGTCATGTGCCTTTTACTGAGGAGTGGCTTCCATCTGGCCACTCTACCATAAAGGCCTGATTGGTGGAGTGCTAATGAGTGTCCTTCTGAAAAGGTTCTCCCATCTGCACAGAGGAACTCTGGAACTGTCAGAGTGACCATCGGGTTCTTGGGCACCTTCATGACCAAAGCCCTTCTCCCCCGATTGCTCAGCTCTAGGAATAGTGTTGATGGAGCCAATGATGGAGGCCACTGTGTTCTTCGGGACCTTCAATGCTGCTTAAATTTTTTGCTACCCTTCCCCAGATTTGTGCCTTGACACTTTCCTGTCTCGGAGGTCCACTGACAACTCCTTCGACCTCATGGCTTGGTTTTTGCTCTGACATGCAGAGCCGCCTCACCTGTTTAGCAAAATAATTATATACATTTAAAAATATATATATATATATTGCCTGTTTTGCATATTATTTTGGCATTAACACGTCACATATCAGTTTGCAAACAAAGTAAAATAACCGCATAAAAACATGGTCTCTTTTTAGCTTTCTTGAGTAAGGCAGCTCTGAAATGCAGGTGTTTCAGCCTATCTCAGTGCTTTCTGTGGTGGTGGGGCAGCCAGTGGACAATATGAATTGTAGGAGTTGGTAATGTTCTCTAGTTGCGTGTTGATTGGCTCAGTGTTCTGTCACTCATGGGGACAACACGTCACTGCAAAATATACGGGGAGAGCTCAAAAATTCAACCCCTTGGGTGCTGCCATAAAGTTACATTAGATGTGCCCATCCAAGAAGGCTCAAGGTCATTGGCCACAGATAAAATTATGTGAAATCACATTATGTCTACCATAGCTTTGATTGGACTGATCATGTAAACATCATACTTTCAAATCTTAGTTGGCAAGCTAAACAAGCAGTCATCATCATGAATGACGTCGACAATCTACTTTTCAATCCTTGTCATAAACTCAGCAAAAAAAGAAATGTCCTCTCACTGTCAACTGCATTTATTTTCAGCAAACTTAACATGTGTAAATATTTGTATGAACATAACAAGATACAACAACTGAGACATAAACTGAACAAGTTCCACAGACATGTGACTAACAGAAATGGAATAATGTGTCCCTGAACAAAGGGAGGGGGGGGGTCAAAATCAAAAGTAACAGTCAGTATCTGGTGTGGCCACCAGCTGCATTAAGTACTGCAGTGCATTTCCTCCTCATGGACTGCACCAGATTTGCCAGTTCTTGCTGTGAGATGTTACCCCACACTTCCACCAAGGCACCTGCAAGTTCCCGGACATTTCTGGGGGGAATGGCCCTAGCCCTCACCCTCCGATCCAACAGGTCACAGATGTGCTCAATGGGAATGAGATTTGGGCTCTTCGCTGACCATGGCAGAACACTGACATTCCTGTCTTGCAGGAAATCATGCACAGAACGAGCAGTATGGCTGGTGGCATTGTCATGCTGGAGGGTCATGTCAGGATGAGCCAGCAGGAAGGGTACCACATGAGGGAGGAGGATGTCTTCCATGTAATGCACAGCGTTGAGATTGCCTGCAATGACAACAAGCTCAGTCCGATGATGCGGTGACACACCGCCCCAGACCATGATGGATCCTCCACCTCCAAATCGATCCCGCTCCAGAGTACAGGCCTCGGTGTAGCGCTCATTCCTTCAACGAGAAACGCAAATCCGACCATCACCCCTAGTGAGACAAAACTGCGACTCATCAGTGAAGAGCACTTTTTGCCAGTCCTGTCTGGTCCAGCGACGGTGGGTTTGTGCCCATAGGCACGTTGTTACCGTTGATGTCTGGTGAGGACCTGCCTTACTACAACAAGCCTACAATCCCTCAGTCCAGCCTCTCTCAGCCCAATCCGGACAGTCTGAGCACTGATGGAGGGATTGTGCGTTCCTGGTGTAATTCGGGCAGTTGTTGTTGCCATCCTGTACCTGTCCCGCAGGTGTGATGTACCGATCCTGTGTAGGTGTTATTACATGTGGTCTGCCACTGCGAGGATGATCAGCTGTCCGTCCTGTCTCCCTGTAGTGCTGTCTTAGGCGTCTCACAGTATGGACATTGCAATTTATTGCCCTGGCCACATCTGCAGTTCTCATGCCTCCTTGCAGCATGCCTAAGACACGTTCACACAGATGAGCAGGGACCCTGGGCATCTTTCTTTTGGTGTTTTTCAGAGTCAGTAGAAAGGCCTCTTTTAGTGTCCTAAGTTTTCATAACTGTGACCTTAATTGCCTACCGTCTGTAAACTGCTTAGTGTCTTAACGACTATTCCACAGGTGCATGTTCATTAATTGTTTATGGTTCATTGAACAAGCATGGGAAACAGTGTTTAAACCCTTTACAATGAAGGTCTGTGAAGTTATTTGGATTTTTACGAATTATCAGGGTCCTGAAAAAGGGACGTTTCTTTTTTTGCTGAGTTTATGAAGGAAACAGGATGCAACTGAGTTCAATTTCGAGTCTCATAGCAAATGGTCTGAATACTTATGTATACATTTGCAAACATTTCTAAAAACCTGTTTTAGCTTTGCCATTATGGGGTATTGTGTGTAGATTGATGAGGAAAAAAAGATTTCATCAATTTTAGAATAAGGCTGTAACGTAACAAAATGTCAAAAAAGCGAAGGGGTCTGAATACTTTCTGAATGTCCTGTATTTTTGTTTGCTGCATGTGTGACATAACTGCATCAGTCCTATTTATGATATCATTTACAAACATTGTACCTTTAATAAAAAAATCCAAACATACTGTTTTTTTAATCAATTACTATATTTAAGATGAACCATAATATTTGTTGTAATATTTGATCTGTCTTTTCTGGTGGATTAAACTGAAATTGTAACCAACTTTCTATGGCTTGTTTTAAAATTAGCAATATTTTGAAGATGATTTCATTTTCAAATAACCAACAGTGAGAGGTTGTAATCGGAATAAAGGGAACAAGTCCATTCTTGAACATGGGGTTCTCTAATCAGCTGGAGAACCAGTTCAGATTTAAGAACAAATTGTGTATGACTGAAGCCTTTAGTAAGAGGTCTAATGCTTTAATATTTAATAATTTCATATTAATTATATAAATAGGCCTGTTTAATTTTGTCTGGCTTGCTGTTTCAAATAAAATTGAATACTTTTTACTCATATAATTTAAAAAACAAGTCACTAGGTGTAGGCAAGACCATAAGTAAATAGATAAACTGTGATATGACTAAAGAGTTAATCAGGGTGATCTTTCCACAAATATACAGGTATTTTTTTTCCACGGTAACAAGATCTTATCTATTTTTGCTAACTTTCTTAGATTTTTTTTGTAATGAGATATTTTCTTTTTTTCGGGATATGAAAACTGAGTATGTCCACTTCACCGTCAGACATTGTTATTGGTGAACTACACTGTACTGTAAATGTGTTTTGTTGTTGTGATCCAATACATAATATAGTGCATTTACTATAATTTGGTTGTAATCCAGAGAGATTAGAAAAACTATCTAGATCCTCTATGAAGCTGTGGAGGAATCCAAGTTGTGGATTTAAAAGAAAACATGAATCATCAGCGTACAATGAAACCTTTGTTTTTAAGCCCTGGATTTCTAGGCCCTTGATATTATTGTTGGATCTGGGTTTTAATAGCTAGCATTTCGATGGCCATAATATATAAATTTAAGTCGATAGTGGACAACCTTGGTTTTTGTATTTGTATTTTGTATTTATTATGGATCCCCATTAGATGCAGCAGCTACTCTTCCTGGGATTAAGGCAGTTTATACAATTTTCAAAACATTACAATACATTCACAGATTTCACAACACTCTGTGTGCCCTCGGGCCCCTACTCCACCTCTACCACATATCAACAGTACTAAATCCATGTGTATGTATAGTGCGTATGGTATCATGCATGCGTGTGTGTGTGTGTGTGTGTGTGTGTGTGTGTGTGTGTGTGTGTGTGTGTGTGTGTCTGTGCATGTGTCTGTGCCAATGTTTGTGTTGCTTCACAGTCCCCCACTGTTCCATAAGGTGTTTTTTATCTGTTTTTTTTAATCAAATTTTACTGCTTGAGTCAGTTAATTGATGTGGAATAGAGTTCCATGCAGTCATGGCTCTATGTAGTACTGTGTGCCTCCCATAGTCTGTTCTGGACTTGGGGACTGTGAAGAGACCTCTTGTGGCATGTCTTGTGGGGTATGCATGGGTGTCTGAGCTGTGTGCCAGCAGTTTAGACAGCTCGGTGCATTCAACATGTCAATACCTCTCATAAATAAAAGTAGTGATGAAGTCAATCTCTCCTCCACTTTCAGCCAGGAGAGATTGACATGCTTATTGTTAATATTAGCTCTCTGTGTACATCCAGCCGTGTTGCCCTGTTCTTTTTTTGTGGCACCTGACCACACAACTGAACAGTAGTCAAGTTGTGACAATACTAGAGCCTGTAGGACCTGCCTTGTTGATAGTGTTGTTAAAGAAGGCAGAGCAGCGCTTTATTATAGACAGACTTCTCCCCATCTTAGATACTACTGCATTAATATGTTTTGACCATGACAGTTTACAATCTATGGTTACCCCAAGCAGTTTAGTCATCTCAACTTGCTCAATTTTCACATTATTTATTACAAGATTTAGTTGAGGTTCAGGGTTTAGTGAGAATTTTGCTCAAAATACAATGCTTTTAGTTTTAGAAATATTTAGAGTTAACTTATTCCTTGCCACTCACTCTGAAACTAACTGCAGCTCTTTGTTGAGTGTTGCAGTCATTTCAGTCGCTGTAGTAGCTGAAGTATATAGCGCTGAGTCATCCGCATAAATAGACACTCTGGCTTTACTCAAAGTCAGTGGCATGTCGTTAGTAAAAATGTAAAAAAGCAAGGGGCCTAAACAGCTAGCCCTGGAAATTCCTGATTCTAACTGGATTATATTTGAGAGGCTTCCATGAACCTTTCTGGCACAGGCATTCCGCTAGCGACCCACCTCGACAACATCCGGTGAAATTGCAGAGCACGAAATTCAAATGACAGAAATAGAAATATTTAACATTCATGAAAATACAAGTGTCATACATCAAAATAAAGCTAACTTCTTGTTAATCCAGCCGCTGTGTCAGATTTCAAAAAGGCTTTATGGCGAAAGCACACCATGCGATTATCTGAGGACAGCGCCCCGCTTACAAAAGCATGAAAAACATTTTTCAACCCGGCAGGTGCTCCACGAAAGTCAGAAATAACGATATAATAAATGCCTTACCTTTGAAGATATTCTTCTGTTGGTACTCCAAAAGGTCCCAGCTGCATCACAAATGGTCCTTTTGTTCGATAAAGTTCTTCTTTATATCCCCAAAAACTCTTCATTCAATAATCCACCGGTTTCCCTCCTTCAAAATACATACAAAAGGAATCCCAAACGTTACCAATAAACTTCTCCAAACAAGTCAAACAACGTTTATAATCAAACCTCAGGTACCATAATACGTAAATAAATTATACAATTTAAGACGGAGAATCGTTATTGTCTTTACCGGAGATAAACAACAAAGAACGTGCTCTCATCCACGCGCATGAAAACACTACAGCCGAAATGGGAGCCACTTCGAAAAACTACAAATTCAAGCTAATTTTTCCAAAAACAAGCCTGAAACTCCTTCTAAAGGCTGTTGACATCTAGTGGAAGCCCTAGGAACTTCAATCTGGGAGGATTTCGCCTCATAATAAACATGACACCCATTGGAAACAGTGGTAGGCTGAAATTATAATTTTTTGGGATGGTTTGTCCTCAGGGTTTCGCCTGCCATATCAGTTCTGTTATACTCAAAGACATTATTTTAACAGTTTTAGAAACTTTTGAGCGTTTTCTATCCAAATCTACCAATACATGTCCTAGCTTCTAGGCCTGAGTAACAGGCAGCTTACTTTGGGAACGCTTTTCATCCGGAAGTCAAAATTCTGCCCCCTATCCCAAAGAGGTTATTAAGAACACCCTCTGTGTCAGTTAGACAAGTAACTCTTTATCTACATTATAGCAGGGGGTGTAAGCCATAACACATCTGTTTTTCCAGCAGCAGACTATGATCAATATTGTCAAAAGCTGCACAGAAGTCTAACAAGACAGCCCCCACAATCATTTTATCATCAATTTATCTCAGCCAATTATCAATCATTTGTGTAAGTGCTGTGATTGTTGAATGTCCTTCCCTATAAGCATGCTGACATTCTGTTGTCAATTTGTTTACTGTGAAATAGCATTGCATCTGGTCAAACATCATTTTTTCCAGAAGTTTACTAAGGGTTGGTAACAGGCTGATTGGTCGGCTATTTGAGCCAGTAAAGGGGGCTTTACTATGCTTGGGTAGTGGAATGATTTTAGCTTCCCTCCAGGCCTGAGGGCACACGCTCTCTAGTAGGCTTAAATTGAAGATGTGGCAATATCGTCTGCTATTATCCTCAGTCATTTTCCATCCAGATTGTCAGACCCTGGTGGCTTGTCATTGGTGATAGACAGCAATCACTTTCTTTCACCTCTTCCACACTGACTTTATGGAATTCAAATGTATAGTTCTTGTCTTTCATAATTTGGTCCGATATACTTGGATGTGTAGTGTCAGCGTTTGTTGCTGACATGTCATCCCTAAGTTTTCTCATCTTGCCAATGAAAAAGTAATTCAAGTAGTTTGCAATATCAGTGGGCTTTGTGATGAATGAGCCATCTGATTCAATGAATGAAGGAGCCGAGTTGGCTTTTTCCCCCCGAAATTTAATTTAAGGTGCCCCGAAAGCTTTTTACTATCATTCTTTATATAATTTAACTTTGTTTCATAGTGTAGTTTATTTTTCTCTTTCTTTAGTTTAGTCACATGATTTCTTAATTTGCAGTACGTTTGCCAATCAGATGGGACTTAATTCCCATACCTTTTTCCTCATCCCTCTCAACCATACAATTTTTCAATTCCTCATCAATCCAAAGGGATTTAACAGTTTTTGCAGTCATGTTCTTAATGGGCGCTGCTTATTAGTAACTGGAATACGTAGTTTCATAAATGTGTCAAGAGCAGCGTCTGGTTGCTCCTCATTACACACCACAGACCAGAAAATATTCTTTACATGATCAACATATGAATCACTACAAAAAGTTATTGTATGAGCTGTTAAACACTATATTACACCCAGCCTTTGTAACTTTGGTTTTCCTAGATATGGCTTTTATATTGTGATCACTACATCCTATGGATTTGGATGCTGCTTTAAAGCAAATATCTGCAGTATATATCTGTTAGTAAAGATGTGGTCAATACATGTTGATGATTTACTTCCTGTGCTGTTTGTAACTACCCTGGTAGGTTGACTGACAACCTGATCCAGGTTGCAGGCACTGGTTACAGTTTGTTACAAGTTTTTTCCTGAGTGGGCAGCTTGATGATAGCCAATCAATATATAAATCACCCAGAAAATATACTTCTCTGTTGATATCACATACATTATCAAGCATTTCACACATATTATCCAGATACTGACTGTTAGCACTTGGTGGTCTATAGCAGCTTCCCACAAGAATGGGCTTTAGGTGAGGCAGAGGAACCTGTAGCCATATTACTTCAACAGTATTTAACATTAGATCGTCTCTAAGCTTTACAAGAATGTGGTTCTGAATATAGACCGTAACACCGCCTCCGTTGGCATTTCTGTCTTTTTGGTAGATATTATATCCTTGTATTGCTACCACTGTATCATCAAAGGATTTATCTAAGTGAGTTTCAGAGATAGTCAGAATATGAATGTCATCTGTTACAAGCAAGTTATTGACTTCATGGACCTTGTTTCTTAGGCTACATATGTTAATATGGGCTATTTTTAGCACTTTTCTGTGTTGCTTGATTGTTTTAATGCTTTACTGGGAAGCTTATCAGATTCAGACTCACTCATGTTATTTACATTGGAGCTGATAGTGCAGGGTGAGCTGCATAAAGTGGTCTTCCTACTATTGCACACCGCCTCAGTGCTAACAGTGTAACTCTGGTTTATAGGCTCGTGATTACTGCTTACAATAGCTGTAGGATAAACATATGTATTCGGTGCAATTAGGGGTACATACATTAAATGACTTACATTGTGTTTGCCAATGCCCCTAAGATCATGTACATTTGATGCAGCGTTATGACGACTCATTGTCACAATGGTAGGGATTAACTGAGCTGGTCTTGGATCATTTACCAGGCATTGTTTCAACGCAGCCTTGAAATGCGTGGACAAAGTCCAGGAGCCAAGATGACTTGGATGGACTCCGTCATTCCTGTAGAGTATCTTCTGTTTCCAGAAGGTGTCAAAGTTATCAATAAAAGTGACTCCTCTTGACAGTTTAAAACTTTCTGAGATGTAGCCATTATTTACTATTTTACACCTGAGGTTACTATACCTAACTTTAAACCATTGTATAAGAGATTCTCCAAAATTGAAATATTCCAGGCATTTATATATAAAGGTGTCACTACAGACCCTCATTCGTTCCGAGGCTGTGTCACAACCGACCGTGACTGGGAGTCCCGTAGGGCGGCGCACAATTGGCCCAGCGTCATCCAGGTTAAGAGAGGGTTTGGCCGGGGGGGTAGGCCGTCATTGTAAATAATAATTTGTTCTTAAACTGACGTGCCTAGTTAAAGAAAGGTTCATCCCACTGGGATTCTCTGCCTCTAACCCTATTACAGGGGCTGAGTCACTGGCTTACTGGTGCTCTTCCATGCCGTCCCTAGGAGGGGTGCGTCACTTGAGTGGCGCCAACCCTTCCTGTCGGGGTTGGCGCCACCCCTTGGGTTGTGCCGTGGCGGAGATCTTTGTGGGCTATACTCTGCCTTGTCTCAGAATGGTAAGTTGGTGGTTGAAGATAGCCTTCTAGTGGTGTGGGGGCTGTGCTTTGGCAAAGTGGGTGGGGTTATATCCTACCTGTTTGGCCCTGTCCGGGGGTATCATCAGATGGGGCCACAGTGTCTCCTGACCCCTCCTGTCTCAGCCTCCAGTATTTATGCTGCAGTAGTTTATGTGTCGGGGGGCTAGGGTCAGTCTGTTATATCTGGAGTACTTCTCCTGTCTTATCCGGTGTCCTGTGTGAATTTAAGTATGCTCTCTCTAATTCTCTCTCTTTCTTTCTTTCTTTCTTTCTTTCTTTCTTTCTTTCTTTCTTTCTTTCTCTCTCTCTCTCTCTCTCTCTGAGAACCTGAGCCATAGGACCGTGCCTCAGGACTACCTGACATGATGACTCCTTGCTTTCCCCAGTCCACCTGGCCGTGCTGCTGCTCCAGTTTCAAGTGTTCTGCCTGCGGCCATGGAACCCTGACCTGTTCACCGGACGTGCTACCTGTCCCAGACCTGCTGTTTTCAACTCCCTAGAGACAGCAGGAGCCGTAGAGATTCTCTTAATGATCGGCTATGAAAAGCCAACTGACATTTACTCCTGAGGTGCTGACTTGTTGCACCCTTGACAACTACTGTGATTATTATTATTTGACCCTGCTGGTCATTTATGAACATTGGAACATCTTGGCCATGTTCTGTTATAATCTCCACCCAGCACAGCCAGAAGAGGACTGGCCACCCCTCATAGCCTGGTCCCTCTCTAGGTTTCTTCCAGGTTTTGGCCTTTCTAGGGAGTTTTTCCTAGTCACTGTGATTCTACACCTGCATTTCTTTCTGTTTGGGGTTTTAGGCTGGGTTTCTTTACAGCACTTTGAGATATCAGTTGATGTAAGAAGGGCTATATAAATACATTTGATTTGCTTTGATTTTAATATATCAATTCCAGTCATACTTTATCAGAAGCCATTCAAAGTCAGCTTTGAATACCAGGCCAGGTTTGACAGATTTTTCATAGTGTCCTATTGTTTCATAGGATGAATAATATCCGACAATACCCTTTAAATTCTAGACGCTAGGCACTTTGCTAGTATTTTGCATCACAACACTGAAGTGTAAGGGGCCTTTTTAATGGACTGGATCTTTATATTTACCACTTGGGTCCTGTTTCAGTAATAATGAAATCAGACCTTCTCGTTGAGTATCTGTTAATCTACCATTTTTATAGGAGTGGTTAAAACATGCTAATAACAGTCCTCTGAGTACATCACAAAAGGTTTGGTATACCTCAACAGGTATACCATCCAGCCCTGGAGTTTTCACGAACTTAAAGTCTTTAATTGCAACAAGAAGTTCCTCCTCTGTAATTTGGCCTTCACATGAGTCTTTCTGTACAGCTGTTAATTTAACAGTATTAATAGGAAACAAATCCTTACAATTAACTTCGGTTAGTGGAGATTGAGGAGACCTAAATTAAATCATATGCTTAAAGTACTTTGCTTCCTCTTTCAAAATATATTTTGGTGAATTATGGGTGACTGGTCATTTGTAACACGTTTCAATACATTTTCTTTGGTAGCATTTCTATGTTTTTTTAATTGTGATTTTTCCCCCATATTCCATCCAGTTTGCTTTATTTTTAAAATCATATATCACTCTTTGTCTTTCTTGAATAAGTTCCTCCATTTATTTTACCTCTGACGTATTCTGTGCCTCTATGGTTCAGTTTTTATTGCTATCTATCAGTAGTGTTAGTTCCTCTATTTTCTTTCTTAAAATGGATTCTCTTGATTTGAATTGCTTCTGCTTTAAAGATGAGGCTTGAATTGCATGGGCTCTAAAGGCACATTTAAGTGTCCCATACAAGAAGGGGATCTGCTGTACCTACTGTATGTTATGTTGGAATAAGTCAGTTATAAATACTTCTGTCCTTGTTAAAAACAAGTTGTCATCTAGTAGGCTTTGATTACGTTTCCAATATCCTCGCCCATGTGGAAATTCCGTAAGAGTAAAGTATATGCCAATTATGTGATGGTCCGATCGCATTCTGTCCCCTATCAACACTTATTCATTTTTTTAAACTTTTGGTGCCAGCGAGAATTACATAAGAAAGTATTCAAGACGACTAGCTTGATTGAGCCTCCACCATGTATATCTCACTAGGTCAGGATATTGAAGCCTCCACCATGTATATCTCACTAGGTCAGGATATTTAAGCCTCCACCATGTATATCTCACTAGGTCAGGATATTTAAGCCTCCACCATGTATATCTCACTAGGTCAGGATATTTAAGCCTCCACCATGTATATCTCACTAGGTCAGGGTATTTAAGCCTCCACCATGTATATCTCACTAGGTCAGAATATTTAAGCCTCCAAATATCCACTAGCTTCATTATATATCCACCATATCCATGATCTTCGTTATTTGCATAATTTTTAGTTTGATTTCGTTTACCATCCATTGAGGTATATAAAACCATATTATAATCTCCCACCATAATAATATCAAATCAAATTTTATTTGTCACATGCACATGGTTAGCAGATGTTAATGCGAGTGTAGCGAAATGCTTGTGTCTGGTATTGCTTGTAGGCTTGATAAATTATTCTATATATTTTCAAAGAAGCGTGGATCATCATTATTTGGACTGTATGGATTAATGATCCTAATATGTTTATGGTCCAATAACATATTTAAAACAGCTCTGGTGTTCCTAGTGCAATCCTCTTATGAACTGAGCTACATACAGGACCGCTTAAACATGTACAGTGCCTTCGAGAAGTATTCAGACCACTTGTCATTTTCCACATTTAGTTATGTTACATCCTTATTCTAAAATCTAAGATTACATTTGAAAAAAGTCCTCATCACATTACACACAATACCCCAAAACGACAAAGCGAAAAATTCTCTGCCAAGCATCATGTCTAGAGGAAATCTGGCACCATCCCTACGGTGAAGCATGGTGGTGGCAGCATCATGCTGTGTTTTTTTTCAGTGGTAGGAACTGGGAGACTAGTCAGGATTGAGGGAAAGATGAACGGAGAAAAGTACAGAGAGATCCTTGATGAAAACCTGCTCCAGAGCGCTCAGGACCTCAGACAGGGGCGAAGGTTTACCTTCCAACAGAACACCGACCATAAGCACACAGCCAAGACAATGCAGGAGTGGCTTCAGGACAAGTCTCTGAATGTCCTTGAGTGGCCCAGCCAGAACCCTGACTTGAACCCGATCTAACATCTCTGGAGAGACCTGAAAATAGCTGTGCAACAACACTACAGTTGTAAGTACAGGTGTGCCAAGTTTGTAGCGTCATACCCAAGAAGACTAGAGGCTGTAATCGCTGCCAAAGGTGCTTCAACCAAGTACTGAGTAAAGGGTCTGAATACTTATGTAAATGGGATATTTCAGTTTTTTATTTGTAATAAATTTAATCAATTTTAGAATAAGGCTGTAACTTGACAAAACGTGGAATAAGTCAAGACCCCTTGTCTGAATACTTTCTGAAGGCAATGTATATTCTACATTGAGAATATATAATTATGTTGTGTTTTGGTGATTAAATCAATGTACTACTTTTATTTCATAGTCACATTTTTGATCAATGATTGTGTGGTGAAAGATGTCTAGAAACAAAATGAATGCACAATGAAAGGTTTTGAAGGTAAGACTGGCTGTGTAACAAGTGTTGCCAGTTTGGATTTTTGTGCTAAGAGCTTTTAAAATTCACCACATAATTGTGAAAATAGTACCAAAGCGATAAAAAAAAACTGTAAGATGAATACAAGTCGCTCTGGATAAGAGGGTCTGCTAAATGACTCAAATGTAAATGTAAAAATGTGTTCATAGGATGTGTGGACAGAGGTTCCCAGTCTTTGGCCTGCTGCTGCTGTGTTTCTGTATCAATAAAACATCTGTCTGGTCTGGACAGCCATGTTGGAACAAAATCGAAAGGTTGACTTGAGTTCATCTGGCCACAGGCATGTAGGACAGTTTATAGCAATGGTTGCACTCAAACATGGTTGTTATGAATCACACACACACACACACACACACACACACACACACACACACACACACACACACACACACACACACACACACACACACACACAGACACATACACACACACACACACACACACACACACACACACAAGGTAAACATCTTGCTGAGAAAATGCTTGTGTTGCTCCATTACTATGACAGCTTATTTACTTTAAGTCATGATGTCCCATTCTTAAGTATTTAACTCTGTAAATAAATACCGGACTGGAAGAGAAGCACGCAGTGCTCTCTCTCTCTCTCTCTGTAAATTTCAAAACAGCAACGATGAGGCATTAACATCATTGTTCATGGTTTAAAATCGATCAGGTTGAATTATGAGCTGTTTGGAGTGAAAGGATGAATTGAAGACCATGGTTAAAGGTCAAATATAATATCATTCATAGAGACGTACAGTCAAAGGATGGATGTAGAAACGCAGTCATGATCCTACCACTTCCTCCTATTGTTACAGCAGTGCATAGCTACACTGATCTCAGGTCTGGTCAGTCAGAGTCAGCTAAACTAAACACTACATCAATCAATTACTGTCTAAGTAAATTTAGTAGGAATCCACGCCTACTACTTTCCCACTTGTGGAGGTCAGGGCTAGTGTGACCGACTGGGTTCAAATCCAGGTTTCCTGCGTTCCACAAGACTATGTTCACTTGGGGACCTGAAGCCTAGGCAATAGTTCAGGTAAAAAAACATTTTTACAAATGGTATTTGTTGGAGAGGGAGAAAAAGAGAGACAGTTATAGAAGTAGTGAGGGAGAGAAAGAGAGGCTTGCAGGCCAACATTACTGTATGCTACATTGAATATCCCTCTCAAAGCCATCCCAACCTTTCAAAAGTATTACAACATACATGTAAACATCCTATGTAAACCATTGTCATCTAATGTGGTTTGAAGCTATTGCAACAATGTGGTAAGTTTGTCAGAGTCACTTCCATATATTCTAATATACAAGCATCCCCTGGTCTATATTTGCATTGCAAATCATGTTAAATGGTGTGTTGTAAATGCGTGAGGTGATGTCTGGGATTTCTCAGGTGTGACGGAATGTGTAGACAACTAGGTTTGCATACCTTTGATCAATGGGCCCTGGAAGGGAAGACATGTCTAGCTACTGCATGGATGCAACATCCGTCACTGAACACACACACACACCCACACACACTGAGGCATGTCTGACTACTGCATGGATGCACCATTATTCAGGATCGCTGCATACAAGGGAGGTCCCCGTGTCTCTGTTGTTGGTGTGTCTGATCCCTTGTTGCAGAATTGATGACACTGTCTCAGGAAAACAAACAGTGCGGGAAGCTGAAAGACAGTCACTCAACACAGATCACTGACCCACAGACACACAGGGCAACACAACATGTGAGCCACGCCAAAAGGTCCCCGCGAGAATTCAGCAGTGTGTGTGTGTGTGTATTCTCGTGGTTGTATTCTATACCTCCCGTGGAATGTGGTTGTGGCTGTGTGTGTTTGGGCACACGTTTGTGTGTGTGAGTGTTTGGTGTCATTGTCTGACATCCGACACAGTCCCTGATAACCTGAAACCCAAATAAAATCACTATGAAACAAACAATATTTTCTTCATAATTCTTTCTCTAAATGTTATTGGACTAAATAGAAACGAAAACTCACTCACTCACTCACTCACTCACTCACTCACTCACACCCACCCACCCACTTCCACACCCACACACCCACCCACCCGCACCCGCCCACACCCGCACCCGCCCATGCCCACAAGCAGACACACACACACACCCAGTGACTGACAAGGGAGGGACTGACAGCCCAGACCTTGGCCCCCCTTGTCTTCTCTGTCGTTTCCAGGCTCTTCTTGGCCCCAGGCCTGAAGCCTGCTCTGCTCAGGGAGCTCAAATCCTATAATTGCTGGCCTGACAGTGACAGGTAACACACACACTGATACCTGGTCTCACCTGGTCGGAAATAATGAAAACATCTATTGTCTCAGGAGGGTGGGGGGGGGGGGGGGGTGGGGGGGGGGGGTGGGGGGGGTTCACCATGGCCTTCAAAAAGCCAGACCCTCTTCTGGCAGGAAGGCCCACTGGGGTTACCCTGCACCTGGCCCGGGAAGTGAGGTGAAAACCATAGAAATCCCCAAACCTAGAAGCCTTTTTGGGTCAGATGTTGCCTTTGACTAGTGGCCCCAACCAAATGTAATCCAGTATGCTAAGTAAGCTACAGTAAATTACCTTATACAGTACCGTGAGTTGGTTAGTATGCCATCAGACCAGCCTTCCAGATACCAATAATAAAAGTACTGTCAATAAAATGTTATTTTAAGTAACCCACTAACAACACAGAGAGAGTATTGAAGCGTTGACACATGACACATGGTGACTCTTCTACTGAGACCTGAGAAATGTTCCGTTCTAGTCCAGGAGACCCGAGGGATGACAGAGCAGAATAAAGTGGCCTTCATTTATCAACCACTTCACCTCAGACGGACAGCTGAGGGAGAGAGTACACACGCACCCACACACACACACACACACACACACAACCACACACACACACACACACACACACACACACACACACACACACACACACACACACACACACTCACACACACACACACACACACACTCACACACACACACACACACACGCACACACGCACACGCACACACACACACACCCACACACGTGCGCGCACACACATGAACAAATACTGCTCTGGAATCAACACGGTTTGGGTTGGATTCAAATCTGCATTGGCATGTTTGCATTCAAACAGAGTTGACACAGGGATTTTAAACCTGTCAATGGAGCCATGCTGGAAATGTGTCATCATTATTAAGGTGTACTACAGTAGTCTACCTGCACCTAAAGCTTATAGTTCAGTGAAGGTGGTACTTGGTGGAATGAGGAAGAAACAACATTTTTTATTATGTTTCTCTGTTGAAGAAGTTGCCATAAACACTGATCTATGGTTAATGTTGTGTTCCTTGACCAAAGTCTGATGTCCCTTGGACAACATATAGTAAGTACAAAGAGAGGCTGATCTGTGGCCCAGGGCAGAAATCATGGTGGATCACGAATAACAAGCTTAGGGTGCTACCTTGTGGATAGATAGAGAAGTGATTTCAAAAGGTTGGGGTGTGTGACGTTACATTTTGACATAGCGTAGCAGAGGTCGTGTTCCCCTGCTCAGATCTCACAACGCCTAGACAGCAATTTTACGTGTGAGTTTACCACATGATATGTTATAGCAATCTGGTGCGCAAAGGCGTCGTCGATTACGTGGCACGCAACCACTGATTGATGCATGCAACGCCTGAGCAGAGGAATACGAGACAAATATTTTTGATTAAAATGCGAATTAACAAGTTCATTCGGATGCCTGTTTGTGAAGTGAACACCTTTATCTACAGTGGATGTTATGAGGCGTTGTATTTCCCTGCAAAAATGTAGAAACCTCTTAGAAATAAATGTTATTACATAACTATGCAATAACATTGTAGTTATTTCCTAGAGCTTTGTACATTGAAGGGAATCGATTAAACTGCGCCGGGTTGAACTAGTTTATGGCCCGTCATGTGACCGGGCGATGCCAGCATCAAGGCATTTTTGTCAGAAAGTAAAGGACTTTTACATATGAAAACACAGAATCCTATTAATTACTTTGCTTTTAATTGGCCAGAACTGGGTACCTTGCTCACGGTTCCAAATCAAACGCAATCAACGCTAACACGGTCACTGGGTCATGCCCGGGGTATTCATCGAATCCCCTCCTTTTTGAAGGAAAAAACCAAAACATCGTTAAACCTGTTTATTCATATTCATATTCAGCGACCGATATTTGCATATGAATGTGTCAATCTCCAATAATGTTTAGTCATTGGCACAAACTGTCAACCACGTCACATTATTTCCGCCTTTTCAATCGTCGCTAAAATTGGCAGATTTTTTTATCTGCTGGTTGCTTTCAATTTCTATTGGTCAAATCTCTCACACCCATTTTCCACTGACCAAATCCATCCAAGTTGAAGGTGAAATTATTTTCCTACTTCGTCCATTAGACTGAACAGCGGTTTGTCCCCTGTTGTTTTTCCGTTTTAGCTAACAATTCCGCCTCGGTAATATTCATCATCATGTCATTATTCGGTGAGGTTCCCCAAGCCACTCCAGTGGCGGTCTTCAAACTGTCGAATGATTTCAAAGAGGACCCGAACCCCATGAAGGTGAACCTCGGTGTTGGAGGTAAGAAATGTGATAATATTCTAAGTCCCCCCTCTTTCTAATTTCCTTAATTTTGTCACTAGAGTCAAATACTTTCTGTTGAAAGAACTTCACGTAGACAACCGAAATTAATAATGAATGTATGTGTGTTATATTAAAACATAGAGTAGGTAGTAAAATGTAGGCAAGCAATACACATTTCAGAACAACTACTAGTCGAATAAGACATGGGAGAGATTACACATTTTGGCAAAGAGTTTTATTTATAGACAAATACACTTCAAACAAATAGCCAAACCGAAAACTGCAGACATTACTATTGCCTACCCCGCGATCAAACCGCCATAATAACATTTCATTTATTTCACCTTTATTTAACCAGGTAGGCTAGTTGAGGACAAGTTCTCATTTACAACTGCGACCTGGCCAAGATAAAGCAAAGCAGTTTGACACATACAACAACACAGTTACACATGGAGTAAAACAAACATACAGTCAATAATACAGTAGAAAAATAAGTCTATATACAATGTGAGCAAATGAGGTGAGATAAGGGGGGTAAAGGCAAAAAAATGGCCATGGTGGCGAAGTAAATACAATATAGCAAGTAAAACACTGGAATGGTAGATTTGCAGTGGAAGAATGTGGAAAGTAGAAATAATGGGGTGCAAAGGAGCTAAATAAATAAATACAGTAGGGGAAGAGGTAGTTGTTTCGGCTAAATTATAGATGGGCTATGTACAGGTGCAGTAATCTGTGAGCTGTTCTGACAGCTGGTGCTTAAAGCTAGTGAGGGAGATAAGTGTTTCCAGTTTCAGAGATTTTTGTAGTTCCTTCCAGTCATTGGCAGCAGAGAACTGGAAGGAGAGGCGGCCAAAGGAGGAATTGGCTTTGGGGGTGACCAGAGAGATATACCTGCTGGAGCGCATGCTACAGGTGGGTGCTGCTATGGTGACCAGTGAGCTACGATAAGGGGGGATTTTACCTAGCAGGGTCTTGTAGATGACCTGGAGCCAGTGGTTTTGGCGACGAGTATGAAGCGAGGGCCAGCCAACGAGAGCGTACAGGTCGCAGTGGTGGGTAGTATATGGGGCTTTGGTGACAAAACGGATGGCACTGTGATAGACTGCATCCAATTTATTGAGTAGGGTATTGGAGGCTATTTTTTTAAATGACATCGCCGAAGTTGCGGATGGGTAGGATGGTCAGTTTTACAAGGGTATGTTTGGCAGCATGAGTGAAGGATGCTTTGTAGCGAAATAGGAAGCCAATTCTAGATTTAACTTTGGATTGGAGATGTTTGATGTGAGTCTGGAAGGAGAGTTTACAGTCTAACCAGACACCTAGGTATTTGTAGTTGTCCACATATTCTAAGTCAGAACCGTCCAGAGTAGTGATGCTGGACGGGCGGGCAGGTGCAGGCAGCGATCGGTTGAAGAGCATGCATTTCATTTTACTTGTATTTAAGAGCAATTGGAGGCCATGGAAGGAGAGTTGTATGGCATTGAAGCTCATCTGGAAGTTAGTTAACACAGTGTCCAAAGAAGGGCCAGAAGTATACAGAATGGTGTCGTCTGCGTAGAGGTGAATCGGAGAATCACCAGCAGCAAGAGCAACATCATTGATGTATACAGAGAAGAGAGTCGGCCCAAGAATTTAACCCCGTGGCACCCCCATAGAGACTGCCAGAGGCCCGGACAACAGGCCCTCCGATTTGACACACTGAACTCTATCAGAGAAGTAGTTGGTGAAGCAATCATTTGAGAAACCAAGGCTAACGTTTTTTTATAAAAAAAATGAAACGGAGCCTAACGTGATCATTGATAGCTGCCTTGAAGGACACAAAAAATGCTCTCTGCTACTAAGATCAGTGAATGTAGGCTAAACTGACAACGGAGTGAAGAGTAGAAATCTCAACTAGCAAGCAACTCATAGCGGTGAAAAATGTAGTGCGTTCACGCGATGGGGGGGGGGGGGCGTATTCTGGCGGGGAAGATTTTCAGCACAACAGTTATCAAGTAAACAGATGCTAAACAGTAACTAGCCATCTAACGCTACTAGTTAACAGTTAGCTAGCTTATCCTGTATGACTAACCATTAACTACAATATCTGCAAGGCCTCCCGAGTTGTCCAGCGGTCTAAGACACTGCATCTCAGTGCTAGAGGCGTCACAACAGACGGGTTCGAAACCAGGCTGTATAACAACCGGCTGTGATTGGGAGTCCCATAGGGCGGCGCGCAATTGGCCCAGTGCCGTCCGGGTTTGGCCGGTGTAGGCCTTCATTGTAAATAAGATTTTTTTCTTAACTGACTTGCCTAGTTAAATGAAAGTGAATAAAATGTTGCTGTGGTGCTGCTCCCTGTTTGAAAAAATGTGACCGACTGCATCATCCCTCATCCCTCCCTGTGACATGACTGGATCTGTTCTATGTGGTAAAACCTTTTCACCTCTCCAATCAATCATGTTATCCAGATCAGTGATTAGGCTAGCATATTTCTTCAAAGTAGGGAGAAGGTAAGGATGGACTCAGGCTGGACATGACATGCATGATGTCCTTGCTTGCTCTTCTGATTGATTGTGCAGAATTTACTGTCAAATTTCAATCACATTTATTTTATAAAGCCCTTTTTACATCAGCAGTAGTCACAAAGTACTTGAAACACCAAATAGCAACCAATGCAGATGTACAAGCACAGTTGCTAGGAAAAACTCTCGAGACAGCTAGGATCCTAGGAAGAAACCTAGAGAAACCAGGCTATTAGAGGTGGCTTGTCCTCATCTGGCTGTGCCAGTTGTAGATTATAAGAGTACATGGCCATTAAGGCCATGTCGTTCTTCAAGAAGTTCAAACGTCCATTGTTGACCAGCAGTGTCAAATAATAGTCCGTGGTTATAGAGGGTGCAACAGGTCAGCACCTCAGGAGTAAATGTCAGTTGACCTTTCATAGCTGAACATTCAGTGGTCGAAATAGCAGGTCCAGGACAAGGTAGCACGTCCGGTGAACAAGTCAGGGTTCCATAGCTGCAGGCAGAACAGCAGAAACTGGATCAGCAGCACGACCAGGTGGACAGGGGATGGGGACAGCCAAAGTTCATCAGGCCAGGTAGTCCTGAGGCAGGGTCCTATCTCTCAGGTCCTCCGAGAAGGGGAGAAAGCGAGAGAGAGATTGGAGAATTAGAGGGAGCATACTTAAGATCACACAGGACACCAGATAAGACAGGAGAATTACACTAGATAGGACAGACTGACCTGAGCCCCCTGGTACATAGACTATTGCAGCATAGATACTGGAGACTGAGACAGGAGGGGTCGGCACAGATAGCATAGCAAGGTCTATAACCTGTAGTTGGCAGTCATCCAAGGAAGTAGCTCTGTCACTGGCGTAGGAACAGACTGGAACAGGCCGGTAGTTGTTGATGTAGATAAATGCGTCATGGTCATATCAGTATTAGTTGTAGCTAGATCAATGGACCGTGGTCATAGAGCAATTCGCTCCCGTTCACGCTCTCTACGCGGATCCTATGAGAACACTAGCCAGAATACACCCCAGTAGTGCACTTTGGGGTGGAACGGAGCCACTTCACACCTTGTGACTGATCTTCTTACTGGATGTTTGTGTGGAGTGCTGTTAATGTATAACACTGCAGCGCAGAGGCCAAAAGGCTGAAGTCCTGGTGTGTGTGCTGCCTGTGACTGCTTGCTTGGCCTCTCAGGACTACAGGGTTAGCATTGTGCTACACTAGAGAAATACCATGACATATTCATCTCATAATTCCACTGTCCCGCAGCTCAGGCAGGAAATTCATAAACTTAATCTCCCTCAGGCCTCAGAACAACCAGGAGTTCCTGGGTTCTCAGACATTATTGCTTAAGTAATCCCTTCCTGTAGTAGGCTAACACTGTGGCTGAAAATAGCCTAGATAACCTAGCTACACCATGTGTTTGCATGCTCGGATATCTTTTTATTTTACTAGGCAAGTCAGTTAAGAACAAATTATTTTTTTAATTGACGGCCTAGGAACAGTGGGTTAAGTACCTTGTTCAGGGGCAGAACGACAGATTGCACCTTGTCAGCTCGGCTTGATCTTACAACCTTTCGGTTACTAGTCCAACGCTCTAACCACTAGGCTACCTGCCGCCCCAATAGAGGAGATGGACCCATGTCCACTTAGGAAAATATCTGTTTTCTCTTGAACTTCAGTCACAACTGATACAGTTAGGCCTCGTGCTCTGTTAGAAAGTGGATGTGAATGGAAGTATGTCTCCAGACTATTGCAGTCAGTAAGTGAACAGATAAAAGCCTGTTAGACAGGAGTGCCCTGTCCTCATTAGCTCAACACTGTTCACTCAGAGTAAGTTACTAGTGTTGCTGTCTTATCAGTGGTGGCTGGCTGGAGTTTAGGACCACAGGGGAAAGTGCAAGGCTGTAGTTTGACATTTGTATCCGGTTGTATCCGGATCTGATAAAACCACTAAAACAAACCTTTGCAAAGTTGGAATTTTATTTCACTTTTATTTATACAGGTAAGTCAATTAGGAAACAAATTGTTATTTACAATGTGGACCTGTCAGGTAGCGAGTGCAGCACGTATAACACACACAGGTTAAACAATATCATACAATTAACAGTCAAAAATACACATGAAGTTGCCCGCCAGAGACCGAAGGTAGGGAGAGACCGAAGGTAGGGAGAGACCGAAGGTAGGGAGAGACCGTAGGTAGGGAGAGACCGTAGGTAGGGAGAGACCGTAGGTAGGGAGAGACCGAAGGTAGGGAGAGACCGAAGGTAGGGAGAGACCGAAGGTAGGGAAGGTAGGCCTAATTACCAATCAGTCTACTTGGATATTGCAGAGCAATAATACTTATAGTGTATTTATGACATCTCCATCTGTGTTCAAACTCAACAGGGCAGTAATTCGCAGTAATTCTCCTCCTGAGTGGGTTTCTCAACAGGGCAGTAATTCTCCTCCTGGGTGGGTTTCTCAACAGGGCAGTAATTCTCCTCCTGGGTGGGTTTCTCAACCGGGCAGTACATTCTCCTGGGTGGGTTTCTCAACAGGGCAGTAATTCTCCTCCTGGGTGGGTTTCTCACCAGGCAGTAATGCTCCTCCTGAGTGGGTTTCTCACCAGGGCAGTAATTCTCCTCCTGAGTGGGTTGCTCACCAGGGCAGTAATTCTCCTCCTGGGTGGGTTGCTCACCAGGGCAGTAATGCTCCTCCTGAGTGTAGGGCGGTAATGCCAGCTGCAGAGAAAGCCAGAGTTGGGCTACTGCAAAATGTACTACATAAAGTAAACACAACTCTAGTAAAAACACTTAGCTTGTAGGCTATATTAGGCCCATGTATGGGAAACACTGTATCCCTCCTCAGCCGCTATAGCTAGCCTGTCTCTCCCCTCCAGCCTACAGGACAGATGAGGGCCAGCCCTGGGTGCTGCCCGTGGTTAAGAAGGTGGAGAAGCTCATCGTAGCAGACAACCGTCTGAACCATGAGTACCTCCCCATCCTGGGTCTGCCTGAGTTTAGGTCCTCTGCATCCAAGATCGCCCTGGGAGAAGACAGCCCTGCCATCCAGGAGAACAGGGTAGGGTAGGGTAGTTTATGAGTTTGTGTTGGTGGGTTGTGTTGTGTGTGTGCTCGATCGTACATATATTGAGTTGAATTTGCATTTAAATTAGTACTGGTGAGCTACATTGCTCTTAAGCAGTTAAGTCACTTATCTAGTGTCTCTCCTCCACCCCCTCGGTCTCTGTCGCTCTTTCTCTCACCTCTCCCTATCGCTCTCTCACTCTTTCCCGCTCTTCTCTCCCTATCCTCCTCTCTCTCTCTCTCGCTCACTTTCATTCTGTATGTCTGTCTGTCTCTCTCTCTCTGTCAGGTGGGAGCGGTGCAATGTCTGGGGGGTACAGGTGCTCTGAAGATGGGGGCTGAGTTTCTCAGACGCTGGTACAACGGGAACGACAACATGAAAACACCCGTCTACGTCTCAGCGCCAACCTGGGGTAGGCACACACTGGAACGACAAAACTTAAACAGCTGTCTACATCTCTGCTCGTACGGTTGATCCGGAGCTGTATAATCAGACAGATATGACGTGGCAGGGCGTGCAAACTATCACAGATTACAAAGGGAAACCCAGCCACCAACTGGAGCCCAGTGACTGGAGCCTACCAAACGAGCTAAATTCCAACACTGAACCATGCATGAGAGCACCAGCTGTTCCGAACAACTGTGTGATCTTTCTCTTCGTAGCTGACGTGAGTAAGACCTTAAAATAGGTTAATATTCACAAGACCGCAGGGCCAGGATGTGTATTCAGAACATGCGCTGACCAACTGGAAAACGTCTTCACTGACATTTTCAACCTCTTTCTGACCCAGCCTGTAATACCTACATGGTTCAAGCAGGCCACCATAGTTCCTGTGTCCAAGAATGCCAAAGTAACCTGTCTAAATGACTATTGTCCCGTAGCACTCACATCTGTAGCCATGAAATGCTTTGAAAGGCTGGTCATGGCTCACATCAACACCATCATCCCAGACATCCTGGCAACAACATATCTGCCACTCTGACCCTTAACCTCTTATGGCTGCATCCCTTTGTTCTCAATTTCCGCCTGAAGACATACCCTAATCTAACTGCCTGTAGCTCAGCCCCAGAGGCAAGGATATGCATATTCTTGGTATCATTTGAATGGAAACATTCTGAAGTTTGTGGAAATGTTCATTGAATGTAGGAGAATATAACACAGTAGATCTGGTGGAAGAAAAGAGAAAGAAAGAGCATATGTTTTCAGTTTTTTATTGTTGTAGCATCATCTTTCACATGTACTAGAATAGCCACACAGTCAGATAGGATGCTGGAGATCATTTTTGATGGATAACACAAGAGGGCAACTGTAGGTGTGCAAAGTTTCAGACTGATAACTTCAGGAATGGGTGAGCTACATGACATTTAGCATGAAGTCCCCCAGGTGTCCCACCCAAATGTACCCAACTGGCCGAATTGGTGATATTACCTAGGGGTGTGTGCTTAGTCCCCTCCTATACTCCGTGTTCACCCTCAACTGTGTGACTCCAACACCATCATTAAGTTTGCTGATGAGACAGCTTACAGGGAGGAGGTCAGTGACTAGCCAAGTTATTGTTACTCATTGTGTATTTATTCTTTGTTTTATTCTATTATTATTTATATTTTTGTCGAGAGCCGTGTGTCCTCTGAAAAACAACCCTGCCAAGCCACACTGCTTATAGACACGCTGCTCACTTAACCTGGAAGAAAAACAACCCCGACAAGCCACACTGCTTATAGACACGCTGCTCACTTAACCTGGAAGAAAAACAACCCCGCCAAGCCACACTGCTTATTGACACGCTGCTCACTTAACCTGGAAGAAAAACAACCCTGCCAAGCCACACTGCTTATAGACACGCTGCTCACTTAACCTGGAAGAAAAACAACCCTGCCAAGCCACACTGCTTATAGACACGCTGCTCACTTAACCTGGAAGAAAAACAACCCCGCCAAGCCACACTGCTTATAGACACGCTGCTCACTTAACCTGGAAGAAAAACAACCCTGACAAGCCACACTGCTTATAGACACGCTGCTCACTTAACCTGGAAGAAAAACAACCCTGCCAAGCCACACTGCTTATAGACACGCTGCTCACTTAACCTGGAAGAAAAACAACCCTGACAAGCCACACTGCTTATAGACACGCTGCTCACTTAACCTGGAAGAAAAACAACCCCGACAAGCCACACTGCTTATAGACACGCTGCTCACTTAACCTGGAAGAAAAACAGCCCCGCCAAGCCACACTGCTTATTGACACGCTGCT
Source organism: Oncorhynchus clarkii lewisi (assembly GCF_045791955.1). Taxonomy (NCBI): domain Eukaryota; kingdom Metazoa; phylum Chordata; class Actinopteri; order Salmoniformes; family Salmonidae; genus Oncorhynchus; species Oncorhynchus clarkii. Next base: position 74,993,701 of record NC_092166.1, read on the forward strand.
CACTTAACCTGGAAGAAAAACAACCCTGCCAAGCCACACTGCTTATTGACACGCTGCTCACTTAACCTGGAAGAAAAACAGTGGACCACTGCTGCACCACTCGAGAAGCCTTGATATGTTATGTTATCTGGAACTTCTACTGCTGAGTTGTCCTCTTAATATTTAATTATTAGGTGATTTACAAATACAGCATGTTACTTTTTATTTTGGTTCATAGCTCTGCAATAGAGCCATCAAATAATTTCAGCTAATGTTACAAAGGAGGACTCAAAAAACATGATTTGGAAAATAATTCTCTATTAGGGAAAAGGCAGAGTGTTGTAAAACCTGCTCTACTGTTTGTTTCTAGAAAACCACAACTCTGTGTTTGCCAACGCTGGGTTCGAGGACGTCCGTCCCTATAAGTACTGGGACGCAGAGAAGCGGGGACTGGATCTGGACGGTTTCCTAGGTGACCTGGAGGTGAGCCGCTGACCTCTGAACAGGTGGTGTTGACATGGAGACCAGACCGGCTCCCGAACTCTGAGTTGACCTCACAATAGTGAATATTTCATATCAGAAATGGTCATGTCTACCTTGAAAGTAAATTAGCTTTTTACACACTGTTAAAAATATATGTTTAGCTTTAACGATACCAACTTCCTGTATCAGCTCCCAGTACTCTGTCATTTGGCTGTCCTGTAGTCTAACACTGACCTTTGACCCCGGTCCCAGACTGCACCAAAGCATTCCATCTTCGTTTTGCACGCTTGTGCCCACAACCCCACCGGCACAGACCCTACACACGTGGAGTGGATGCAGGTGGCTGAGGTCATGAAGGTAAGACTGTGTGTTTGTGTGTACACGTTATTATAAGAAAATGCGATTTTTGTTTTTGGCATGACATCTTTTCTAATTTCTGAAGATGTTTTAATCTTTGTCCTTTTTCTTTTCTCTCTCCCCCTCCAGAGGAGGAAGCTGTTTGTGTTCTTTGACTCTGCATACCAGGGCTTTGCATCAGGCTGTCTGGATAAGGATGCATGGGCAGTGCGCTACTTTGTCACCCAGGGCTTTGAGATGTTCTGTGCCCAGTCCTTCTCCAAGAACTTTGGCCTTTACAGTGAGACAGACAGACCCCCCATTCTACACAATGCAATCTGTAAACTGCAGATACCCGAAATGAAGATTCTGTCTCCTTTCAGATGAACGTGTGGGGAACCTGACCATCGTAGCTCGTGATGCTGACAACGTGAGGAGGGTTCTGTCTCAGATGGAGAAGATTGTCAGGGTAACCTGGTCCAACCCTCCCTCCCAGGGTGCCAGGCTAGTCGCCATCACACTCAACACAGCTGAACTCTTCGCTGAATGGTGGGAACACACACAGGTCCATAGTAGTGTATCCACTCCCAACAGTTCTACAAGAGTGTTCAAAACGTTCCAATCACAGGCGGCCGGTGGAACCTTTTTTGTGGAGGGCGGGCTCAGAGTAATGGCTGGAAGACGATCAATGGATTGGCATCGAACACCTCAAACACATGGTTTCCACCTGTTTGATGCCATTCCAGACATTACTACGAGGCACCCTCCCCTCAGCAACCTCTTGTAATTTGAAATATATCCTCTCTTCATCCCCTTCTCTCTTGTTCGCTCGTTCTCTCATCCCTTCCTCTTTCTCTCTCTCTCTCTCTCTCCCTCTATCTTCCTTCTCTCCTCCTCTATCCCTCCCCCTCTCCCTGTTGTAGGAAGGATAATGTGAAGACCATGGCAGACCGTGTGTTGTTGATGAGGGCTTCACTCCAGGATAAACTACAGGCTCTGGGAACACCAGGAACATGGGACCACATCACACAGCAGATCGGCATGTTCAGCTTCACTGGCCTCAACCGTGAGTACACACACACACACACACACACACACACCTTTGTCTCATCACATACGCTGCTGTTACTGTTTATTATCTGTCCTGTTGCCTGGTGACTCTATCTCTACCTATATGTACAGTACCCGTCAACAGTTTGGACACACCTACTCATTCAATGGTTTTTCTTTATTTGTACTATTTTCTACATTGTAGAATAATAGTGAAGACAAAAACGATGAAATAACATATGGAATCATACAGTTAAGGGCCCTGCTAGTCTACACCTGTTGTTTATGAAGCATTTGATAAATACCATTTGATTTGTTCATACCTTTTTAATATTTTGTCTCTCTCCAGCTAAACAAGTGGAGTACATGATCAAGGAGAGGAGTATCTACCTAATGGCCAGCGGTCGTATCAACATGTGTGGTCTGACCACTAAGAACATCGACTATGTGGCCAAGTCTATCCACGAGACTGTTGTCAACGTCCAGTAGAAGACAACAATACCCTTAGCACTGGCCCCTGTCCACCACCAGCAGTGTGTGTGTATAATGTATTAGACCAAGGGGGAGCCAGGTACGGGCCACATCCGGCCTGCGAGACATTGAAAAAATAAATATATATTTTTTTTATAAATCTTTTTTTTTTCCCCCAATTTCATGGTATCCAATTGTCCCATCGCTGCAACTTCCGTACGGACTCGGGAGAGGTGAAGGTCGAGAGCCGTGCATCCTCCAAAACATGACCCGACCGAGCCAACCGACCATGACCCGACCGACTCAGAAGCCAGCTGCACCAATGTGTCTGAAGAAACACTGAACACCTGGCGACAGTGTCAGTGCGCATGCGCCTGGCCCGCCAAACGAGCCGCTAGAGCGCGATGGGACAAGGAAATCTCGGGCCTGCCAAACCCTCTCCTAACCCGGACGACGCTGGGCCAATGCCTCATGGGTCTCCCAGTCACTGCCAGCTGTGACACAGCCTGGGATCGAACCCAGGTCTGTAGTGGCGCCTCAGGCACTGTGATGCAGTGCCTTAGACCGCTGCATCACTCGGGAGGCCCCCGCAAATTAATTTAACAAACAATTGGTCCCCCAAAAAATGCGGCTCTCTGTTGAATTTCAAAATCCCAATTTGTCACTCGAGACAGTTTGCCCACCCCTGTGTTAGACCAAACACACAGAAGCCCCCTTCCTAACTCCCAGCGCACCACTGTACGTTGAGCTGATAATGTCTACAGATATATTATATTTTTACCCTTAAACTAATGCACAAGGCAGCGTAACAGTTAAAGACAAGTCTTAATCATTTGTCTGTGTGGCTCTGTGTGTTTGTCATCCCTGTGTGTTTGTCATCCCTGTGTGTTTGTCATCCCTGTGTGTTTGTCATCCCTGTGTGTTTGTCATCCCTGTGTGTTTTCATCAATACTGCTCGCAGGGGAGAGGGGTGTCATTTCCTTTTGAGTGTTTGTGTTCAGTGGTGTCACGAATAAGCAGTCTGTGTCAGGACATTGTAGATGCTGTGTGGTTCCACACTAAGGCACTGACTGGGTGTCTCTCGACACTTTGAAATGCGCCCTTTCCTCATCTCCTTCATTGAAACTGATGTTTCTTCCACCTGTCATGTACAGCCAGATCAGTGATCATGGAGGGAAGGACACAAGGAAAGGAGATATGGAAAATAAGCTATAGTGTTTAAAGTATTGAGACACAGGCCAAGTGTATTAGACTAGCTGGTGATGATGATCTTCCATTGCTTAATCATGTTATTAATGTTACAATGTGGTTAGTATTGCAGGAGTCGTTCTTGAATTGCGGTGGCATTGGGGACTGGCGTTTTGGCAAAAAATTCTACTTAATTATTCTAGATTTTGTTTATTTAAATGTGTTTTGGTATATCCTCCCATTCAACATTAACTAAGATGACTGCTTAATGACATTATGATAACATTGTGCCATCGGTAGGAGTAGTAACACCAATGACGGTAACACTAATGAGAATTTTTTTGTTATTTTCTTAAATTGATGCAACATATACTCAAATCTAAAGTCATTAGCTTTTTGAAAATCATTTTTGACATGATTAATAATTTGGCTCACAGTGTAATTTCCCTACATTTTAAATTGAATAACACAGAGGGACACTTTGGATTTCGACATACCAAAGTATCAATGGAATCTATCAAATGCATGACATACTGGGTGTGATTAATTAACAATTCTCTTCAATATAGACCCCTCCCTGATACGTTTACCACTGGAGGGAATGTTCAAGGTTCTTGTTTATATTTGCAATGAGTGATTGTCAAGGCAGGAACACCAAAGACAGACACCTGGGGGACAGACATACTATTTTAAAATAAATAGTTATTTTAATAGCCTCTTTTGTTTTTATTGATGTATATGATACATACATTTTTTTTCTTCTCACTTTCTAGCATTAAAAGTAATACATCTAAATCCCCAAAACATGTCTGTACAACTCTACACATCACTACTGGGACAAGCCAATGTCTAAACAACTCTACACATCACTACTGGGACAATCCAATGTCTAAACAACTCTACACATCACTACTGGGACAATCCAATGCCTAAACAACTCTACACATCACTACTGGGACAAGCCAATGTCTAAACAACTCTACACATCACTACTGGGACAAGCCAATGTCTAAACAACTCTACACATCACTACTGGGACAAGCCAATGTCTAAACAACTCTACACATCACTACTGGGACAATCCAATGTCTAAACAACTCTACACATCACTACTGGGACAATCCAATGTCTAAACAACTCTACACATCACTACTGGGACAAGCCAATGTCTAAACAACTCTACACATCACTACTGGGACAATCCAATGTCTGTACAACTCTACACATCACTACTGGGACAATCCAATGTCTGTACAACTCTACACATCACTACTGGGACAAGCCAATGTCTAAACAACTCTACACATCACTACTGGGACAATCCAATGTCTAAACAACTCTACACATCACTACTGGGACAATCCAATGTCTAAACAACTCTACACATCACTACTGGGACAAGCCAATGTCTAAACAACTCTACACATCACTACTGGGACAATCCAATGTCTAAACAACTCTACACATCACTACTGGGACAATCCAATGTCTAAACAACTATACACATCACTACTGGGACAATCCAATGTCTAAACAACTCTACACATCACTACTGGGACAAGCCAATGTCTAAACAACTCTACACATCACTACTGGGACAATCCGATGTCTAAACAACTCTACACATCACTACTGGGACAATCCAATGTCTAAACAACTCTACACATCACTACTGGGACAATCCAATGTCTAAACAACTCTACACATCACTACTGGGACAATCCAATGTCTAAACAACTATACACATCACTACTGGGACAAGCCAATGTCTAAACAACTCTACACAGCACTACTGGGACAATCCGATGTCTAAACAACTCTACACATCACTACTGGGACAATCCAATGTCTAAACAACTCTACACATCACTACTGGGACAAGCCAATGTCTAAACAACTCTACACATCACTACTGGGACAAGCCAATGTCTAAACAACTCTACACATCACTACTGGGACAATCCAATGTCTAAACAACTCTACACATCACTACTGGGACAATCCAATGTCTAAACAACTCTACACATCACTACTGGGACAATCCAATGTCTAAACAACTCTACACATCACTACTGGGACAAGCCAATGTCTAAACAACTCTACACATCACTACTGGGACAAGCCAATGCCTAAACAACTCTACACATCACTACTGGGACAATCCAATGTCTAAACAACTCTACACATCACTACTGGGACAATCCAATGTCTAAACAACTCTACACATCACTACTGGGACAATCCAATGTCTAAACAACTCTACACATCACTACTGGGACAATCCAATGTCTAAACAACTCTACACATCACTACTGGGACAATCCAATGTCTGTACAACTCTACACATCACTACTGGGACAATCCAATGTCTAAACAACTCTACACATCACTACTGGGACAAGCCAATGTCTAAACAACTCTACACATCACTACTGGGACAAGCCAATGTCTAAACAACTCTACACATCACTACTGGGACAATCCAATGTCTAAACAACTCTACACATCACTACTGGGACAATCCAATGTCTAAACAACTCTACACATCACTACTGGGACAATCCAATGTCTGTACAACTCTACACATCACTACTGGGACAATCCAATGTCTAAACAACTCTACACATCACTACTGGGACAATCCAATGTCTAAACAACTCTACACATCACTACTGGGACAATCCAATGTCTAAACAACTCTACACATCACTACTGGGACAATCCAATGGTACAACTCTACACATCACTACTGGGACAATCCAATGTCTAAACAACTCTACACATCACTACTGGGACAAGCCAATGTCTAAACAACTCTACCAATGTCTAAACAACTCTACACATCACTACTGGGACAAGCCAATGTCTAAACAACTCTACACATCACTACTGGGACAATCCAATGTCTGTACAACTCTACACATCACTACTGGGACAATCCAATGTCTAAACAACTCTACACATCACTACTGGGACAATCCAATGTCTAAACAACTATACACATCACTACTGGGACAAGCCAATGTCTAAACAACTCTACACAGCAACTGGGACAATCCAATGTCTGTACAACTCTACACATCACTACTGGGACAATCCAATGTCTAAACAACTCTACACACAACTCTACACATCACTACTGGGACAATCCAATGTCTGTACAACTCTACACATCACTACTGGGACAATCCAATGGTCTAAACAACTCTACACAGCACTACCAATGTCTAAACAACTCTACACATCACTACTGGGACAATCCAATGTCTAAACAACTCTACACATCACTACTCCAATGTCTAAACAACTCTACACATCACTACTGGGACAATCCAATGTCTAAACAACTCTACACATCACTACTGGGACAATCCAATGTCTAAACAACTCTACACATCACTACTGGGACAATCCAATGTCTAAACAACTCTACACATCACTACTGGGACAATCCAATGTCTAAACAACTCTACACATCACTACTGGGACAATCCAATGTCTAAACAACTCTACACATCACTACTGGGACAATCCAATGTCTAAACAACTCTACACATCACTACTGGGACAATCCAATGTCTAAACAACTCTACACATCACTACTGGGACAATCCAATGTCTGTACAACTCTACACATCACTACTGGGACAATCCAATGTCTAAACAACTCTACACATCACTACTGGGACAAGCCAATGTCTAAACAACTCTACACATCACTACTGGGACAAGCCAATGTCTAAACAACTCTACACATCACTACTGGGACAATCCAATGTCTAAACAACTCTACACATCACTACTGGGACAATCCGATGTCTAAACAACTCTACACATCACTACTGGGACAAGCCGATGTCTAAACAACTCTACACATCACTACTGGGACAATCCAATGCCTAAACAACTCTACACATCACTACTGGGACAATCCAATGTCTAAACAACTCTACACATCACTACTGGGACAATCCAATGTCTAAACAACTCTACACATCACTACTGGGACAATCCAATGTCTAAACAACTCTACACATCACTACTGGGACAATCCAATGTCTAAACAACTCTACACATCACTACTGGGACAATCCAATGTCTAAACAACTCTACACATCACTACTGGGACAAGCCGATGTCTAAACAACTCTACACATCACTACTGGGACAATCCAATGTCTAAACAACTCTACACATCACTACTGGGACAATCCAATGTCTAAACAACTCTACACATCACTACTGGGACAATCCAATGTCTAAACAACTCTACACATCACTACTGGGACAATCCAATGTCTAAACAACTCTACACATCACTACTGGGACAATCCAATGTCTAAACAACTCTACACATCACTACTGGGACAATCCAATGTCTAAACAACTCTACACATCACTACTGGGACAATCCAATGTCTAAACAACTCTACACATCACTACTGGGACAATCCAATGTCTAAACAACTCTACACATCACTACTGGGACAATCCAATGCCTAAACAACTCTACACATCACTACTGGGACAATCCAATGCCTAAACAACTCTACACATCACTACTGGGACAAGCCAATGTCTAAACAACTCTACACATCACTACTGGGACAATCCAATGTCTAAACAACTCTACACATCACTACTGGGACAATCCAATGTCTAAACAACTCTACACATCACTACTGGGACAATCCAATGTCTAAACAACTCTACACATCACTACTGGGACAATCCAATGTCTAAACAACTCTACACATCACTACTGGGACAATCCAATGTCTAAACAACTCTACACATCACTACTGGGACAATCCAATGTCTAAACAACTCTACACATCACTACTGGGACAAGCCAATGTCTAAACAACTCTACACATCACTACTGGGACAATCCAATGTCTAAACAACTCTACACATCACTACTGGGACAAGCCAATGTCTAAACAACTCTACACATCACTACTGGGACAAGCCAATGTCTAAACAACTCTACACATCACTACTGGGACAAGCCAATGTCTAAACAACTCTACACATCACTACTGGGACAAGCCAATGTCTAAACAACTCTACACATCACTACTGGGACAATCCAATGTCTAAACAACTCTACACATCACTACTGGGACAAGCCAATGTCTAAACAACTCTACACATCACTACTGGGACAAGCCAATGTCTAAACAACTCTACACATCACTACTGGGACAAGCCAATGTCTAAACAACTCTACACATCACTACTGGGACAGTCCAATGTCTAAACAACTCTACACAGCACTACTGGGACAATCCGATGTCTAAACAACTCTACACATCACTACTGGGACAATCCAATGTCTAAACAACTCTACACATCACTACTGGGACAATCCAATGTCTAAACAACTCTACACATCACTACTGGGACAATCCAATGTCTAAACAACTCTACACATCACTACTGGGACAAGCCAATGTCTAAACAACTCTACACAGCACTACTGGGACAATCCAATGTCTAAACAACTCTACACATCACTACTGGGACAATCCAATGTCTAAACAACTCTACACAGCACTACTGGGACAAGCCAATTTGCTCACCCTAAGTACTTTAAAAACCATGCATAAACAAAAGTTTGCAGTATAAAGGACAATATATATGTTTTATCATAGATAAACAGTTCAAAACGTTTTTGGTTATATTGATGTGTAACTATTTGTCATTTTAAAGTGATTTTCATGGTTGCAAGAGACGCAAATACCACCACAATTCAAAAACGACCCGGTTAGGATGATTCCATTCCTATTGTGAAATGCACATTCCCTATTCCGTTTGACTTACCACCTGAATACGTTTTATAGGAGGAGTTGTTTGGGTCCACTTGAGAGCGAATGTCGCAAAATATTTACTGTGATCCAAGTAAACAGTATTTGACTTGGAAAAAGTACTAGAGTGAAACAATCAATTGACCAAATCAGTCACGCACTAAATATATGTAGGACGTTACATTTACAATCATGTTTATTTTAGTGCAACGGGACTTGAAGTAAAAATCCTGTATTACCTCGGACCTTAGCTGTATGGAGCGCTCTGTTGGGGAAGCTGTTCTCAAAGTCCCGGGGTGCGTTCAGTAGGGACAAATAGGACTGTTCTCAAAGTCCCGGGGTGCGTTCAGTAGGGACAAATAGGACTGTTCTCAAAGTCCCGGGGTGCGTTCAGTAGGGACAAGTAGGAATGTTCTCAAAGTCCCGGGGTGCGTTCAGTAGGGACAAATAGGAATGTTCTCAAAGTCCCGGGGTGCGTTCAGTAGGGACAAATAGGAATGTTCTCAAAGTCCCGGGGTGCGTTCAGTAGGGACAAATAGGACTGTTCTCAAAGTCCCGGGGTGCGTTCAGTAGGGACAAATAGGACTGTTCTCAAAGTCCCGGGGTGCGTTCAGTAGGGACAAATTTGACTGTTCTCAATCAGAGCTATAATCCTGTTTTTCTTTTTGTTTTCAGCATTTTAATTAAGGGTCTGCTCAATGTGGATGTCCAATCAGTCTGTTCTGATGCTGTCGCTGTCTCTGTCTGTAGCATTGTTATTGCACTATTATCAGTAGCTACCATCTCAATGATATACATGTAATGTTCAAAATTGCAGAAATGAAATGCGCTCACAGCTAGTGTCTGTAAGTGAATACCTATGTATCTCAAGGGGCTTTGACTGAAGCCTTGAATAAACGTCTACACACCACCATGTGTCAGAGTCATGGAATGCTGTTACAACATAGAAACAACCTGGAATCAGAACAGGGTTTTTATGTGGTTATCCGTGTGTGTAGTGTTTTGGCCCAGTCAGTATAGGTCACTGCCCTCCAGTTTCTCACAGTATGTTGTAATTCTTAGGAAAGTTCTTCTGAGAGCCAGGACAGAAATAATATTTTGTTCGTGCAAGTTCTCTTTTTTTGAGTGTTTCTCATGACATTGGGAATGAAAGTGCAGGAAACAAAGAACACTGTCAATACATGAGTCCAGAATAATCTTTTTATTGAGGAGTTTTTAAAACATTCATTGGGAAGTCTGATATCCTGAACCCTGATATTCTGAAGATCTTGTAAACTGTTGAACCATCGCTAAATTCCCACAGAATCTATATAACAGAGAATTGGATATAATGATGAGAACTACAGTAACAGTTAAAAGTTTGGATACACTTATTCGATGGCTGCATCACAACAGGACGTGATTGGAAGTCGCATAGGGCTGCGCACAATTGGCCCAGAGTCGTCTGGCTTAGGGTTTGGCCGGGGTGGGCCGTCATTGTAAATAAGAATTTGTTCTTAACTGACATGCCTAGTTAAATAAAACATTTCAGCGCTACAGGCATCACTACAGACCCTGGTTCGATTCCAGGCGGTATCACAACCGGTCGTGATTGGGAGTCCCATAGGGCGGCACACAATTGGCCCAGCGTCATCTGGCTTAGGGCTGGCTGGGGTAGGCCGTCATTGTAAAATACGAATTTCTTCTTAGTTGACTTGCCTAGTTCAATAAAGGTTAAATAAATAAAATAAAGATGTGTTATTTCATAGTTTTTTGGTGTTCAATATTATTCTACAATGTAGAAAATAGTAAAAATCAAGAATAACCTTTGAATGAGTAGGTGTGTCCAAACTTTTGACTGGTACTGTATGTATACACCCTAACAATGGGATTTGTCCACAGAGTGGAACGACGGCTGAGCGTCTATTCCTCTCTTTGGATTGGTGGATACATCTCGTTACTTTAATACTTTTTAGAATATTTGATGAGGGTTGTTGACGTCAACCGCCTGTATTCAATGGCGAGAGATGCTATGCTGCTAACCTCATGTCATGAATATGCATAGCCATCTCAAGACGACTGATATAAAGTGTTTTTTCTCAAAGTTGACCGGATTTCACGTATCCTACTTATATCAGTACTCTCATAACAACATAAGCAATACAAAACTTTGATTAGATCAAGTAAACCTCAGGTAGAAAATAAGCCATACATTTTTTTGTTAACCAAATTCAACACACTCATTGACCTCTATACAAAAACTCTTTGCTTGGTGACTGAGAGAAACAAAATAGCACCACCTGCTGGAGAACATAGATATTTGTAGATATTTGACCCAGTTATCCCTCTCGCTTCACCTCTTCCTCTCTGATATATATATATATACATACATCTCTATCTGCTGAATCTCTGTCTCCCTCACCAATAAATATCTTCTCTGAGAGCATGAGACTGAGTTGCTTGGTTTCTCTGTTCTCTGATTTCTCCAGCTCAGCTATTTGTCAGGTCATAAGGATGTGTGTGGGAGGGACAAAGCAGTTCAGTGGAGTCCTTACAGGCGAAGTAAATCAATGCCACTGAGTCTCCCCATAGATCACCCCCGTGTTTGTGTGCGTCAAGGAAAGCACTGGCTTGAAGTCAGAGTGCATCACATCTCCACCCACCTTCCCTGCAGTGCAGCGCTGTGACGCAGGATCTCTCTTCATTTGTTTCTCTCTACTTCCCTCTCACTCTCCCTCTGTATATGCTGTCTGTAAATCAGTCATCTGTCAGTATTGCACAATCCAGAGCAGCTCATTCTAAGCTCAGTCTAATAGCAGCTAACCAGTAGTGAATAGTGATGGTCCCAGGCAGGTTTTAGGGAATTATTATTGATACAAATTAATAGGACAGAGCCCATTGTCGCACTACCTATATATTAAAGTAAGGACACTATAAAACCTCTTCCTCTCTCTATACATCTCTAACTCCAAACCCCTGTGTACATTGGCATACATTCCTATCAAACAACATCCATTCCTCTCATCTGAGCCTGTTTGACTGTACAGGGATGTCTGTCTGTCCTTGAAAATGTTACATTGTCCTGATATCCTGACTGTGCTCTTCAGCTGTCAGCTTATATTAGACAGGTCTTTTTCTCTAATGCTTATCAGATTTGTATAGACTATAACTCCTCCACTAAAACTACACATACAATTCAGCCTGGCTTTTCATCAGGTCTGCGTCCTGCTCCTCTCTGAGTCCCAAGTTAGGAGTTGTCCTTAAATACAGTGGCTTGTGATAGTATTCACCCTCCTTGGCATTTTTCCTATTTTGTTGCCTTACAACCTGGAATTAAAATATATTTTGGGGGGGGTTTGTATCATTTGATTTACACAACATGCCTACCACTTTGAAGATGTAAAATATTTTTTATTGTGAAACAAACAAGAAATAAGACAAAAAACAGAACTTGACCATGCATAACTATTCACTCCCCCAAAGTCAATACTTTGTAGAGCCACTTTTTGCAGCAATTACAGCTGCAAGTCTCTTGGGGTATGTCCCTATAAGATTGGCACATCTAGCCACTGGGAGTTTTGCCCATTCTTCAAGGCAAAACTGCTCCAGCTCCTTCAAGTTGGATGGGTTCTGCTGGTGTACTGTAATATTTAAGTCATACCACAGATTTTCAATTGGATTGAGGTCTGGGCTTTGACTAGGCCATTCCAAGGTATGGGCTTTGACTAGGCCATTCCAAGGTATGGGCTTTAACTAGGCCATTCCAAGACATTTAAATGTTTCCCATTAAACCACTCGAGTGTTACTTTAGCAGTATGTTTAGGGTCATTGTCCTGCTGGAAGGTGAACCTCCGTCCCAGTCTCAAATCTCTGGAAGACTAAAACAGGTTTCACCTCAAGAATGTCCCTGTACTTAGCGCCATCCATCATTCCTTCAATTTTGATCAGTTTCCCCAGTCCCTGCTGATGGAAAAACATCCCCACAGCATAATTCTGGAGATGATGTTCTCGGGATGATGAGAGGTGTTGGGTTTGCGCCAGACGTAGCGTTTTCCTTGATCTCATCGGACCAGAGTACCTTCTTCCATATGTTTGGGGGAGTCTCCCACATGCCTGTTGTCGAACACCAAACATGTTTGCTTATTTCTTCTTTGAGCAATGTCTTTTTTTCTGGTCTCTCTTCCGTAAAGCCCAGCTCTGTGGAGTGTACAGCTCCTTCAGGGTTATCTTTGGTCTCCTTGTTGCCTCTCTGATTAATGCCCTCTTTGCCTGGTCCTTGAGTTTTGGTGGGCGGCCCTCTCTTGGCAGATTTGTTGTGGTGCCGTATTCTTTCCATTTTTTTTATAATGGATTTAATGGGATGTTCAAAGTTTATGATATTTTTTTATAACCCAACCAACCCTGATCTGTACATCTCCACAACTTTGTCCCTGACCTGTTTGGAGAGCTCATTGGTCTTCATGGTGCTGCTTACTTGGTGTTTCAGACTCTGGGGTCTTTCAGAACAGGTGTATATATCCTGAGATCATGTGACAGATCATGTGACACTTAGATTGCACACAGGTGGACTTTATTTAACTAATTATGTGACTTCTGAAGGTAATTGGTTGCACCAGATCTTATTTAGGGGCTTCATAGCAAAGGGGGAGAATACATATGCAGGCACCACTTGTCCATTAAAAAACAAAAAAAATTATAGCAAGACATTGTTTTCATTTCACTTCATCAATTTGGACTATTTTGTGTATGTCCATTACATGAAATCCACATAAAATCAATTTAAATTACAAGTTGTAATGCAACACAATAGGAAAATGCCAATGGGGATGAATACCTTTGCAAGGCACTGTAGGCACAGATCTAGCATCAGCTTCCCAATACACAATCCTAACCTTACTATTTGGGGATAAAACGCTAGAAGTGACCTTTGATTAGTGTCTAGGGGAAACATCATTGTACACCAAGCTCTCTGATTCGTGCATGCAGATAGTTATAGCAGAACTAAGGGAATTTGGGCTAATATTCTACAGGGAAAGCAGTAAGCAGTGCATTCCATACACCCAGTCCATGTGCTCCTGTACAAACCCAACCCCCCTAGACCCCAGCCCCCTGTATCCGCATCCTCTCAGCCCAGAAGCTAAACCCTCAGCCCCCTGTGTTCCTATGCCCTTGTGCGACCCTGGATAGGTCACTTGACAGAGAATAGTTCAAGGGAAATTTCAAAAAGATTCAACTTCATCATCTCCAGAATCCCTCCAACATCAACAGTATATAAAATATGGAAAATGTCTGTGTTATGTAGTAAAAAAGATAGAGGAAGATAACTGTTTCCAATGACATCGTCAGTGTGCATTGTGTTATTTTAACCAATTATGAGTTGGCTTTGTTTACTAAATGTCTACTAATTGATTGATGATGTCATTGGAAACACGTATCGTCCTCTATAAAATTGTGAAATTTCCAATGAACCTGTGGTGTTGACATCTGCAGTAGTTCATGCATGTGGGAGTAACACTTCACTTTGGCATGGGGCTCTGCACAGACAGATATGGTTTTACTACTGTAATGCCACAGTTCCATAGGATGGGACATGGCAGTAGTAGGTAACAGTTGTAACTATGGCAAGCCATTTTTAAATGCATTCCCTGGAACTAACTCATGGTGATATGGAGATGACATACTGTAAATGTCTCTGGGTTAAACTATGCAGGAACATAGTGTGTGTGTTATGGAGATGACATACTGTAAATGTCTCTGGGTTAAACCGTGCAGGAACATATTGTGTGTGTCATGGTGATATGGAGATGACATACTGTAAATGTCTCTGGTTTAAACCATGCAGGAACATAGTGTGTGTGTTATGGTGATATGGCAGACGTGAGTTTTTCTCTATCATCCAGAAGCAGGCTGTTAAAACAGCCTATTCATTACACATAAAACCAAAGAATCACCATATTATCAATCAAATCTGCTCATTAATGAATATCAAATCACCATCAATATATCATATTATCTATTCACAATAAAATACCTTTGCAAATGTAGGTAAAACGTATTGCACATCCCTTGTTTCAGGTGGCAGGTTTGTTGGAACTCAGTTACAGTTATTATACATCTGTATTAAAGCTGCAATCTGCAGTTTAACATCTGGTAACAAGTATAGATCCGGTAGGACTGGGAGTACATTGACTTCAATGGAACTGTGTGTGTGTGTGTGTGTGTGTGTGTGTGTGTGTGTGTGTGTGTGTGTGTGTGTGTGTGTGTGTGTGTGTGTGTGTGTGTGTGTGTGTGTGTGTGTATGTGTGTGCGTGTGTGTTGCCTGAGACTTGACTGTTTGTGCATTTCTTCCAGTGGCCACATGTGACAAAGAAAAGACAGACTACTCCTTTGAATCAGTATAAAGTCCCTGTGGTTGTAGACATTGTGCTTGGTCTCATGGCTGGTGTGTGTTTCTTCCCTTTGTGTGGCCAGAACACTGGCAGTGAGGATGGCATTCACATGGCAGGACTCCTACCAGCCATCGGTGATTGACTGATAGAAGTATTCTAGGATAAGTATTCTATGATAAGTATTCTATGATAAGGACAGTTCCCTTAAAAAACTGTCGGATGGTAGAATACAGACATTTTCGTCTTCTCTGTTGACAAAACAAAATATTTCTAATATGGCTCAGGTCTAGACATGCTATTTCCCTCTTTTGTTCCTCTTCATCTACTTTCTTCTTCTTCCCCTGTAGAGATGGGTGGATGAAAGGTAACTCAACAGAAATATACAGCAAAGTACATCAATTCATTCAAGTCATAATGTTTCAATAGTCTGTTACCCAGACAACTCAAAGGAGAGCGCATCCAGGGTTAGGGGGTTGGGTCTGGGGAGTGGACAGAGGTTATACAGGGTTAGGGGTTGGGTCTGGGGAGTGGACAGAGGTTATACAGGGTTAGGGGTTGGGTCTGGGGAGTGGACAGAGGTTATACAGGGTTAGGGTCTGGGGAGTGGACAGAGGTTATACAGGGTCTGGGGAGTGGACAGAGGTTATACAGGGTTAGGGGAGTGGACAGAGGTTATACAGGGTCTGGGGAGTGGGTCTGGGGCGTGGACAGAGGTTATACAGGGTCTGGGAAGTGGACAGAGGTTATACAGGGTTAGGGGAGTGGACAGAGGTTATACAGGGTCTGGGGAGTGGACAGAGGTTATACAGGGTCTGGGGAGTGGACAGAGGTTATCCAGGGTCTGGGGAGTGGACAGAGGTTATACAGGGTTAGGGGTTGGGTCTGGGGAGTGGACAGTTCAGAGAAAGGTCTTGAGCTTCTGGATGTCTAAGTACTACAGTGTGATCCCAACTAAACGTCTACCCCAGTACCCATTGGGTAGAAGACTGGGAGGAAGGGAAAAGAGAGAGAGACAGTTTATTATCTGTGCTAGATCTTACCTGTTGTCTCTTCTCTCTGGCTTTGTGCTGGGTGGTCAACGATGACTGCTCCATGCCTTCCTCCACCTTCTTCTCCCATCAAAGAACTCCTCTTGTTACCTGGAAGGGTAGGACACAGTGTCAATCTCTGCACATGACACATAATATTTTGATATTCTTTTACTAAAAACAAATTTGTCATTCAGAGACCCATGAGCTCTTTCGTCTTTAAACAATACATGCCAGGCCTCCCGGGTGGTGCAGTGGTCTAACGTACTGCGTGCCACCAGAGAGTCTGGGTTCGCGCCCAGGCTCTGTCGTAACCGGCCTCGACCGGGAGGTCCGTGGGGCGACGCACAATTGGCCTAGCGTCGTCCGGGTTGGTGAGGGTTTGGCCGGTAGGGATATCCTTGTCTCATCGCGCACTAGTGACTCCTGTGGCGGGCCGGGCGCAGTGCACGCTGACCAGGTCGCCAGGTGCACGGTGTTTCCTCCGACACATTGGTGTGGCTGGCGTCCGGGTTGGATGCGCGCTGTGTTAAGAAGCAGTGCGGCTTGGTTGGGTTGTGTTTCAGAGGATGCATGGCTCTCGACCTTCGTCTCTCCCGAGCCCGTACGGGAGTTGTAGCGATTAGACAAGATAGTAACTACTAACAATTGGATACCACGAAATTGGGGAGAAAAAGGGGGTAAAAATGTAAATTAAATAAAACAATTACATGCCAGACTCTCTGGAGGAAAGTGTGTGACGCAGCGAAAGATAAAACACAAAGTTCTGTTGCTATGATACGCCTGCTGTCACTATAGTCTGGCACCTAAAACCCTCAAACTTATACAGATGCACAATTGAGAGCATCCTGTCGGGCTGTATCACATCGCCTGGTATGGCAACCCCCGCAACCGCAAGGCTCTCCAGGGGGTGGTGCTGTCTGCCCAACGCATCACCGGGGGCAAACTACCTGCCCTCCAGGACACCTACAGCACTCGATGTGACAGGAAGACCAAAAAGATCATCAAGGATAACAACCACCCGAGCCACTGCCTGTTCACCAAGCTATCATCCAGAAGGCGAGGTCAGTACAGGTGCATCAAAGCTGGGACCGAGAGACTGAAAAACAACTTCTATCTCAAGGCCATCAGACTGTTAAACAACCATGACTATGCAGCTTCCACCTGGTTACATAACCCTGCACCTTAGAGGCTGCTGCCCCATATAAATAGATTTTAAATCACTGGCCACTTAATAATGGAACACTAGTCACTTTAATAATGTTTTCATGTTTTCAGAGTAGAGGAGAGGGAGAGGTGTAGAGTAGAGGACAGAGAGAGAGGTGTAGAGTAAAGAGAGAGAGGTGTAGAGTAAAGAGAGAGGTGTAGAGTAGAGGAGAGAGAGAGAGGTGTAGAGTAGAGGAGAGAGAGAGAAGTGTAGATTAGAGGAGAGAGAGAGAGGTAGAGGAGAGAGAGGTGTAGAGTAGAGGACAGAGAGAGAGGTGTAGAGTAGAGGAGAGAGAGAGGTAGAGGAGAGAGAGAGGTGTAGAGTAGAGGACAGAGAGAGAGGTGTAGAGTAGAGGACAGAGAGAGAGAGAGATGTAGAGGAGAGGAGAGGAGAGAGAGAGAGAGAGAGGTGTAGAGTAGAGGAGAGTGAGAGAGGTGTAGAGGAGAGGAGAGAGAGAGAGGTGTAGAGTAGAGGAGAGAGAGAGAGGTGTAGAGTAGAGGAGAGAGAGAGGTGTAGAGTAGAGGGCAGAGAGAGAGAGAGGTGTAGAGTAGAGAGAGAGAGATAGGTGTAGAGTAGAGGAGAGAGAGAGAGGTGTAGAGTAGAGTAAAGAGAGAGGTGTAGAATAGAGGACAGAGAGAGAGGTGTAGAGGAGAGGAGAGAGAGAAGGGTGTAGAGTAGAGGACAGAGAGAGAGGTGTAGAGTAGAGGAGAGAGAGAGCGGTGTAGAGGAGAGAGAGGTGTAGAGGAGAGTAAATAGAGAGAGAAGTGTAGAGTAGAGGACAGAGAGAGGTGTAGAGTAGAGGAGAGAGAGAGAGAGGTGTAGAGTAGAGGAGAGAGAGAGGTGTAGAGTAGAGGACAGAGAGAGAGGTGTAGAGTAGAGGAGAGAGAGAGAGGTGTACAGTAGAGGACAGAGAGAGAGAGGTGTAGAGTAGAGGGCAGAGAGAGAGAGAGGTGTAGAGTAGAGGACAGAGAGAGAGGTGTAGAGTAGAGGAGAGAGAGAGGTGTAGAGTAGAGGGCAGAGAGAGAGAGGTGTAGAGTAGAGGAGAGAGGTGTAGAGTAAAGAGAGAGAGGTGTAGAGGAGAAGAGAGAGAGAGAAGGGTGTAGAGTAGAGGACAGAGAGAGAGGTGTAGAGTAGAGGAGAGAGAGAGGTGTAGAGTAGAGGACAGAGAGAGAGGTGTAGAGTAGAGGAGAGAGAGAGGTGTAGAGTAGAGGAGAGAGAGAGAGGTGTAGAGTAGAGGAGAGAGAGGTGTAGAGTAGAGGAGAGAGAGAGGTGTAGAGTAGAGGAGAGAGAGAGAGGTGTAGAGTAGAGTAAAGAGAGAGGTGTAGAGTAGAGGACAGAGAGAGAGGTGTAGAGGAGAGGAGAGAGAGAAGGGTGTAGAGTAGAGGACAGTGAGAGAGGTGTAGAGTAGAGGAGAGAGAGGTGTAGAGTAGAGGAGAGAGAGAGGTGTAGAGTAGAGGAGAGAGAGAGAGAGAGGTGTAGAGTAGAGGAGCGAGAGAGGTGTAGAGTAAAGAGAGAGGTGTAGAGTAGAGGAGAGAGAGAGGTGTAGAGTAAAGAGAGAGGTGTAGAGTAGAGGAAAGAGAGAGAGAGGTGTAGAGTAGAGGAGAGAGAGAGAGGTGTAGAGTAGAGGAGAGAGAGAGAGAGGTGTAGAGTAGAGGAGAGAGAGAGGTGTAGAGTAAATAGAGAGGTGTAGAGTAGAGGACAGAGAGAGAGGTGTAGAGTAGAGGAGAGAGAGAGAGGTGTAGAGTAGAGGAGAGAGAGAGGTGTGGAGTAGAGGAGAGAGAGAGGTGTAGAGTAAAGAGAGAGAGGTGTAGAGTAGAGGACAGAGAGAGAAGTGTAGAGTAGAGGAAAGAGAGAGAGGTATAGAGGAGAGAGAGGTGTAGAGGAGAGTAAAGAGAGAGAGAGGTGTAGAGTAGAGGACAGAGAGAGAGGTGTAGAGTAGAGGACAGAGAGAGAGGTGTAGAGTAGAGGACAGAGAGAGAGGTGTAGAGTAGAGGAGAGAGAGGTGTAGAGTAGAGGAGAGAGAGGTGTAGAGTAGAGGAGAGAGGTGTAGAGTAGAGGAGAGAGAGAGAGGTGTAGAGTAGAGGACAGAGAGAGAGGTGTAGAGTAGAGGACAGAGAGAGAGGTGTAGAGTAGAGGACAGAGAGAGAGGTGTAGAGTAGAGGAGAGGAGGGGTGTAGAGTAAAGAGAGAGAGAGGTGTAGAGTAGAGGACAAAGAGAGAGGTGTAGATTAGAGGACAGAGAGAGAGGTGTAGAGGAGAGGAGAGAGAGAGAAGGGTGTAGAGTAGGGGACAGAGAGATAGGTGTAGAGTAGAGGAGAGATAGGTGTAGAGTAGAGGAGAGAGAGAGGTGTAGAGTAGAGGAGAGAGAGAGAGAGAGGTGTAGAGTAGAGGAGAGAGAGAGGTGTAGAGTAAAGAGAGAGATGTAGAGTAAAGAGAGAGGTGTAGAGTAGAGGACAGAGAGAGAATGTCCAAACTCACCAAAAGGACATGTTGTATCTCTGATATGTGTACAGCTTTATGAGCTGGAAAGGCCTGTTTTCACTATTTGTTTTTCATTTGTGTCCTTTATCATTTTAAGCGAACAGCCTCCATTGAAAATGTTGGCATCCCCTTGGGTACTAAGCCAGTAATACCATATATCCTGGTCTGAGAGGAGGACGGTATGACGAAATGAACATCTGCATACGGCCAACTCTACTAGAGGGTGTTAGCACTCATGTACAGTTGAAGTTGGAAGTTGAGTCATTAAAACTCCTTTTTCAACCACTCCACACATTTCTTTTAACAAACTGTAGTTTTGGCAAGTCAGATAGGACATCTACTTTGTGCATGAGTCATTTTTCTAACAATTGTTTACAGACAGATTATTTCACTTATAATTCACTGTATCACAATTCCAGTGGGTCAGAAGTTTACATGCACTAAGTTGACTGTGCCTTTCAACAGCTTGGAAAATAAAATGATGTCATGGCTTTAGAAGCTTCTGATAGGCTAATTGACATAATTTGAGTCAATTGGAAGTGTACCTGTGGATATATTTCAAGGTCTACCTTCAAGCTCAGTGCCTCTTTGCTTGACATCATGGGAATATCAAAAGAAATCAGCCTCAGAAATCAGACCTCAGAAAACTAATTGTAACCACCACAAGTCTGGTTCATCCTTGGGAGCAATTTCCAAACGTCTGAAGGTACCACGTTCATCTGTACAAACAATAGTACAAGTATAAACACCATGGGACCACGCAGCCGCCATGCCGCTCAGGAAAGAGACGCATTCTGTCTCCTAGAGATGAACGCACTTTGGTGCGAAAAGTACAAATCAATCCCAGAACAACAGCAAAGGACCTTGTGAAGATGCTGGAGGAAACGGGTACAAAAGTATCTATATCCACAGTAAAACGAGTCCTATATCGACATAACCTGAAAGGCTGTTCAGCAACATCTCATGACATCAGTCAGGAAGTTAAAGCTTGGTCGCAAATGGGTCTTCCAAATGGACAATGACCCCAAGCATACTTTCAAAGTTGTGGCAAATTGGCTTAAGGACAACAAAGTGAAGGTATTGGAGTGTCCATCATAAGACCCTGACCTCAATCCTGTAGAAAATGTGTGGGCAGAACTGACAAAGCGTGTGTGAGCAAGGAGGCCTACAAACCTGACTCAGTTAAACCAGCTCTGTCAGGAGGAATGGGCCAAAATTCACCCAAATTATTGTGGGAAGCTTGTGGAACGCTACCCGGAATGTTTGACCCAAGTTAAGCAATTTAAAGGCAATGCTACCAAATACTAATTGAGTGTATGTAAACTTCTATCCCACTGGGAATGTGATGACAGAAATAAAAGCTGAAATAAATAATTATCTCGCTATTATTCTGACATTTTACATTCTTAAATTAAAGTGGTGATCCTAACTGTCAGGAATTGTGAAAAACTGAGTTTAAATGTATTTGGCTAAAGTGTATGTAAACTTCCGACTTCAACTGTATATAACAGCTATAGAAGCTTACAACTCACACTCACGGCTTGTAAGCTGTGAGTGTGTAATATAACACAGGTCTCCTCACCATTCCCTTCTTGGCTTTCCAGTTGGTATTTCAGCCGGTCTTCTTGCCTGTCTTCCAGCTGGTCTTCTGGACATTCTACCTGCTGGTCTTCTGGACATTCTACTAGCCATTTTCCCGGATGGCCTTCCAGACAATCTGTCAGACGGTCTTCTGGACGGTCCCCCGGACAGTCTTTTGTTCGATCTTCCGGGAGGACTTCCGGTTCCTTCTCTGGTGGCTCCTCTGGTTGGTCTTCCTGACAGTCTTCCGGTCGGTCCTCTCGGATGTAGGGAATGTCATCCATCTGTAGAAACACTGAGTCACTGGGGCTCCTCTGTCCATCTGACTTACTGCCTGGAGAGGGAGACATAGTGAGAATCAGGACAGAGGCTGCATCTCAGTGAAGTGGTAACCCGTTTTCAGTCTCCAAATCCCCCCCCCCCTTGTCCCCTTGTTCCAACCCCTTCTGTGCATAGAAGTGATCTATCTTCAGATATAAGATTTCTCAAATGACCTATTAGCTGCAAACAGTGAGGTATTGAGCATGAGGGAAGCAGCTAGAGATGGTTATCATGCTGGACACGTCTGCATCATGATCGATTCCCTCCATGGTTTAACTCAATAACAGAGAGGACAGACCACCAATTCAATGAGAGGTCTCTCTCACACACACACACACACAGACACACACACACACACACACACACACACACACGCACACACACACACACACACACACACACACACACACACACACCACACCACTTACGGACTATGCGACTCCTTTCATTGAGCTGTGAGGTGAGCGGTCCAGTGTTGTCCTCTGTGTGCGTGTGTCGTTCCAGGACAGGTTGCAGGTGAGTGTATGTGTGTGTCAGGGGCAGGGCGATGCTGTGGGAGCGGGCCTCAGGGAGGGTGGGTCTCCCCTCAGGATCGGGGGTCTGGGGTACACTGTCCATAAGACTGGCTGTTAGTGCATTCTGGTAGTGGTTCCTCGAGATCTAGGAGACAGGAACACAGTCCACAAATACAATATCAACACATCATCATCACACTCCACAAATACAGTATCAACACATCATCATCACACTCCACAAATACAGTATCAACACATCATCCTCACACAGAGATGGCCGCCTCGCTTCGCGTTCCTAGGAAACTATGCAGTTTTTTGTTTTTTTACGTGTTATTTCTTACATTAGTACCCCAGGTCATCTTAGGTTTCATTACATACAGTCGAGAAGAACTACTGAATATAAGATCAGCATCAACTCACCATCAGTACGACCAAGAATATGTTTTTCGCGACGCGGATCCTGTGTTCTGCCTTACAAACAGGACAACGGAGTGGATCCTATGCAGCGACCCAAAAAAACGACTCCGAAAGAGAGGGAAACGAGGCGGTCTTCTGGTCAGACTCCGGAGACGGGCACAGCGCGCACCACTCCCTAGCATTCTTCTTGCCAATGTCCAGTCTCTTGACAACAAGGTTGATGAAATCCGAGCAAGGGTAGCATTCCAGAGGGACATCAGAGACTGTAACGTTCTTTGCTTCACGGAAACGTGGCTTACTGGAGAGACGCTATCCGAAGCGGTGCAGCCAACAGGTTTCTCCACGCATCGCGCAGACAGGAAAAAACATCTTTCTGGTAAAAAGAGGGGCGGGGGCGTATGCCTTATGACTAACGTGACATGGTGCGATGAAAGAAACATACAGGAACTCAAATCCTTCTGTTCACCTGATTTAGAATTCCTCACAATCAAATGTAGACCGCATTATCTACCAAGAGAATTCTCTTCGATTATAATCACAGCCGTATATATCCCCCCCCAAGCAGACACATCGATGGCTCTGAACGAACTTTATTTAACTCTCTGCAAACTGGAAACAACTTATCCGGAGGCTGCATTCATTGTAGCTGGGGATTTTAACAAGGCTAATCTGAAAACAAGACTCCCCAAATTTTATCAGCATATCGATTGCGCAACCAGGGGAGGAAAGACCTTGGACCATTGTTACTCTAACTTCCGCGACGCATATAAGGCCCTGCCCCGCCCCCCTTTCGGAAAAGCTGACCACGACTCCATTTTGTTGATCCCTGCCTACAGACAGAAACTAAAACAAGAGGCTCCCACGCTGAGGTCTGTCCAACGCTGGTCCGACCAAGCTGACTCCACACTCCAAGACTGCTTCCATCACGTGGACTGGGAGATGTTTCGTATTGCGTCAGATAACAACATTGACGAATACGCTGATTCGGTGTGCGAGTTCATTAGAACGTGCGTTGAAGATGTCGTTCCCATAGCAACGATTAAAACATTCCCTAACCAGAAACCGTGGATTGATGGCAGCATTCGTGTGAAACTGAAAGCGCGAACCACTGCTTTTAATCAGGGCAAGGTGTCTGGTAACATGACCGAATACAAACAGTGCAGCTATTCCCTCCGCAAGGCTATCAAACAAGCTAAGCGCCAGTACAGAGACAAAGTAGAATCTCAATTCAACGGCTCAGACACAAGAGGCATGTGGCAGGGTCTACAGTCAATCACGGACTACAGGAAGAAACCCAGCCCAGTCACGGACCAGGATGTCTTGCTCCCAGGCAGACTAAATAACTTTTTTGCCCGCTTTGAGGACAATACAGTGCCACTGACACGGCCTGCAACGAAAACATGCGGTCTCTCC
The DNA here is from genome assembly GCF_045791955.1 of Oncorhynchus clarkii lewisi. NCBI lineage: Eukaryota > Metazoa > Chordata > Actinopteri > Salmoniformes > Salmonidae > Oncorhynchus > Oncorhynchus clarkii. Next base: position 75,018,348 of record NC_092166.1, read on the forward strand.
TTCACTGCAGCCGAGGTGAGTAAGACATTTAAACGTGTTAACCCTCGCAAGGCTGCAGGCCCAGATGGCATCCCCAGCCGCGCCCTCAGAGCATGCGCAGACCAGCTGGCCGGTGTGTTTACGGACATATTCAATCAATCCCTATACCAGTCTGCTGTTCCCACATGCTTCAAGAGGGCCACCATTGTTCCTGTTCCCAAGAAAGCTAAGGTAACTGAGCTAAATGACTACCGCCCCGTAGCACTCACATCCGTCATCATGAAGTGCTTTGAGAGACTAGTCAAGGACCATATCACCTCCACCCTACCTGACACCCTAGACCCACTCCAATTTGCTTACCGCCCAAATAGGTCCACAGACGATGCAATCTCAACCACACTGCACACTGCCCTAACCCATCTGGACAAGAGGAATACCTATGTGAGAATGCTGTTCATCGACTACAGCTCGGCATTCAACACCATAGTACCCTCCAAGCTCGTCATCAAGCTCGAGACCCTGGGTCTCGACCCCGCCCTGTGCAACTGGGTACTGGACTTCCTGACGGGCCGCCCCCAGGTGGTGAGGGTAGGCAACAACATCTCCTCCCCGCTGATCCTCAACACTGGGGCCCCACAAGGTTGCGTTCTGAGCCCTCTCCTGTACTCCCTGTTCACCCACGACTGCGTGGCCACGCACGCCTCCAACTCAATCATCAAGTTTGCGGACGACACAACAGTGGTAGGCTTGATTACCAACAACGATGAGACGGCCTACAGGGAGGAGGTGAGGGCCCTCGGAGTGTGGTGTCAGGAAAACAACCTCACACTCAACGTCAACAAAACTAAGGAGATGATTGTGGACTTCAGGAAACAGCAGAGGGAACACCCCCCTATCCACATCGATGGAACAGTAGTGGAGAGGGTAGCAAGTTTTAAGTTCCTCGGCATACACATCACAGACAAACTGAATTGGTCCACTCACACAGACAGCATCGTGAAGAAGGCGCAGCAGCGCCTCTTCAACCTCAGGAGGCTGAAGAAATTCGGCTTGTCACCAAAAGCACTCACAAACTTCTACAGATGCACAATCGAGAGCATCCTGGCGGGCTGTATCACCGCCTGGTATGGCAACTGCACCGCCCTCAACCGTAAGGCTCTCCAGAGGGTAGTGAGGTCTGCACAACGCATCACCGGGGGCAAACTACCTGCCCTCCAGGACACCTACACCACCCGATGTCACAGGAAGGCCATAAAGATCATCAAGGACATCAACCACCCGAGCCACTGCCTGTTCACCCCGCTATCATCCAGAAGGCGAGGTCAGTACAGGTGCATCAAAGCTGGGACCGAGAGACTGAAAAACAGCTTCTATCTCAAGGCCATCAGACTGTTAAACAGCCACCACTAACACTGAGTGGCTGCTGCCAACACACTGACACTGACTCAACTCCAGCCACTTTAATAATGGGAATTGATGGGAAATGATGTAAATATATCACTAGCCACTTTAAACAATGCTACCTTATATAAATGTTACTTACCCTACATTATTCATCTCATATGCATACGTATATACTGTACTCTATATCATCGACGGTATCCTTATGTAATACATGTATCACTAGCCACTTTATACTATACTATGCCACTTTGTTTACATACTCATCTCATTTGTACATACTGTACCCGATACCATCTACTGTATCTTGCCTATGCTGCTCTGTACCATCACTCATTCATATATCCTTATGTACATATTCTTTATCCCCTTACACTGTGTACAAGACAGTAGTTTTGGAATTGTTAGTTAGATTACTTGTTATTACTGCATTGTCGGAACTAGAAGCACAAGCATTTCGCTACACTCGCATTAACATCTGCTAACCATGTGTATGTGACAAATAAAATTTGATTTGATTTGACACTCCACAAATACAATATCAACACATCATCATCACACTCCACAAATACAGTATCAACACATCATCATCACACTCCACAAATACAGTATCAACACATCATCATCACACTCCACAAATACAATATCAACACATCATCATCACACTCCACAAATACAGTATCAACACATCATCATCACACTCCACAAATACAGTATCAACACATCATCATCACACTCCACAAATACAATATCAACACATCATCATCACACTCCACAAATACAGTATTAACACATCATCATCAACACACTCCACAAATACAGTATCAACACATCATCATCAACACACTCCACAAATACAGTATTAACACATCATCATCAACACATCATCATCATCACACTCCACAAATACAGTATTAACACATCATCATCAACACATCATCATCATCACACTCCACAAATACAGTATCAACACATCATCATCACACTCCACAAATACAATATCAACACATCATCATTACACTCCACAAATACAGTATTAACACATCATCATCAACACACTCCACAAATACAGTATCAACACATCATCATCAACACACTCCACAAATACAGTATTAACACATCATCATCAACACATCATCATCATCACACTCCACAAATACAGTATTAACACATCATCATCAACACATCATCATCATCACACTCCACAAATACAGTATTAACACATCATCATCAACACATCATCATCAACACACTCCACAAATACAGTATCAACACATCATCATCACACTCTACAAATGCAGTATTAACACATCATCATCATCACACTCCACAAATACAGTATTAACACATCATCATCAACACATCATCATCATCACACTCCACAAATACAGTATTAACACATCATCATCAACACACTCCACAAATACAGTATCAACACATCATCATCACACTCCACAAATACAGTATCAACACATCATCATCACACTCCACAAATACAATATCAACACATCATCATCACACTCCACAAATACAGTATCAACACATCATCATCACACTCCACAAATACAGTATCAACACATCATCATCACACTCCACAAATACAATATCAACACATCATCATCACACTCCACAAATACAGTATCAACACATCATCATCACACTCCACAAATACAGTATCAACACATCATCATCACACTCCACAAATACAATATCAACACATCATCATCACACTCCACAAATACAGTATTAACACATCATCATCAACACACTCCACAAATACAGTATCAACACATCATCATCAACACACTCCACAAATACAGTATTAACACATCATCATCAACACATCATCATCATCACACTCCACAAATACAGTATTAACACATCATCATCAACACATCATCATCATCACACTCCACAAATACAGTATCAACACATCATCATCACACTCCACAAATACAATATCAACACATCATCATTACACTCCACAAATACAGTATTAACACATCATCATCAACACACTCCACAAATACAGTATCAACACATCATCATCAACACACTCCACAAATACAGTATTAACACATCATCATCAACACATCATCAAAATCACACTCCACAAATACAGTATTAACACATCATCATCAACACATCATCATCATCACACTCCACAAATACAGTATTAACACATCATCATCAACACATCATCATCAACACACTCCACAAATACAGTATCAACACATCATCATCACACTCCACAAATGCAGTATTAACACATCATCATCATCACACTCCACAAATACAGTATTAACACATCATCATCAACACATCATCATCATCACACTCCACAAATACAGTATTAACACATCATCATCAACACATCATCATCAACACACTCCACAAATACAGTATCAACACATCATCATCACACTCCACAAATACAATATCAACACATCATCATCAACACACTCCACAAATACAGTATTAACACATCATCATCAACACACTCCACAAATACAGTATTAACACATCATCATCAACACACTCCACAAATACAGTATTAATAGATTATCATCAACACATCATCATCAACACACTCCACAAATACAATATCAACACATCATCATCACACTCCACAAATACAGTATGAACACATCATCATCAACACACTCCACAAATACAATATCAACACATCATCATCACACTCCACAAATACAGTATCAACACATCATCATCAACACACTCCACAAATACAGTATCAACACATCATCATCATCACACTCCACAAATACAGTATCAACACATCATCAACACACACCACAAATACAGTATCAACACATCATCAACACACACCACAAATACAGTATCAACACATCATCATCACACTCCACAAATACAGTATCAACACATCATCATCATCACACTCCACAAATGCAGTATTAACACATCATCATCATCACACTCCACAAATACAGTATCAACACATCATCATCAACACATCATCATCAACACACTCCACAAATACAGTATCAACACATCATCATCAACACATCATCATCAACACACTCCACAAATACAGTATTAACACATTATCATCAACACATCATCATCAACACATCATCTTCATCACACTCCACAAATACAGTATTAACACATCATCATCAACACACTCCACAAATACAGTATCAACACATCATCATCAACACACTCCACAAATACAGTATTAACACATCATCATCAACACATCATCATCATCACACTCCACAAATACAGTATTAACACATCATCATCAACACATCATCATCATCACACTCCACAAATACAGTATTAACACATCATCATCAACACATCATCATCAACACACTCCACAAATACAGTATCAACACATCATCATCACACTCCACAAATGCAGTATTAACACATCATCATCATCACACTCCACAAATACAGTATTAACACATCATCATCAACACATCATCATCATCACACTCCACAAATACAGTATTAACACATCATCATCAACACATCATCATCAACACACTCCACAAATACAGTATCAACACATCATCATCACACTCCACAAATACAATATCAACACATCATCATCAACACACTCCACAAATACAGTATTAACACATCATCATCAACACACTCCACAAATACAGTATTAACACATCATCATCAACACACTCCACAAATACAGTATTAATAGATTATCATCAACACATCATCATCAACACACTCCACAAATACAATATCAACACATCATCATCACACTCCACAAATACAGTATGAACACATCATCATCAACACACTCCACAAATACAATATCAACACATCATCATCACACTCCACAAATACAGTATCAACACATCATCATCAACACACTCCACAAATACAGTATCAACACATCATCATCATCACACTCCACAAATACAGTATCAACACATCATCAACACACACCACAAATACAGTATCAACACATCATCAACACACACCACAAATACAGTATCAACACATCATCATCACACTCCACAAATACAGTATCAACACATCATCATCATCACACTCCACAAATGCAGTATTAACACATCATCATCATCACACTCCACAAATACAGTATCAACACATCATCATCAACACATCATCATCAACACACTCCACAAATACAGTATCAACACATCATCATCAACACATCATCATCAACACACTCCACAAATACAGTATTAACACATTATCATCAACACATCATCATCAACACATCATCTTCATCACACTCCACAAATACAGTATTAACACATTATCATCAACACACTCCACAAATACAGTATTAACACATCATCATCAACACACTCCACAAATACAGTATTAACACATCATCATCAACACATCATCATCATCACACTCCACAAATACAGTATTAACACATCATCATCAACACATCATCATCATCACACTCCACAAATACAGTATTAACACATCATCATCAACACATCATCATCAACACACTCCACAAATACAGTATCAACACATCATCATCACACTCCACAAATGCAGTATTAACACATCATCATCATCACACTCCACAAATACAGTATTAACACATCATCATCAACACATCATCATCATCACACTCCACAAATACAGTATTAACACATCATCATCAACACATCATCATCAACACACTCCACAAATACAGTATCAACACATCATCATCACACTCCACAAATACAATATCAACACATCATCATCAACACACTCCACAAATACAGTATTAACACATCATCATCAACACACTCCACAAATACAGTATTAACACATCATCATCAACACACTCCACAAATACAGTATTAATAGATTATCATCAACACATCATCATCAACACACTCCACAAATACAATATCAACACATCATCATCACACTCCACAAATACAGTATGAACACATCATCATCAACACACTCCACAAATACAATATCAACACATCATCATCACACTCCACAAATACAGTATCAACACATCATCATCAACACACTCCACAAATACAGTATCAACACATCATCATCATCACACTCCACAAATACAGTATCAACACATCATCAACACACACCACAAATACAGTATCAACACATCATCAACACACACCACAAATACAGTATCAACACATCATCATCACACTCCACAAATGCAGTATTAACACATCATCATCATCACACTCCACAAATACAGTATCAACACATCATCATCAACACATCATCATCAACACACTCCACAAATACAGTATCAACACATCATCATCAACACATCATCATCAACACACTCCACAAATACAGTATTAACACATTATCATCAACACATCATCATCAACACATCATCTTCATCACACTCCACAAATACAGTATTAACACATTATCATCAACACACTCCACAAATACAGTATTAACATATCATCATCAACACACTCCACAAATACAGTATTAATAGATTATCATCAACACACTCCCACAAATACAGTATCAACACATCATCAACACATCATCATCAACACACTCCACAAATACAGAATTAACACATCATCATCACACTCCACAAATACAGTATCAACACATCATCATCAACACACTCCACAAATACAGAATTAACACATCATCATCAACACACAATATAAACTAATATAAGCAAATGTCTATATATAGACACACACACACCACCAAGCTGTTTCTCTATGTAGATGCTACGTTTGTGTGTGTGTGTGTGTGTGTGTGAGTGTGTGTGTGTGTGTGTGCGTGCTAGTGATCTTTCTTTCTCAAACTATATTTATGACCTGGGGGAGGGGTGAGGGAGTGTGTGTGTTCTCAGGATGTACATCCATCACGTTAAGTCTAAATTATTCATACTGAAAATGGAGGTCATTTATCCCCAATGATTAAAGTTAAACTAAGAGAGATTAAAAGGAAAACGAGGGAAGGAGGGAGAGAGGGAAGGAAGGATAGAGGGAGAGGGAGAGAGGATGTGTCTGTGTTTAGTCAAAATCAGGGATTAAGACATTTTAAAGGGAAATTAAAATGAGAAGCAGTATGGTTCTGGGTAGTTAGAAGTTTAGGTCTATTTTAAGTGTTGTGCGTGCACGTCAGTGGTGGTCTCTAATGGTGGTGGTCTCTACTCTAATTTTCCCTATACCCATCATGAGGTTGCTACAACCTAGCCTACCCATGAAAGTTTACAATGTAGGTACGCACAGGTCGAGAGATAGATTTGAGTAATCAATGTGACAGAGTGACACATTCAATACCGCCTTGCACACTCTTGCCTCTAGCATCTAGCTGATGTAATCATTAGTCGAATGGTTGCAAACGAGAGTTTCTATTGGACAAATTCAGGTATGTTCATCCCCATTTCGTTCCATTTGCTTCTGTTTAGAAATGTTTTTCAACAGAATCGGCGGAATGAATACACCCCTGATCACCCGCAAACACAGATAACTTTCATAGCAGCCACATACAAACAGCATGATCACTTTGCTCATTGTATAATTCCTTCTCGCATTTACTCGCGCTTCTCCTCTCCCCTTTTCCCATTGCTTGTGGACTCCATTGTACAACACCACAGCTGTCTGTGACCTGGCGAAAACCCCTTTCCAAGCCAAACCTTTATACCATAACCGCTAACCACTACACAGCCTACATATTTGTCGAGTAATGTTGAGTAGTCAACATAGCTACTAGAACTAACGCATTAGTAAACCCGCTACAATCATGCAGTACAGTGTAAAGCTAGCAGTTTAGCAGTTACACCCGTAGGCCCTGGTGGCAATACTTTTATAAAACCAAAGGCTTACCTTGCCTTGGAAGGGTTCCAGTGTTGGATAGCCATAGCCAGCTAGCTAACATAGCATCCCTCTGTTATAGCCAGATAGCTAACATAGCATCCCTCTGTTATAGCCAGATAGCTAACATAGCATCCCTCTGTTATAGCCAGCTAGCTAACATAGCATCCCTCTGTTATAGCCAGCTAGCTAACATAGCATCCCTCTGTTATAGCCAGCTAGCTAACATAGCATCCCTCTGTTATAGCAGCTAGCTAACATAGCATCCCTCTGTTATAGCCAGCTAACTAACATAGCATCCCTCTGTTATAGCCAGATAGCTAACATAGCATCCCTCTGTTATAGCCAGATAGCTAACATAGCATCCCTCTGTTATAGCCAGCTAGCTAACATAGCATCCCTCTGTTATAGCCAGCTAGCTAATATAGCATCCCTCTGTTATAGCCAGATAGCTAACATAGCATCCCTCTGTTATAGCCAGCTAGCTAACATAGCATCCCTCTGTTATAGCCAGCTAGCTAACATAGCATCCCTCTGTTATAGCCAGATAGCTAACATAGCATCCCTCTGTTTGAGCCGGGTTTTTGAGTAGGCTAAACTAGCGAGCTTCATTCTCTAACTAAGTAAGTGAAAGCTAAAAAAAAAAATGCTATGAAAAATAGCTAGCACTGTCTCTCTCTTGCTTCTCCTTCATTTTTGAAGAGATTAATTTATTAAAAACTGTTCAACTATTGTCTTTCTCTGAGTCAACTACTCACCACATTTCATGCACTGCAGTGCTAGCTAGCTGTAGCTTATGCTTTCGGAACTAAATTCACTCTCTGATGCTTTGATTTGGTGGACAACATGTCAGTTCATGCTGCAAGAGCTCTGATAGGTTGGAGGACGTCCTCTGGAAGTTGTCATAATTACTATGGAAGTCTATGGAAGGTGGTGAGAAGTCAGTGTACCCGGAGGAGAATGGAAACTAGCTGTCCTCCGGCTACACCATGGTGCTACCCTACAGGGTGCTGTTGAGGCTACTGTAGACCTTCATTACAAAACTGTGTGTTTCAATTATATGGTCACATGAATATATTTAGTGTAGTTTTGTGGATGTTGCAGGTGTGTGTGGGTGTGTGTTACCTTTATAATCTGTAGGTCAGTGAGTTGTCTGACAGAGAAGTCAGGTAGGTAGACTCCTCCCCCTCCTATACTCAGCTGACCCACACTGCCTCCTGATAGGACAGAGTCTGACTGGTTCAACCCACTGCTACCAGAACCAAACCTGTTGACTGGAGATGAGTTGATTAGATTCTGTCCCTTTTTTTTCTCTCACTCACTCTCCTCTTTGTCTTTCTGTATCTCTCTTGCTCTCTATTTGACAAGAACAAACACATGCATGTTCACACACACACACACACACACACACACACACACACACACACACACACACACACACACACACACACACACACACACACACACACACACACACACACACAGACACACACAGACACACACACACACACACACACACACCACACACCACACACTGGGCTGGCCCTTTTGTGTCTGCTTACCAGTGTAAACTGGGTGTTATATAACCCAGGTCAGGACATGTCTTTCTATAGAACCATTTTCTTAAACAGCTTTAATCACTGCAGTTACATAGTTTCCACTGCAGTTACATAGTTTCACTGCAGGTACATATTTTCCACTGCAGCCATCTTACCCCATGGATTCCAGGGAAATGGACAGTGGATTTAAATCCCATTGTGTGTTGTTGGGGCCGGGAGTGTATTTACCTATGGACAATGGTGGTATGAGGGCTGGCATTCCATAATAGGAGAAAGCTCCGTTCTCAAAACGAAGAGCCTCCTTACCAATCTCCACCTCAACTTTACCCTGCAATGACATAACACACAGACAGACTATTAAACAGCAAAGTTGTCATAGATTTCCAAACTTTGGTAAAATTCTGGTTGTTTTGCAACCCTAGGTGTATCTGTAGAACCAAGACAGTGTAGTATCAGTGTGTATGGTGTGTACCTGTAAAATCAGGACAAAGTAGTCGACAGGTTTGTTCCTCATATACAGGAAGTGCTGTGGTGCTCCTTTGTTCTTCCTGTCAAACTTAAGTTCCTGAACGACACTGGGGTGTTTGATTAGACAAAGGAGAATCTTCTCTGAGAGATGACATGGCTTGAAGGGCTCCACTTCTACACACACACACACACACACACACACACACACACACACAGAGAGAGAGACGGAGAGAGAGAGACAGACAGAGACAGAGACAGAAAGAGAGAGAAAAAGAAGAAAGATTGAGAGAGTAGAAAAAGAGAAGTGTAAACACACACACATCCATCCATCCACACACACACACACACACACACACACACACACACACACACACACACACACACACACACACACACACACACACACACACACACACACACACACACACACACACACACACATCCACCCATACATACACACACACACATCCATCCACCCATACACACACACACACACACACACATCCATCCACCCATACACACACACACCACACACACACACACACACACACACACACACACACACACACACACACACACACACACACACACACACACACACACATCCACCCATACATACACACACACACATCCATCCACCCACACACACACACACACACATCCATCCACCCATACACACACACACACACACACACACACACACACACACACACACACACACACACACACACACACACACACACACACACACACACACATCCATCCACCCATACACACACACACACACACACATCCATCCACCCAACCATACACACACACACACATCCATCCACCCATACACACACACACACACACACATCCATCCACCCAACCATACACACACACACACATCCATCCACCCATACACACACACACACACACACATCCATCCACCCATACACACACACACACACACACATCCATCCACCCAACCATACACACACACACACATCCATCCACCCATACACAGAGGTCCTACCTGTGGCCAGGAAACGGTGTGTAGCTAGCAGCAGTTGAGGAGATATCTTCACCTTCATCTCATTCTCTGACATTTTAAAGATAGAGAAGTCGTGTTGCTTCCTCTCATGGTGAGACACACGCCTCTTAGTCCTTTTATCAGCTAGGGAACAATCAATTAATCAATTAACCAATCAATCCATCCATCACCAAAACGTTTGTTTGTCTCTCTCTTTGTCAGACACACACACACACACACACACACACACACACACACACACACACACACACACACACACACACACACGCACACTGCAGAGGGAGCGTTAAGCCCCGATTAAGCCAGTGGTAATTATTTATGGGATAAGTTAATTACTTCTGATTAATTATGCATCAGATCACATTATGGGAGCAGCGGGGGGGGGGGGGGGGGGGGGGGGGGGGTTAAGGGGCGATCAATAGCTTAGAGGGTGATAGGAAGAGAGAGAGCGAGAGAGAGCGAAAAATGCACTATATATACAAAGTATATGGACACTCCTTCAAATGAGGGAATCTGGCTATTTCAGCCACATCAGTTGCTGACAGGTGTATAAAATCTAACACACAGCCATGAAATCTCCATAGACAACAGACATTGGCAGTAGAATGGCCTTAATGAAGAGCTCAGTGACTTTCAACGTGCCACCGTCACAGGATGCCACCTTTCCAACAAGTCAGTCCGTCAACTTTCTACCCTGCAAGAGCTGCCCAGGTCAACTGTAACTGCTGTTATTGGGAAGTGGAAACGTCTAGGAGCAACAACGGCTCAGCCGCGAAGTGGTAGGCCACACAAGCTCACAGAACGGAAGAGCCGAGTGCTGCAACGCGTAGCATGTAAAAATCGTCTGTCCTCGGTTGCAACACTCACTACCTAGTTCCAAACTGCCTCTGGAAGCAACGTCAGCACAATAACTGTTCGTCGGGAGCTTCATGAAATGGGTTTCCATGGCTGAGCAGCAGCACACAAGCCTACGATCACCATGCACAATGCCAAGTGTTGGGTGGAGTGAAGTAAAGATCGCCGCCATTGGACTGGAGCAGTGGAAACACGTTCTCTGGAGTGATGAATCACGCTTCACCATCTGGCAGTCCGACGGGCGAATCTGGTTTTGGCGGATGCCAGGAGAACGCTACCTGCCCGAATGCATAGTGCCAACTGTAATGTTTGGTGGAGGAGGAATAATGGTCTGGGGCTGTTTTTCATGGTCCGGGCCCCTTAGTTCCAGTGAAGGGAAATCTTAACGTTACAGCATATTCTAGACGATTCTGTGCGTCTAACTTTGTGGCAACAGTTTGCGGAACAGTTTGGGGAAGGCTCTTTCCTGTTTCAGCCGACTGCAAGCCAGGCCTAGTGGGAAGTGGAAAGTCTTCCCAGAAGAGTAGAGGCTGTTATAACAGCAAAGGGGGGACCAACTCCATATTAATGCCCATGATTTTGGAATGAGATGTTGGACAAGCAGGTGTCCACATACTTTTGGTCATGCAGTGTATCTATAAAGAGAGAAGGAAGAGTTGTTATACATACTGTAGAGGTCTGTCTCGTCCACAATCTCAGACTTGATGATTTCTTCGATAACGTCCTCCAAAGTAACAATTCCCAGGACCTCATAAAAGGGGTCCCCCTCCCCCTCACTGTTCACCCTGTGGACTATAGCCAGGTGGGATTTACCTGGGAGAGAGATTAGGAGGAGAAAAATAGGGAGGGGGGAAGGGAGGGAGGGAGGGAGGGAGCGGGGAAGGAGGGGGGAGGAGTGAGAGGTTATAGAAATCAGCATTTACTTTCCGTGATTATGCTGTTATCAAAGCAGATTAAAAATCAACACCATCCAGGAGATTCTTACTGAAAGTAGCCGTTAAACCAGTGATTGATTCTCTCCCCAGATGAAATGAGTCATATTTCTGTGTTAGTATTACTGACAACTGGCCAGATCCCAAAGGAAAATACACTCAGTGCCAACTCTGTGTGGTTTCTTTCCATGGCATGTGAAAAATGTCATCATTTTTACAGTTTCATTTGAGTAATTTAGCAGATGCTCTTATCCAGAGTGACTTACAGGAGCAATTAGGTTTAGGTGCCTTGCTCAAGGGCACATCAAAAGATGTTTCACCTAGTCGGCTTGGGGATTCAAACCAGCAGCCTTTCGGTTACTGGCCAAACGCTTAACAGCTAGGCTACCTGCTTACATTTCATGTAAGACTCCTCACCTCCCAACTCCCTCCTAACCCCCTTGCCTTCCTGAATCAGCCTCCATCACAGGGGGGAGAGGGGGAAGGGGAGAGGAGGAGAGGGGGAGAAGGGGAGGAGAAGGGGAGAGGGGGAGAGGGGGAGAAGGGGAGGAGAGGAGAGGGGGAGAGGGGGAGAGGGGGAGGGCAGAGGAGAGGAGAGGAGCAGATGGGGAGAGGGGAGAGGGGGAGAGGAGGAGAGGAGGAGAGGAGGAGAGGGGGAGGACAGGAGAGGAGGAGAGGAGAGCGTGCGATGTGTTGGTTGTCAAGTGTTTCTCTGCGTGTGCTCACTGCTCATTGTCTGTCTGCATTGGATTTGGAATTGTGTTTAATAACCTGCCCAGGGACTGTGGTTGTAAATGAGCTATATGGCTAAAACCGGCACTTTTAATAAAACATTGATTAATGTGCACTGTCCCTGTAAAAATACAAATAATCTGAAACTCAAACGTAATATATAATGAGTGTACAAAAAAATGTGGAACAAATGCTCTTTCCATGACATAGAATGACCAGGTGGACTCAGGTGAAAGCCATGATCCCTTATTGATGTCACTTGTTAAATCCACTTCAATCAGTGTAGATGAAGGAGAGGAGACAGGTTAAAGAAGGATGTTTAAGCCTTGAGACAGTTGAGACATGGATTGTGTGCGTACAGTGGGCCATTCAGAGGGTGTATGGACAAGACAAGAAACGGGGAATGGTAGTAGGTGCCAGGCGCACCGGTTTGAGTAAAGAACTGCAACAGTGCTGGGTTTTTCACACTCAACAGTTTCCTGTTTGCACCAAGAATGGTCTACCACCCAAAGGACATCCAGCCAACTTGACTCAACTTTGTGAAGCATTGGAGTCAACATGGGCCAGCATCCCTGCTCTCCTCAGACGCTCTTACAGACAATAGAACATATCTGCCAGTGAACTGATCCTCTGGCAACCAGCAGCAGGGGCAACCCAGTAATCATGTGTGTGGACCAGCTTAAATGTGACACCGGCCTGGAGGAAGAGGAGAGTGCGTCTGCAGTGGTGGACAGAAAGCTCTGGAAGTTCCACTTCTACTGCCGTCGACCACAGACAACCAGATGATGATGAATGTGATGAACATACATTTCATTGAAACTGTGACTGTTACTTTGAGTCACTCCACAAAAATAATGTTGATTGAATAAGGCCCTCTTATCCAACTAATTTCCATAATTACCATCTCTGAGCCCTCACGGACAAGCCAACCGTGTCAATCTGAATAGCATATGAAAGAAGCCCTAGTCCTTTTAAATAAGCTCTCGTCCTAGTGGACACTGCTGTCTCCATCCCAAAGCCTCCAGTGTGATTCCTGCTAACTGTCAGAGCACATGAAATCTACTTATGTTTACCATGCAACACACAGGAGAGAAACCATGCCTGTTCATGTCATCCACTCAACAATCTACATTATTTTTATATAGCTGCTAAGAATGTACTGAGTATAAACACAAACCCTTCACACACACGCACGCACACACGCACGCACGCACGCACACACACACACACACACACACACACACACACACACACACACACACACACACACACACACACACACACACACACACACACACCTGCGCATTCCCCTGGCTGACGGCTGAACACGATGATTCATACTCTGGTTGTCATGGTAATTAGAAGAGATTATTCCAGCCTCCAGCTTCCTTCAACATTCTTACATGGATGGAGACACTAAGGACCGTTTACAGTCACTTTGTGACGTCTCTTCTGGTAGCCTAGCAGTTAGAACACTAGGGCAAGTAACTGAAAGGTCGCTGGTTTGAATACCCGAGCCGACAAGGTGAAAAATCTGTCAATGTGCCCTTCAGCAAGGCACTTAACCCTAATTTGCTCCAGGGGCGACATTCTTCTATGGCTGACCCTGTAAAACAACATGCACTGCACCTATATTATTATACATTTTTATAGCTTCAAGGAAGTTGTTTAATGGATTATGAATATGGATAATAACTTTCTGTGACATACAGCAGCCTATACCATCACCTCCACTTGGACCTGCTGAGCCTGTGTCATTTTATATGACTGACTTTCCAGAGCATAACTGGATTTATATACACCCTGGATTCTCTGCTTTTCAGGACGAGGGAAGTGCTGTAATGGAACGGGTAAAGGCTAACTTGAACACTGCATTTATCTATAGATCACTTCTGTCAAACCGGCCAGCACCTGCTGAACAATATCATTGTTTTTTCTCATAGACCATGTGATACAGCGTGGAGGTGACTGAATGGCAGTAATCATGTGATTTATAAACGGTGCGCTCATTAGTCTGTGTGCTCTGATTGGTAACATGTATGTATTTTCTTACAAAATGGTGGTGCATTTCCTACATATTCACCTGATTTTGCATTACATTTTTTCTCTCTACAACAGTGTATACTGAGCTCAGGTGTGAGTGGGATCTACCTGGCCCAGGGGCGGACTGGGACCAGAAATCTGCCTTGGAGAAAATGTTTTCCTTGAGGCCCCCACATCGGCCCATTTTTTGTTTTATCCCCATTATTATCCAGATAATGATAATTTTGCACACAAAAAAAACATTTGACAGGCCCACTGGCCCAAAAATGGACCAGCCTGAAATGCCAGATGGTCCGTCCGCCCCTAGCCCGACTTGAAATGCCAGATGGCCTGTCTGCACCTAGCCGGTCTGAAATGCCAGATGGCCTGTCTGCCCCTAGCCGGTCTGAAATGCCAGATGGCCCGTCCGCCCCTGGCCCAACTTGAAATGCCAGATGGCCCGTCCGCCCCTAGCCCGGTCTGAAATGCCAGATGGCCCGTCTGCCCCTAGCCGGTCTGAAATGCCAGAGGGCCCGTCTGCCCCTAGCCGGTCTGAAATGCCAGATGGCCCGTCTGCACCTAGCCGGTCTGAAATTCCAGATGGCCCGTCCGCCCCTAGCCGGTCTGAAATGCCAGATGGCCTGTCTGCCCCTAGCCGGTCTGAAATGCCAGAGGGCCCGTCTGCCCCTAGCCGGTCTGAAATGCCAGATGGCCCGTCTGCACCTAGCCGGTCTGAAATGCCAGATGGCCTGTCTGCCCCTAGCCGGTCTGAAATTCCAGATGGCCCATCTGCCCCTAGCCAGGTCTGAAATGCCAGGTGGCCCATCCGCCCCTAGCCCGGTCTGAAATGCCGGATGGCCCATCCGCCCCTAGCCCGGTCTGAAATGCCAGGTGGCCCGTCCGCCCCTAGCCCGGTCTGAAATGCCAGATGGCCCGTCCGCCCCTAGCCCGGTTCTGAAATGCCAGATGGCCCGTCTGCCCCTAGCCGGTCTGAAATGCCGGATGGCCCGTCCGCCCCTAGCCCGGTCTGAAATGCCAGATGGCCCGTCTGCCCCTAGCCGGTCTGAAATGCCGGATGGCCCGTCCGCCCCTAGCCCGTCCTATTACCTCTCTTGAACTCCTCCAGCATCACATCCAGTTTGGTGTCTCTGAACACACAGTGCATGGGGTGTTTGTAGAACTGGGTGATGGTCTTCAGCGGGGTGCAGTCATCCGGGTCCACAAACGCCAGGTCTTTGACGAACAGGATATCAACGATGTTGGACCTGTCGTTCTCATAGACCGGGATTCGGGTGAACCCACTCTGCATGACGTCAGACATAGTACAGAAGTCTAGAACAGCATCTGAAGAGAGCATATAACAGTCCGCCAGAGGGGTGTGAACTTGTTCTACGGTCTTGGTGCGTAACTCCAGGGCGCCCTGGATGATGTTGAGTTCCTCTTTGACCAGGTCGTGGTAGGGGTCTGTGACGCGCAGCATGGCCACCAGTTTCTCTCTGGTGTAGAAGTTACTGATCTCCTGGTGAAGCATGATGTCTAGGAGCTTGGAGATGGGGTAGGAGATGGGGAAGGAGACCAGCATTAGAAGCCGGGTGGCCCAGATGGTTTTGGAGGCGATGGCTAGGCTGTGTCTGGACGCCACGGAGTGAGGCAGGATCTCTCCTATGAAGAATATCCCGAAAGTGCAGGTAGCAAGGGAGGTGGGAGTCATCCCTATAATCTGGCACATCCACACCACGAAACAGGTGTTGGTCAGCACGTTTCCCAGTACCACAGTACATAGGATGTAGTTGCCATGTTTACGCACGGATTCGATCTTGTGTGCGTATTTTTGTTCCTTCTCGGTGCCGCTGTTTTGGAGAACGCGGAGCTCGACGGGATCCATGGCTAGCATACTGATGTTCAGCCCGCTGCAGAGCGCAGAGAGCCCCAGTAGCATCAACGACACCCCCAACTGGAGCCACACATCCGCATGCGGGGGTCGCTCCACCACGGCTAGCCAGAAGTCTCTGGTGCTGAAATGCTCCCACTTCACCCCGTCAAACGCGCACATGGAGTAGTATTTTATCCGCTCATCTTTGCGCAGGTCTTTGGCGAGCAGCTCCACTATAGAATCAGAATCAAATTCCAAGAAGGTCATCATCAGACAAAAGAAAAACGCACAATAACATGTAAGATTATTATTATTTTTTAAATGTAATCTGAGATTGAACAACGATAAAAACGTAACTATAGACTAAATAAACGGACCTAGAACAGAGTTGTGGCTGGACGCAGACCTGAAGGAACCCAGGAGCTCGATGTCAGAACTCCGAGCATGCTCGTCCACGCACGGGTTCTGTTTGGGAGGGACCTAAATTCAAATTGATATTTTATCACGATATTTAGGTTATTTCATAAAAACTATTTAATACATAGCTTTAATGGTAAATGGTCAATACACTCAATAAACTGACCAGTCTCTCCCCCTCTCCTCGCTTTCGCTCTCCACCTGGTTCTTCTATGAAGGCGATCCATGGTGCGGCAGCGGCAGCTTCTGGTCTCCTACTCCCAGAGTGGTTGTTGGCTCTCTGTGTAACCGAGGATGCTGCGTAGTAAACCCGCAGCATGAAGCGCGTACCCCCTGTCGCCTGGAGCAGCCCGTCCTGCACTGACAGCTCCCCGGATTTAGTGTCCTCTGGGCGGACGCCAAGCAATCCCTTCGCCTGGGCTGGGAGAAAGAAGAGGAGGATGATAAGGGTGAAGAGGTGAAACGACAGCTGGCGGTAGGGATGAGGTGAGATGCGATGAGGTGAGGAGGAAGCTACCGCAGCATCAGCAGCCATCATGCTGAATAAACTACAGAGGGACATTGGCGGAGGTTGGGTCACGTGGTCACGGTTTTTACGCTGGCTCTGCTTGAATCAGCATAACAGCTGGACAGCCACACACCGAGGAAAGAGGGAAGAGAGGGTTGGCCGTGAGAGAGAGAGAGAGAGAGAGAGAGAGAGAGAGAGAGAGAGAGAGAGAGAGAGAGAGAGAGAGAGAGAGAGAGAGAGAGAGATATCGGGCATGTGTGGGCCTTACAAAATCCCATGCAGTACAATGACGTAATGTCATTTTGCGTGCCATTACAATCTAAAAATAGAAGACAGGAAATGCCCCATCATCAGAGCTACTTCCCAGGGTGACTGTCTGTCGCTCCGTGCAGAGACCACAATCATAGAAACACACCAAATAGTCTACTCTACTGTGTGTGTGTGTGTGTCGTTTTTGGGGGGTTATTTACTTTACTTTACTGTTGATATTTTTGACTACTTTTACTTTTACTCCACTACATTCCTAAAAAAAATAGATGTACTTTTTACTCCCAATCATTTCCCCTGAAACCCAAAAGTACTGTAACATTTCGAATGCTCAGGTAGGACAACAACATGGTCAAATTCACGCACCTGTCAATATAACGTTTTTCATCCCTACTGCCTCTGTTCTGGCAGACTCACTTAACACGAATACTGTGTTAGTAAATGATGTCTGCGTGTTGGAGTTCGACCCTGTCTGTCTGTAAATGGTGCTGTCTAGTTTGCTTAACATAAGGAATTTGATGTATAGCATTTACTTGTGCTTTTTACTTTTTCTCAAGTATTAAAGTTGAGTACTTTTTCCACTTGTTTTTCTACTTTTTCCAATATACTGAAGTATATTTAAAACCAGATACTTTTACTCAATTATTATTTTACTGGGTGACTTTTACTTTTACTTGAGTGATTTTCTATTAAGGTATGTTTACTTTTACTAAAGTATGACAATTGAGTACTTTTTCCACCGCTGTATGTATAGTCTCGCTAACACCAGACTGAGGCACAGCATGCTCTGTAGTCACGTGGGTCGTGCGTCAGCCAGGCTAGTGCGTACCTGTGCGTTTGTTCATTTTGTATCCCTGTTTGTCTATAAAGGCTATTTTTTTCACAATCGGCATCCTCCTCATCATCCGAGTCATTACCATCACAATCATCCTCATCATAATTACCAGAATAATTATCATCCTAATCATAATTATCATCATCAGCATCATTATCACATTGGGTCAGGCGATTTGTTCTAGAAACTATTATAGAGTATTCCATGAGATGGCAGTGTAGACTCTCCACCAGCTCTGGAATCAAATTCCGCTGAAGGGGCTCTTCAACTGAAGTAGAGCTGTTCATTTAGCCTCCTGATGTGAGTAATGTCATTTCATTTCACATTATAGGTTATAGACATTAAAGTGATTTAATTAGTATAGTATTAAATGCATAGTTGCATTTTAAAGCCAATAATAGGTTATGGGTCAATGTTTTGGGCCTTATTTCTAATGTTCTAATTATTTATAACCACAATTATTATTTATATATTATTTAGACTTTTCAGGAACCAATCAGATTTAGGCAAACGACATTTTCTTAATTGTAGGCCTGGTGCCAAAGTCCAATTAAAATATATTTTCAGATTTTAGTATAGCCTACATGTTAAACCCATGTAAGCCATAGAACGAGAAATGTGGGCAGATTTAGCAAAGCACGCCATTCATTTGGTTTAATACTATGATAAATCAAAACACAGATAAGAACACGCAGGGACTTGGGCCATGTTCATTTGATTAACAGTGATACAAAAAATGCCATGAATAAAAACCATAGAGACGACAATATTCCTTGTTCCAAAACGTTGTGTCCTGCTGAGCCGGCCCTTGGTTGCTCTTTCGTCCAGTGGTAGGCCAACCTCTCTGCCTCTGCTATTCTCCTCCTAACCCAGCAGATTTCACACAAAAGCACGCTTCCTCTCTTCAGGTCCTCACACTTCGTCAATATTCGTAAGAGCGAGCGTCAACAGTGCCTTTTAAGCCGTGACCCTTTCCTCACCTGTTTGAGACAGTTTGTCTAAAATCCTGCTTGTGGTGTGTCCGTAAAAAGCCTATTGTCACTCCTTCGCCCCCGCTCCCTCTCTGCTACCATGCTCCAAAATCACTTTTATTTTCCAAAATATATTTTCATTTGGAAGCATAATCGAAGTCAGATATGAATAATTTTAAAGAAATAATAAGCCATATAACCACAAAAACGTAAAGGTCTTATTGATCTCTTAAATTCTGTTCAAATCTTAAAGCTACATACATTTCAACAATATACCTTTTCATATAGGCTATAATTGCTTCACAGACGAAATGGCTTTTACATGTCAGCATGTCAGCTAGGCCTATGTGTTCGTTGTTCTACTGTCTGTTGCACTTTCCCCCATGTAAATTACTATTTTTCGTTTATAATATAATATTATTGGGCTATTAGGGCTGTTGTTGTTGTTATTATTATTGTCATAATTATTAGTATGTTATTATTAGGGTATAGGACTATGGTGGTGTTGTTTACAGTTTGAATAGATTTTTTCACCTTGGATACAAGGCCAGGGCTTACTTTTGTTTATTTTTTGTTGAATGGAGTCGAAAAGTTATAGTTTTCCTAAAGTCATAATATTTAGCATTTAGTCATTATTTTGTCAAAACCTTCCGAAAGTAATTACTCAAAGTCAGCGATAGGCTACACACACTTTTGATGTCTTATGCCACTGGCGTAAATAGTTTAAGTTAGTAGGAAAAAAGGTGACGTGAGAAAACATTCGACAAGTGTTAAAAGCAGAAGAATAGTGTTGGTTGGCCTACGTTATTTTCTAAGTCGAAACGAATTTGACACGTCAAATTATCCGTGCAGTGATGAGAAACACGATAAAGTCAAGAAATGCACGTCTGTCTGAAGGTAGCGAGTTCACCAACACACCCACCGCAGATCGATTTTAGCACAACAATCTTCTACGATTTTTCTATCTTAGAAACACAACTTTAATGTTCTTCAATTCTGATAATGTGCTATCACAATTGAACTCCAATTGTTTGAAGTAGTTCAAATATATTTTCACATAGGCAACAACTTGTTTCTATAATGTTATTCAAGTCTTATATGACAAGAACATAAACAATGAAGTAGGCTAGGCCTATAGCGAGCCTTATTGGTCCTTAATGTTTTGCTGTAGGCTACTTATTTAATGTAAGGTACTCTTTATATTATATTATATTTAGTTGTAATTTCGGGAAATCGTACAGACTGTGGCTTTATCCCATATATTTGAGTATCAGAACAATGTGTTTTTTTTTTACAAATTGCATTCACCATAGCCTATCCGTCTCCATGTTGTTCGGGGAGTGGGGCACTAAATACTTGTTATAAATCCCTTTGTGTTCTATTTAACATTTTAATAACAACTAATGGGGAAACAAATCTAACCTTTATGAAAATCACATGCTGTGTATACCTCTCAATCCCAAACACTTTACACAATATGTCTTCGACATCTTAAAACGCACATCAAAAGGCTCAAAATGACGTCTACAGTATATCTGCCATAGACATGCAGTGAAAGACCATAACCTGAAGAGGGATTCTGTTCGGTTGCCATATGACCGATACAGCCGTGGCGGGACATATCAACGACTCATTCCTTATCCTGGTAAAGTGATGGATCAAGCGAAGATCCCACTGCGATATGAAGATATTGATATATAGAGTTAGAGATGTTTGGAGAGGCTGAAAGGGAGGCAGAGGTTTGCTCCCCGTTGTTAGAGGTGCATATTTGGAATAGATGGACCCTGGGGTGCGTGTCTGATCCTGGACCACATACCTATGAACAGTTGATAAAGCTGACACATGATCGATGAACAGCAACTGGCTCGTTGCTCTCCGTTGCCCTAGCTGCTAAAGACGTTGTCGTACATGTCCCTTCGATGTTTGTCTCCACATTACCTTTGTTTTTCTATGGTTCTCTTTCGGTCAGTTTGTAGAGCATGGCGCTTTCAACGCTAGGATAGTGGGTTCGATCTCCGGGGGCACCTATACATGAATGTATGCACGCGTGACTATGCATTTCTTTGGTCAAAAGCGCCTGCTAAATAGCATATAGAGTTGAACCAGGCCTCACGAACTTTCAATAATTAATATCGAGATTTCTAAGAGTTGTTTGAATGTCTTAATGTTGGTTGGTGCGTTCAACATGAAGTTGGTTAAGTAGACAATACAACCTGTTAACTTTAACAGAGGGGATTACGCAAAGTTCTTCCCATATCTTAGTCTTCCAAATCACAGTGCATCAGGCACTTTCTCTCCACGGAAGTAGCCTACAATCAGTGACCTCAGACGACCAGAGCCATTAGGCTGAGACGAGCCAGACCGAGGTGAGGCGAAGTTGTTGGGATAACCACCAGCGACCAAGCTGTGTGTAGGCCCTCTGATCAAAGAACATCTGGAGAGAGACTTTATACAACCTTTTTATATGTATGTTAAATCTGTAGGCTGTAGAGTTCTAAATTCGTTTGAAATATGTTTTTGGAAGCGCACCAAGTACGGCTGAGTTTGGTTGTGTTCTCCAAAGCTCAGGGTTGATCATGGTTAAGCCTGTAAAGCGCGATGGAGTCACGGGTTAAACTGTAAACATATCAGCACAGATCAAACTATGAGAAAACATTAGCCTGGTGATCGAAGCTGCTCTATCGTAATAAAACACAGTTGAATGCAGATTTGGCCATTACACAGCCTTCTTGTGCGTAGAACCAACACAACAACATATGTTATCGCATAGCCAACTAGTAACTTGCCTCGTCTTGTTGGCCTTACTGATCTAGGACCGTACCCCAATGAATTCACCTTTCAATCACAGTGTATAAAAACCGTTCGGTTCAAAAGTTTAACAACATCAATAGGTCTATATTTAATTTATTTACTTTGACGTGTATTTGTTTTACAATGCCTAGGCATTCAACTTTCTTTCATAAGAGATTTGTGATTCACAGATAATTGGAAAATATAAATGATCAGGCTCCTACGTGGCCCTGCAATTGTAATTTCCGTGATTAATTCGATTTTTTTTTTTTTACCCAAATCCTCACTTATTTCCAAGATCCATGGTCCACTAGTTTTTGCCTAAGTAGGCTACGTAGGCCGTTGAATAAACGGTTTTCATAACGCTTGTTTTTAATCATTTAATTTGTTATAAGGATGTGTTGGTATTGTTTTGTCCGAGAGTGACAAAACATTAAAATATATTGTTGCCATTTACAAGAAGGAATGAGGCCTATATTTGACTGGTAAAACGAGGAAATGGTCATTTGGCCTGCATGGTAGGCCAAATAAGGCGTCCCCCTCTCTCCCAGTTTGTTTTGATAAGCACCGTTATTTGACGTGTTCCATTTAGTTTCTTCCTCTATTGACGTTCTGCGTATAAGCCAAGTCCCTCATGGGGAAACCATAAAAATAACTTTGAAATCTAAAATAGGCCTACATTCATAGGAATGTTATGATTTCATTATACATTTTCTTTATACACAATTCAATTTACATTAAAATTGATGTTTTGTGGCAGGCACATCAAGTTCACAAGTCATACAAACAAGAAATAGTCTGTTGTTGCGCACTTAGAATATTGATAAATAGCCCCCCCCCCCCCCCCCGATCACTGTTTTCTCCCCTACACCTCAAGGTTAGTATGAGCCTTCATACAGTACCTTAGAGAAAAAAACACTGCTGAGTCCTGGAGCGGGGCGGTGCTGCTTCCTCTCCGGCTCACGGCCCTCTCTATCGGGAAGGCTGGCCCAGGGCGTGCGCTACCCTTTCCAGATCTCAAAAACACGGAGGGGCGGGGGGCGCAGCGGGAGACGGACAGAAAGAAAGACAGATCTCTTCCCTCAAAGGAAAAGGAGAGTGCATTCGAACTATAAGGTATAACTATAGCTTCTCTCACTTTCCCTCAAATCTCAGAGCACGGCCTTAATTTAAAAAACAGTGTTCCATCCGTGGTACCAAGCCAGGAAGATGCCCAAACCGAAGACATGTCCCTTCCCAGGCTCCCCTCTGTGGCTGGCATGCGTTGCCCTGATGGTGCAGTCGGTGATCTCCACTTCGTCGACCTACCGGAGACCTGCACCGGGCGGCGGGGGGAAGAGAACAGGGTTAATGGAGAGGACGCTGATTCTGCTGGATGTCAACACCCGCAGTCCAGTACAAGTTCTCAACGACAACTTCCTCTCCTTACAGTTGGATCCGTCCATTATAAAGGACGGGTGGCTGGACTTCCTGAGGTAGATTCCCTTATCACTCTGTCTGCTGTATCGGCTTTACCATCTTATTCTCATGTTTGGATCAAATGCATTGTTTTTGGTTTAGATGTCTCCGTTGAGCATGATCGGATTCAGTTGTATTACTATATTATGATTTTGGGGAATCGTTAAACCATTTCAGATAGTTGGTTGATGTCGATTTGTGCATCGGGCCTTTGTTTAGGTGACATTCGATATGGGGTATATGAAAATATGGAGTGGGCTAGAGATTGTAGCAGGCCTAACTGCATAATAACGTCGTCGAGCTTTAGGTCTCGATCACACCGACAGTGTTTCGCCTTTTGGTACATCAGAAGTACATTCCATTCCAATGGAACGCTGCGTTTGAACTGCAGCATTTCGTTGCAGAGGCAGTTGCAGTGTGATCTGTGTGTTGCATATGTTGGATTTATCGAACGTATGTATCAAACTGTATGCGAAGACGGCTTGCCAGAAATGGTAGCCGAAGGTGAATGTTGAACTACTGTTGCACACATATCCAGAAGAAGCTGCGTACCATTTTGCACAAGGACACAGTCGGTGTTATCGAGGCGTCACCAATTTGTTTGTATAGCATAGTCGCCTATTTTCCCATTTCAGTTTAGACACATTTGAACACCTTTTTGACGTCATTCTCCCGTGGCATGCGTGAATCAGCCGACCCACTGGGAACACACTGGTTAAATAAACGTTGTTTCCACGACATTGAAATGAAATCACGTTGAACAAACGTGGAAGAGACGATGAATTCACGTCTGTGCCAAGTGGGTACACAGTATGTAATTTATAAACATCTCTTTATTAACCTGGTGGTGTTAATAATAGGATTAGAAGTAGAATAATACTATATATATAGTATACTCTCTCTCTCTCTCTCTCTCTCTATATATATATATATATATATATATAGTTCACGACTGCATCGCAAAAGGTTGGGTATGGAGGAGAATAGTTTATATTGCGAGTAGCAGGTCTACATGGTGCATATGAGGCTCCCTAAAGACTTTCCGTAAACAGAGGTTTCTTATTTCCAAAGAAAGGTCCACTGTTATTGTCTGGGAGGAGAGAACGAGGTCATGAAATTTTAACATAGCTATATGATTTAAGAATGATTCGTTAGAAATTAAATTGAGTATCAGTTTGTATTACTCTATATCGACATGTTTGTGATCCTGAAAAACAGTTGGAATTGGCTACTCAGATATTATTGGAGCCACAGAATGTGGTGCCCTGGAAGTAAACCACTTCAGCTTCCAATCAGCTTTAGCTATTGCGCAACGTTCCCAGATTGAACTTTCATCAGTCAGTGGGACACTTTAGGGTCAGAATTTTAGCAAAAATTGAATTCTGGGTTAACTAGATGAAAATTGTTATTCCTAGAAGAACGCTTTCAATCATATGGAGCTACAACTTCAGTCGATGCTGTCAATTCAACGTTTGTGTATTGTCTGGTTGATTTGTATGGTATCAACCTTTAGCAAGTAAATGTAGTCTGCATCAATTTAATAATAATAATGGTAATGATCAGCATAATGAACATAATCATAATAATCATAATATCAATAACACCCTCATGTGATTAAACAATTAAAGCCTTCCAGCAAGTTTTTGCTTTACTTTGGTTCATACTTTTCACTATCTTCCTCTGTCTGTATTCACTGACTATTTCAATGCACATTTTTCTATAACATTTCTAACAGATTTCTTTCTTAAAATGTAGTGTTGACGTTTATATGAACCGATATTTGAATTAACAGGCCTAGAGGAAACTTTGGTGATCGTCATATCTGATCATTTCCCGCTCAAGCAAACTGAATCCATGGCGTAAATTCATTTGTTTTGCTCGGTCGGTGGATTTTAGAGACATAAAAAGGCAGTTATTAAAATACAAAGCTAGGTGATTTAACTACTACAATAGTCTACAATTATCATCAAAATTGCACTTTATCAAGTCTGCATGAATTCGGCTAAAATCGCAACATGGAATGTGTCGGGCTATATTCTGTTTACAAAAACAACACAATAAGGTAGGCCTAAATGCTAATCCCATAAAATATTATTGAACACTGCATTAAAGCTACAGTACAATTTCCAGTAATTTAAATTAATGGGAAATATTCCTTTAATTTAGAAGAATGTGACATAAATAATAAATATACGCCTACTATAAAACGTTCATTTTCTCCATGTTTTTGGTCAAATTAGATTTTGCAAACAAATAATGACCCGTTTCAAATGTTATTTTAAAAAGTAAGCCAATGGAATGTCATTCCTTGAATAATACAGAAAACAAGTGCAATCTGCATGTGAAAATGTCTTGCATGGGATTTATTTGCTCCACTGTTTTTTTTGGTGGTCCACTTTTAATGATATGCACAAATTACAATGTGGCTACGGTCGAAAAGTAGAACGTTTCTGTTTTTCATCCCGTATCCAGTTTCCAGTCCTTTACACGATTTCTATTCTAGAGCCGAGAGATATATTATTGATAGACGGTTAACAGCGGCAGGGTGAGAGAGTCATTAATAGTCCTGTTATAATGGAAAAGCTTTCATGTCCTACTTATAAGGCCATTATGTAAATACGAGTAGGGTTCACTCGCTTGATTCTCAGAGAAACCTATAAGTGGGAAGAATAGTCAAATGTGTTTTGGAAGGCCAGTCTGGAAAACTCATGGATAGGGACTTTCCAGAGAGTGTGGAAGAAAGTTGTGTCTTTCTGGGCACCATAATAAATGTTGCCCTGTGACGTCTAAAAACCACTCTAAAGTACTCCCGTGATAAATGAAATGGCCTGCATGTCTAGCTTTCTTTTGCTGAATCTGAATGCACAGGGCTAGCAAGCTACATCATGTAAATAAAACTGTCATTGTTTTATTACGTGAGCTGTTTGTCTAGTGAAAGTAGTTCTCAGCCTCTGTTGGGTATGTCGCTAGTGCTGGATAGTGCAACGAACATATACCCACTACGGAAATTATTTTCAAAATAACATCAAAGTAAAAGTCATTTCTTCTCAGAGTTGTATTTATACGTTGTGTATATGCATAATCTTAAATACATTGTAATCGTGTTGGGTTTTTCCTGCCATTTGTTTTGATAACAACAACATTGCAGATGTATTTGTGAACATATTCTTATCAGTCCTCTGTCTCCCTGTGTAGTTCCAAGCGTTTAGTAACCCTAGCCCGAGGTCTGTCCCCGGCCTATCTGAGGTTTGGAGGAAAGAGAACAGACTTCCTCCACTTCCACAACCTGAAGAACCTTGCCAAGTTCAGAGGCCCCGGCCCAGATTACTACCTAAAGAACTACGAAGATGGTGAGTTAGGCATTATGGATTTGATTATTCATTTACAAAAATGTTAAAACTAATTTGTCATCTTTATTTCTTGTGTTGTTTTTCCAATTTGATTATACAATGTTTTGAGATGTTTAAATATACTTTAGATATAGTTGAAATCTTCTATATCCATGTTTAAGCATAGGCCTATACTGAAATAATGAATATAATGAAATTCAAGCAAGCTTTATTAGCATGATAAACACATTTCAACTAGAATGACTCGTTTCTGGTCTCTGTGTCCACCCTCAGACATAGTACGTAGTGACATCGCCCTGGACAAACAGAGGGGCTGTAAGCTGGCCAACCACCCTGTCATGATGCTGGAACTGCAGAGAGAGAAGGCAGCTCAGATGCAGCTCGTCCTCCTCAAGGAACAGGTCTCCAACATCTACAGTAACATCACAATAACAGGTAGGAGATCACACACACTCTCTCTCTCTCTCTCTCTCTCTCTCTCTCTCTCTCTCTCTCTCTCTCTCTCTCTCTCTCTCTCTCTCTCTCTCACACACACACTGTTTAGTAAGTCAATCTTACCAGAGCACAGCGATGTAAACCATCGCCCCTCAGAATGACTAATGAAGGGATGGAGAGGAAGCAGGGAGGCGGAGACTACTGGCATTACTGAATGGAAGGTCTAGTGCGTGTGCGTGTGAGAGCGAGTGTGTCTGGCTGTGTGTAAGACTGTTGCTGAGTCCCAGTTTCCTTGGCTTCCCAGGGTGGTAAATGAGAACAGTTCGGGTCTGGCTGACAGTAGGCTGGGTATACCGTATTATTTTGGAAACACTGCAAAATAGAAATGAAATTGATACAGCTGCATGTTAAGTTTAATTGCGTCATTTTATTCCAGTGTGTGTGTGTGTGTGTGTTTATGCGTGCTTGCATGTGTACGTGTGTGTACATGTGTGTGTGTTACTGTTCCGTTGGTGGTTATTATAAATTGTGTGTTGCAATGCTTTGCGGTACTTACAGTACCAGTTGTGGTTCCACATGTAATGATGGGTATTTCAAACCAAACCATGTACTGCAGTTATAGTTTGATCACTGTTATGAAATGACCATTTTACTGCTAGAAGGTACAGTAAAATACCAAGTAAACGACAGTCTAGCAAAACGAAACGTAACCCCAGACGCCGTCTGCATTTCTAACTGATCAACTGTAATGTAGAATATTACAGAGAGGAGAGATGAGGAAACTACAGCTGTTTGTGATTTATTAGAATAAAAAAAATGACTGTGTGTGTGTAACCCCCCCCCCCCCCCCCCCATGCTACAACTGCCTGCCCTAAATCTGTCTTGAGAAACACATACTGCAACTAAGGAGATATTCATATGATGAAATATCAGGAATATTGAGTGATTATTCAGACATTTTACCATTAGAGAACTGATGCCATGACAGATAATTCTACTATTTTCACTGGAGACTTCAGAAATACTTATGTGTACATTAATACATATTCATATTTCATACATCTTTATATTATCCCATGTGAATCCTCTCGCATCTGCATGTTCATCATAAATGCTCCACAAAGGGGTTTTGAATTTTTAATATACTGTAGTTTATAAGGTATGTTCTTACACACTTATACATTGATATGCCTAGATATCCTTGAAGTCTATGCAGATCATCCATCATTGTAGAAGATCTTCATACCATACATACCATACATACACAGGAGAGGTAAAGGGTTTAAATGAGCGGCTTTTTAATGCATCTCCACTATTTCACGTCCTGTATTATCAGACCCTGCTGATTCCCTTTGGTGAAGAGGTAGACATTGATGGGGATGTGTGTGTGTGTGTGTGTGTGTGTGTGTGTGTGTGTGTGTGTGTGTGTGTGTGTATGTATGTTTGTGTGTGTGTTTGTGCATGTGTGTGTTTGTGTGCGTGTGAACTGTATATATGTCTGTGTCTGTGTGTGTGTGTGTGTGTGTGTGTGGGTGTCAACTGTATGTAAGTCTGTGAGTCTGTGTTTGTTTGTGTGTGTGTGTGTGTGTGTGTGAACTGTATGTAAGTCTGTGAGTCTGTGTTTGTGAGTGTGTGTGTGTGTGTGTGTGTGTGTGTGTGTGTGTGTGAAGTAAGTCTGTGTATCATCAACTGTGTGATTTCAAAGGGGCTCTAGCACACTAGTGAAAACATGGCCTGACTGCTCCTATCTTCTAGCGCTGAAGAGATGCATGGAGGAGAACCATTTGTTCATGTTAGAGTTTCTTTTCCACTGTCGCCCTACACTTGGTTTGGGGATGGATTTAGGTCCCAGGGTTTTCTTTAACCTTCTGTGCCATGTCAGTTTGAAAAAAGCGCTGCTCAAATACTATTTGATCGATTGATTTATGATCAGTCATATTGATAAAGAAATCAAGAGACACATTCTGCTCCGGTTATGTACTACATTAACAAAGCAGTGAATTCATGAGAAGTAAGGACATAGAGATCCTACAATGTATAGTCATTTATAGGGAATTATAGTGACATTGTCACGATCGTCGTTGTAAGGATGGTCGGACCAAGGTGCAGTGTGGTAGCTGTACATTTGACTTTTATTAAAATGACACCGAAAAACAACAAAATACAAAAACGATCGTAAGTCAACATGCAGTGCAGAAAGCAACTACACACAAACAAGATCCCACAATCTAAGGTGGGAAAAAGGGCTGCCTAAGTATGATCCCCAATCAGAGACAACGATAGACAGCTGCCTCTGATGGGGAACCATACTAGGCCAACAAAGAAATAGAAACATAGATTTGCCCACCCAAGTCACACCCTGACCTCACCAAATAGAGAATAAACAAGGCTCTCTAAGGTCAGGGCGTGACAGACATTTATAGCATAATGATTAAATAGGACGCTATGGTGTGTTCCATCTTTGTATTTCATTGCTCATTAAGAGAATGAATTCTGCATTAAAGGTCCCT
This sequence comes from Oncorhynchus clarkii lewisi, assembly GCF_045791955.1. Taxonomy (NCBI): domain Eukaryota; kingdom Metazoa; phylum Chordata; class Actinopteri; order Salmoniformes; family Salmonidae; genus Oncorhynchus; species Oncorhynchus clarkii. Next base: position 75,049,564 of record NC_092166.1, read on the forward strand.
TTCTTTTACACAAACATTAGGAAAGGAGTAATATTTTACTTCACAGACTCTCTTCCCATAAAATAATTCAGGAGAAAGATTTATTTCCTGTCGCTCTCCCTCTGCAGTCTGCTGTGTGTGTGTGTGCTTAGTGCATACGTGCGTGTGTGTGTGACATGTGTGTGTGTGTGTGTGGCATGTGTGTGTGTGTGTACTTAGTGCATATGTGCGTGTGTGTGTGTGGCATGTGTGTGTGTGTGCTTAGTGCATACGTGCGTGTGCGTATGTGTGCATGAGTGTGTTGTTATTGAGCAGGTGCCATGGCTGTGTTATCTCTGTAAATGGCAGGGAGTATAGGAGAAGCCAAGCAGAAGGACTTTATTTGCTCTAAGATGATTTTCTGGGTCAGGGCTTGCTCACATAACATTTTCATCGAGCAGCTTACAAACCTGCTGGACCGTCTCACGCAAATCACAGAGACAAACATACAGGGCTTGATTCTTAAACAAGATACTAGCTAGCTTATCATTGTGGAAATGGTATGGTGCTTTCTTCATTTGGCACGTTTCTGTACCTCGTTTCTATTGCTCCTAAACTGACAAATGGAAAATAGCTTGCTGGGGAGCACCAGTAACGTCTGTAAGATGAGAGATAGAAACAGTATTGGAATGACCTCAGCTTTGTACAGAGAAGCCCTCCTCTTCTCTCTAGCCTGTGTGCGCTGACACATGGCTTACATGCTGTGGATGTCTGATGAATACTGTTTAAGTAAGACCTGTAGTGGTCCAAGTATGGCAGCTGGGTCCCCTGTAAAGGCTCAATTAAATTACTTTTTGTTAAGTATTTACGTTATACATTGCCTTGAACTGAAAAACTAATTTGTCATGGTTTAATTTCAGAACATCCTTTAACTGTAAAGAATTGGAACAAGCCCTCATGGTTACCCTGTCTCTGTAGTGGTTTAGTGGGGAGGGTAACAGGGCACTGGGGAAGTGTTTAAGTAAGGTCTGGCAACAATCAGCCCAACTGTGTGTGTGTGTGTGTGTGTGTGTGTGTGTGTGTGTGTGTGTGTGTGTGTGTAGGCAGGTGGCGGACGTAGTCCCTTTAACAGCCCCTCTCCATCCTTTTCCACTCTACAGTCTGACCTCTGACCTCAAAAAGCTCTCACAGGCTCACTGCAGAATGAGACGTTTGCCCACGTTCTCCATTAATCCAATTTTGAAGTCGCTCCAAATGTCAAATTTCCAAGTGTTTTTGTAGCTCCTGCCGCTCTGTATCATTTCAAATTTCGAAGTTAATAGTTTTGTTTAGTCACTCATTCTGAATGGTTAAGATAAGGGTTAAGGTAAGGGTTAAGATAAGGGTTAAGGTAAGGGTTAAGGTAAGGGTTAAGGTAAGGGTTAAGATAAGGGTTAAGATAAGGGTTAAGGTAAGGGTTAAGATAAGGGTTAAGGTAAGGGTTAAGGTAAGGGTTAAGGTAAGGGTTAAGGTAAGGGTTAAGATAAGGGTTAAGGTAAGGGTTAAGGTAAGGGTTAAGGTAAGGGTTAAGATAAGGGTTAAGATAAGGGTTAAGGTAAGGGTTAAGATAAGGGTTAAGGTAAGGGTTAAGGTAAGGGTTAAGATAAGGGTTAAGGTAAGGGTTAAGATAAGGGTTAAGGTAAGGGTTAAGATAAGGGTTAAGGTAAGGGTCTCCTCGCACCCCTAACCTCCTGTCTCATCCTTCCCCCTACTCTCACCCCCTAACCCCCTATCATGATGTCCCAGCCTACTTTTCATTTTTCTCTCGCTCTCTCTCTCTCTCTCTCTCTATCTCTCAGGACACATATCAGGACGTTTGAGAGTAGTTTGGTTTTGACCGAAGGTGCCCCTTTGCTTACCCAATTTAACTTAGGGCCTTTTTTACACTACACTACTTTAACGACACAAACTAGGCCTTGTACAGTGTAAAGATACATACCTAGATTCAAACTAGGCCTTGTACAGTGTAAAGAGACATATCTAGATTCAAACTAGGCCTTGTACAGTGTAAAGAGACATACCTAGATTCAAACTAGGCCTTGTATAGTGTAAAGAGACATACCTAGATTCAAACTAGGCCTTGTGCAGTGTAAAGAGACATATCTAGATTCAAACTAGGCCTTGTATAGTGTAAAGCAGGCCTGATTGGTGTCACAGTTTTGCCCCAGCCCCAGCTAACACACCTGACTCCAATAATCACCTAATCACGATCTTCAGTTGAAAATACAATTAGTTTAAATCAGCTGTGTTTACTAAGGATGGGGGGAAAATGGGACACCAATCAGGCCCCCGAGGACTGGAATTGCCCTGGCCTGGTGTAAAGAGACATATCTGATTTCAAACTAGGCCTTGTGTAGTTTGAACCTAGATATGTCATTATGAGACGTTTCCCACACTACCTCCATGAATGTAGAAGAAATATTGTTAAGATGTGTATTTTATCTAAGCTAATGTTCCTAGGCGTTGACCCCCCCCCCCCCCCCCCCACACTGATGGTTGCAGGATCATTAATGCACGTGTTCTGTTATTTTTAAACAAATCAAAAATATAATTAAAAAGAAGAAAGTTGACCTACAACAACTTACATAAATATGTAGAATATGTTAAGTAGCCCAATAATTAAACCATGTATTGATGTGGAAACAGATTTGTATTCATGTGAATGAATCTATTGTGTTTGTAAAATGTGATCAAATAAATAAATAAGGATGATAAAAATCAAATAAAAAGCAAGGAGGGAACTTTATCTTTAACGTTATATTTCATTTAGTTGTGACTGGCGTGATACCTCTCCAGTCTAGCAGCAGGCACCATGGATGATGAAACAGCTGGGTAGGGGACACGGCTCGAGTCACACAAAATGGAGTATAACGTTGCGGATAAAGTTCATAATGACATTATTTCATGTCTAACGACCTGCATCACTGAACTGCGAGCTTTGCCGTTTCAAAAAAGATGTATTTGGGTGTTTTTGGAGCCTTTGTATCTGCACCCCCAAACTACTTTTTTTTAACAGTGTATTGCTGGTTGGCTTAAGATTCTCAAAAACAAGTGGAATCTAAAAAAATATATCTGGACACTTCTATAACATGCCATTTACACCCTAAATACAGAGTTGGTTGTAAAAAAATGTATTTCGCCTTTAATTATTGAGTATTTTTCCATGTCCTTTTGGTCTGTTTTGTTCTGTAGTTACTGCCAGTTGGAATGCCTGTTACGGCCTCTAGGAGTTCAAGTGATACAAAACACCAAATATTCATCAATATGCTGTAATATACACTGAGTATACAAAACATTAAGAACACCTGCTCTTTCCATCACATAGACTGAATTCAAGTTTAAGCTGTGGTCCCTTATTGATGTCACTTGTTAAATTCACTTCAATCAATGTGGATGAAGGGGAGGAGACAAGTTAAAGCTGGGTTTAGAAGCCTTGAAACAATTGAGGGGAGGGGGGGGGGGGTGCCACCCAATATTAGGAATGTGTTCCTAATGTTTGGTGTACTCAGTGTATAATTACTTAGCAGCCAACCTGCTTGCACCAATCCCATGTAATTACAGTAAAATACTGTGAAATACAAACCCCATCCTCCTTAATGAGTCATTAATTTATTCATTATGACAACAGTAGCATTTACTTTTTTTACAGTCTTGTAAATATACAGAAATTTACTGGCATCTGTGCTAATTTTCTGAAAAAAATGACAGGATTTTCTTAACTCTCTCGCTTTCGCTCCTGATGCTTCCTTAGTTGATCCTTTCTCTTGGGGTGCAGTGACCCTTTGCCACGCTCAGTGTTGTCCTAGCTGTCTATATTTTGACAGCACTTAGTTACGACTGAATAACTACACTCTAGATCTAGATCTATCTAGAAAGGTGCTATCTAGATCCTTAAAGGGCTCCTCCTGGGTTAATGCCTTTCTAGGGAGTTTTTCCTAGCCGGAGTGATTCTACAACTGCATTGCTTTGCTCTGTAGGGTTTTAGGTGTGCTTTCTGTATTAGCAGGAAGAACCCCTTATGAACCCGTTTTTCTAAGAGTGTATGTCTAGTTGACACCTTCGGTTTCAGGCATTTAACCTGTGACCCTGAAGCAGCTTGTGTTCCGAGGCTATGTCCGGATCCATGTTTTAGGGTTGAGGAAGGTCTATGTTGGTGTAAAAACGTCATGGTGGGATGGTGTTTCTACAGTATTGTTTCTGTAGGGAAAGATATATATTTTTTTGTGAATCATCATGTGTGTATTTTTGGACAGCTTCCTAACACATATTGTGAAGGATAGATATGGCGGAACATGCAAGTGTGGGTGGAAAGCAAACATACTGAGTGCATCTGTGTGTGTGTGTGTGTGTGTGTGTGTTTGTGTGAGACACAGATGTTAGTACCTGTGAAGAGAATCATGGCTGTTTTTGAAGATTGAGCAGACCTAAATTATTTATTATTAATTCAATTATTTTACAGTTCACTTTCTTGTACACTATATATCAGGGGTATTCAACTGGGGTCCGGAGGTATATTACAGGGTGTACTGAGGGGATCCAGAGGTACTGAGGGGATCCAGAGGTACTGCAGGGGATCCGGAGGTACTGAGGGGATCCAGAGGTACTGAGGGGATCCAGAGGTACCGAGGGGATCCAGAGGTACTGCAGGGGATCCGGAGGTACTGCAGGGGATCCAGAGGTACTGAGGGGGTCTGGAGGTACGGCAGGGGATCCAGAGGTACTGCAGGGGATCCGGAGGTACTGCAGGGGATCCGGAGGTATTTTACAGGAGGTACTGCAGGGGATCCGGAGGTATATTACAGGAGGTACTGCAGGCGGTCTGGAGGTACTGAGGGGGTCTGGAGGTACTGCAGGGGGTCTGGAGGTACTGCAGGTGGTCTGGAGGTACTGCCGGTGGTCTGGAGGTACTGAGGGGGTCTGGAGGTACTGACTGGATCTAGAGGTACTGAGGAGATCCAGAGGTACTGAGGGGGTCTGGAGGTACTGAGGGGATCCAGAGGTACTGAGGGGGTCTGGAGGTACTGCAGGGGATCCAGAGGTACTGCAGGGGATCCGGAGGTATATTACAGGAGGTACTGCAGGGGATCCGGAGGTATATTACAGGAGGTACTGCAGGCGGTCTGGAGGTACTGAGAGGGTCTGGAGGTACTGCAGGGGGTCTGGAGGTTTATTACAGGAGGTACTGCAGGGGATCCAGAGGTATATTACAGGAGGTACTGCAGGCGGTCTGGAGGTACTGAGGGGTCTGGAGGTACTGCAGGGGGTCTGGAGGTACTGCAGGTGGTCTGGAGGTACTGCAGGTGGTCTGGAGGTACTGAGGGGTCTGGAGGTACTGAGGGGGTCTGGAGGTACTGCAGGTGGCCTGGAGGTATATTACAGGAGGTACTGCAGGGGGTCTGGTGTACTGAGGGGATCCAGAGGTACTGAGGGGATCCAGAGGTACTGCAGGGGATCCGGAGGTACTGAGGGGATCCAGAGGTACTGAGGGGATCCAGAGGTACTGAGGGGATCCAGAGGTACTGCAGGGGATCCGGAGGTACTGCAGGGGATCCAAAGGTACTGAGGGGGTCTGGAGGTACTGCAGGGGATCCAGAGGTACTGCAGGGGATCCGGAGGTATATTACAGGAGGTACTGCAGGCGGTCTGGAGGTACTGAGGGGGTCTGGAGGTACTGCAGGGGGTCTGGAGGTACTGCAGGTGGTCTGGAGGTACTGCAGGTGGTCTGGAGGTACTGAGGAGGTCTGGAGGTACTGAGGGGATCCAGAGGTACTGAGGAGATCCAGAGGTACTGAGGGGGTCTGGAGGTACTGAGGGGATCCAGAGGTACTGAGGGGGTCTGGAGGTACTGCAGGGGATCCAGAGGTACTGCAGGGGATCCGGAGGTATATTACAGGAGGTACTGCAGGGGATCCGGAGGTATATTACAGGAGGTACTGCAGGCGGTCTGGAGGTACTGAGGGGGTCTGGAGGTACTGAGGGGGTCTGGAGGTACTGAGGGGGTCTGGAGGTACTGCAGGTGGCCTGGAGGTATATTACAGGAGGTACTGCAGGGGGTCTGGAGGTACTGCTGGGGGGTCCAGAGGTATATTACAGGCGGTACTGCAGGGGGTCTGGAGGTACTGAGGGGGTCTGGAGGTACTGAGTGGGTCTGGAGGTACTGCAGGTGGTCTGGAGGTATATTACAGGAGGTACTGCAGGGGGTCTGGAGGTACTGAGGGGGTCTGGAGGTACTGCAGGGGGTCTGGAGGTACTGAGGGGGTCTGGAGGTACCGAGGGGGTCTGGAGGTACTGCAGGGGTCTGGAGGTACTGCAGGGGTCTGGAGGTACTGCAGGGGGTCTGGAGGTACTGAGGGGGTCTGGAGGTACTGCAGGGGGTCTGGAGGTACTGCAGGGGGCCTGGAGGTACTGAGGGGGTATGTAGGTACTTAGGGTATCTGGAGGTACTGAGGGGTCTGGAGGTACTGAGGGGGTATGTAGGTACTGAGGTGGTCTGAAGGTACTGCAGGGGGTCTGGAGGTACTGAAGGGGTCTGGAGGTACTGAGGGGTCTGGAGGTACTGAGGTGGTCTGGAGGTACTGCAGGGGGTCTGGCGGTGCTAAGGGGGTCTGGAGGGTCAGGACTGTAGGGTCAGGACTGTATGGTCAGGACTGTAGGGTCTGTAGGGTCTGTCAGGTCTGTAGGGTCAGGACTGTAGGGTCAGGCCTGTAGGGTCTGTAGGGTCTGTAGGGTCTGTAGGGTCAGGACTGTAGGGTCAGGCCTGTAGGGTCTGTAGGGTCAGGACTGTAGGGTCAGGCCTGTAGGGTCTGTAGTGTCAGGACTGTAGGGTCAGGCCTGTAGGGTCTGTAGGGTCAGGACTGTAGGGTCGGGACTGTAGGATCAGGCCTGTATGGTCTGTAGGGTCAGGACTGTAGGGTCTGTATGGTCAGGACTGTAGGGTCAGGACTGTAGGGTCTGGACTGTAGGGTCAGGACTGTAGGGTCAGGACTGTAGGGTCAGGACTGTAGCGTCTGGACTGTAGGGTCAGGACTGTAGGGTCTGTAGGGTCAGGACTGTAGGGTCTGTAGCGTCTGTAGGGTCAGGACTGTAGGGTCTGTAGGGTCTGTATGTCAGGACTGTAGGGTTAGGACTGTAGGGTCTGTAGGGTCAGGACTGTATGGTCAGGACTGTAGGGTCTGTAGGGTCAGGACTGTAGGGTCTGTATGGTCAGGACTGTAGGGTCAGGACTGTAGGGTCTGTAGGGTCAGGACTGTAGGGTCTGTAGGGTCAGGACTGTATGGTCAGGACTGTAGGGTCTGTAGGGTCAGGACTGTAGGGTCTGTATGGTCAGGACTGTAGGGTCAGGACTGTAGGGTCTGTAGGGCCAGGACTGTAGGGTCTGTAGGGTCAGGACTGTAGGGTCTGTAGGGTCTGTAAGTTCAGGACTGTAGGGTCAGGACTGTAGGGTCTGTAGGGTCAGGACTGTAGGGTCAGGACTGTAGGGTCTGTAGGGTCAGGACTTTAGGGTCAGGACTGTAGGGTCTGTAGGGTCAGGACTGTAGGGTCAGGACTGTAGGGTCTGTAGGGTCAGGACTATAGGGTCAGGACTGTAGGGTCTGTAGGGTCAGGACTGTATGGTCAGGACTGTAGAGTCTGTATGGTCAGGACTATAGGGTCAGGACTGTAGGGTCTGGACTGTAGGGTCAGGACTGTAGGGTCAGGACTGTAGGGTCTGTAGGGCCAGGACTGTAGGGTCTGTAGGGTCAGGACTGTAGGGTCTGTTGGGTCAGGACTGTAGGGTCTGTAGGTTCAGGACTGTAGGGTCAGGACTGTAGGGTCTGTAGGGTCAGGACTGTATGGTCAGGACTGTAGGGTCTGTAGGGTCTGTCAGGTCTGTAGGGTCAGGACTGTAGGGTCAGGCCTGTAGGGTCTGTAGGGTCTGTAGGGTCTGTAGGGTCAGGACTGTAGGGTCAGGCCTGTAGGGTCTGTAGGGTCAGGACTGTAGGGTCAGGCCTGTAGGGTCTGTAGTGTCAGGACTGTAGGGTCAGGCCTGTAGGGTCTGTAGGGTCAGGACTGTAGGGTCGGGACTGTAGGATCAGGCCTGTATGGTCTGTAGGGTCAGGACTGTAGGGTCTGTATGGTCAGGACTGTAGGGTCAGGACTGTAGGGTCTGGACTGTAGGGTCAGGACTGTAGGGTCAGGACTGTAGGGTCAGGACTGTAGCGTCTGGACTGTAGGGTCAGGACTGTAGGGTCTGTAGGGTCAGGACTGTAGGGTCTGTAGCGTCTGTAGGGTCAGGACTGTAGGGTCTGTAGGGTCTGTATGTCAGGACTGTAGGGTTAGGACTGTAGGGTCTGTAGGGTCAGGACTGTATGGTCAGGACTGTAGGGTCTGTAGGGTCAGGACTGTAGGGTCTGTATGGTCAGGACTGTAGGGTCAGGACTGTAGGGTCTGTAGGGTCAGGACTGTAGGGTCTGTAGGGTCAGGACTGTATGGTCAGGACTGTAGGGTCTGTAGGGTCAGGACTGTAGGGTCTGTATGGTCAGGACTGTAGGGTCAGGACTGTAGGGTCTGTAGGGCCAGGACTGTAGGGTCTGTAGGGTCAGGACTGTAGGGTCTGTAGGGTCTGTAAGTTCAGGACTGTAGGGTCAGGACTGTAGGGTCTGTAGGGTCAGGACTGTAGGGTCAGGACTGTAGGGTCTGTAGGGTCAGGACTTTAGGGTCAGGACTGTAGGGTCTGTAGGGTCAGGACTGTAGGGTCAGGACTGTAGGGTCAGGACTGTAGGGTCTGTAGGGTCAGGACTATAGGGTCAGGACTGTAGGGTCTGTAGGGTCAGGACTGTATGGTCAGGACTGTAGAGTCTGTATGGTCAGGACTATAGGGTCAGGACTGTAGGGTCTGGACTGTAGGGTCAGGACTGTAGGGTCAGGACTGTAGGGTCTGTAGGGCCAGGACTGTAGGGTCTGTAGGGTCAGGACTGTAGGGTCTGTTGGGTCAGGACTGTAGGGTCTGTAGGTTCAGGACTGTAGGGTCAGGACTGTAGGGTCTGTAGGGTCAGGACTGTAGGGTTAGGACTGTAGGGTCTGTAGCGTCAGGACTTTAGGGTCATGACTGTAGGGTCTGTAGGGTCAGGACTGTAGGGTCAGGACTGTAGGGTCTGTAGGGTCAGGACTGTAGGGTCAGGACTGTAGGGTCTGTAGGGTCAGGACTGTAGGGTCAGGACTGTAGGGTCTGTAGGGTCAGGACTGTAGGGTCAGGACTGTAGGGTCTGTAGGGTCAGGACTGTAGGGTCAGGACTGTATGGTCTGTAGGGTCAGGACTGTAGGGTCTGTAGGGTCAGGACTGTAGGGTCAGGACTGTAGGGTCAGGACTGTAGGGTCTGTAGGGTCAGGACTGTAAGGTCAGGACTGTAGGGTCAGGACTGTAGGGTCTTTAGGGTCAGAACTGTAGGGTCAGGACTGTAGTGTCAGGACTGTAGCTGCACTGTGACTCTGGCAGCAGTTCCTCTATGATTTTATCCACCAGCCTGTGTAGCATAACCTTGGCCAGGACCTTGACTACAACAGCCGGAAGGGATTTATCCCCCATCTGTTGTTGCAGATGAACTTGTCACCCTTGTTCTTATAGATGGTGAAAATGTTTAGATCTCACCATTGTTGGTGTACGATCTCCCGGTCCCAACCCTCATTGATATACTGGTGGAGCGTTCTGGTGCGTTAGTATACTCCCTGCTGAAGTAGTTTTGCCGGGATACTGTCAGTGCCAGGAGTCTTGTTCTTGAGGGAACCGATAGCTGATTACACCTCTTGAATGTTTGACGGATGGTTGAGGTCTTGGAGGGGTGGATGGACAGGCAGTTCTCCCAAGATGGATTGGTCTGTTGGAGAGCACTTGTTGAGTAGGGCTTCAAAGTGGTCAGCCCACCTTGACAGAATCTGTTTTTGGTCCTTCAAGAGTAAGACCGTCAGCTGTTTTCAAAGGGTTTGCGGAGCAGCTTCTAGAACCATAGCTAGATTTAACTGAGTTGTAGAAGTTGTGCATGTCATTTTTGTCAGTGTAAATTTGGATTTCCTGTGCCTTATTTGTCCACTATTTGTTCTGCAGAGAATGCAAGGTTGTTGGCACTCACCATTGCTTGCGGAGGGTAGCAGATGTGGGGTTGTTGAGAGTAGCCATGTGCACTTTGTGCATACTGTCCAGTAAGGTTGTGATTGTATCCGAGTTGTCATTGAACCAGTCCCAATGTTTCCTACCTCTGTAGCCTATGGAGTGGGCCGTTGCCTCATAGAGCACTGAGCTGACAGGGGCCCACTTCTGGTCCATGGAGTCCTCAGGAGAGGCTCCATCTCCCTCAGCCTTTTAGTGAGAGGTCGACGGAACTTAGTCCTTACTGGCCCCCTCAATGTTGGTGTAAAAACGTCATGGTAGGATGGTGTTTCTACAGTCTTGTTTCTGTAGGGAAAGATAGATGTTTTTGTAAATTGTCATGTGTGTATTTATGGACAGCTTCCGGTCACATATAGCAGAGTTGAGGGATGGATATGGCAGAACATGCCAGCCTGAGCGGAAAGCAAATATACCGAGTGCATCTGGTGTGTGTGTGAGACACAGATGTTAGTACCTGTGAAGAGAATCATGGCTGTTTCTGAGGCTGTTGGAGACATTAAGCAGACCTAAATTATTTTATCCTACAGTTCACTTTCTTGTACGCTATATACAGTGCATTTGGAAAGTATTCAGACCCCTTCCTTTTTTCCACATTTTTTAGGTTACATCCTTATTCTAAAATGTATAAAATAAAATAAAAATCCTCATCAATCTATACACATCACCCCATAATGACAAAGCAAAAAAAAATTTTTTCAGAACCTTTACTCAGTACTTTGTTGAAGCACCTTTGGCAGCAATTACAGCCTCAAATCTTCTTCGGTACGACGCTACTAGATTGCCACAACTGTATTTGGGGAGTTTCTCCCATTCTTCACTGCTGATCCTCTCAACCTCTGTCAGGTTGGATGGGGAGAGTCGCTGCACAACTATTTTCATGTCAGGGTTCTGGCTGGGCCACTCAAGGACATTCAGAGACTTGTCCTGAAGCCACTCCTGCGTTGTCTTGGCTGTGTGATTAGAGTCTTTGTCCTGTTGGAAGTTGAACCTTCGCCCCAGTCTGAGGTCCTGAGCGCTCTGGAGCAGGTTTTCATTAAGGATCTCTCTGTACTTTGCTCCGTTCATCTTTCTCTCAACCCTGACTAGTCTCCCAGTCCCTGCTACTGTCATGTGCCTTTAACTGAGGAGTGGCTTCGGTCTGGCCACTCTACCACAAAGGCCTGATTGGTAGAGTGCTGCAGAGATGGTTGTCCTTCTGGAAGGTTCTCCCATCTCCACAGAGGAACTCTGGAGCTCGGTCAGAGTAACCATAGGGTTCTTGGCTACCTCCATGACCAAGGCCCTTGCTCAGTTTGGCCAGCTCTAGGAAGACTCTTGGTGCTTCCAAACTTCTTCCATTTAAGAAGCCACTGTGTTCTTGGGGACCTTCAATGCTGCAGAAAGTCAAGTGCTCTGAATACTTTCTGTACATATACATGTACCATCACACAATACACACACACACACACATCAACATTCAAAGTTTCTCCAAATGTCACATTTTTGACGGTTAAGTTTTGGTTTTGGGTTTGGGATAGGGTTACAACAGAAAAATCTATACGGTTAAGTTTAGGTTTTGGGTTTGGGATAGGGTTACAACAGAAAAATCTATACGGTTAAGTTTAGGCATTACATCTGAATGGTTAAGTTAATGGTAAGAAAAATGGTGGGAAAAGGGTTCTAGCACTGGGATTGAACATGTGACCCTCAGACCCGGAGCTCGCGGCTTACAGCATGCCTACTTGATGGTAATACGCCTCACAGTTGCCCCTAGTGGACGGTTTATAAGTAATCTCCCAACGTCCTGGATACCTGGATGGACGTCGAATTTCACCTTGGATCTTGAGCGACCTGGCCAGCATGCACACACACACACACACACACACACACACACACACACACACACACACACACACACACACACACACACACTCATTTTCTTACTCTGACCTCATATGGTATCAAATGGCATGAAGGTTTACAGTGTGTAATCACTTGTTGGGCTTGTGTAAACATAGCTGTGAATATATGAGACACTAATACTTAAAACACAGTCCCTTTGAACTAACAACAGGAGTCATGTGTGTGTGTGTGTGTGTGTGTATGTGTGTGTGTGTGTGCGTGTGCGTGTGAGAGCGAGTGTGTCTGGGTGACTGCGCTTGTTCGCATGTGTGTGTGCGTGTGTTTGTGTGTGTCTGTAGAACCCACACACAGATCCCGTCACCTTTGATGACCATTGTAGACATGTACAGTTCCATTACACTTTGATAAGGGTGCTTCAGAACCAATGCATATCAAATGATTGGACTAACCTGGAATGCTATTAACAGTTTACTATTGATAATCATAACAGAAGTAAAACCCAATCGTTAATACAGTACACGTGTTAGACAGTGAGCATCGTGGTATGATCGTGGTATGATCATCTGATAGTGTGTGTGTATATATATATATATATGGGTGTATATGTGTATATATATATATATATATATACACACACAGTGGGGCAAAAAAGTATTTAGTCAGCCACCAATTGTGCAAGTTCTCCCACTTAAAAAGATGAGAGAGGCCTGTAATTTTCGCCATAGGTACACTTCAACTATGACAGACAAAATTAGAAAAAAATCCAGAAAATCACATTGAAGGATTTTTAATGAATTTATTTGCAAATTATGGTGGAAAATAAGTATTTGGTCACCTACAAACAAGCATGATTTCTGGCTCTCACAGACCTGTAACTTCTTATTTAAGAGCCTCCTCTGTCCTCCACTCGGTACCTGTATTAATGGCACCTGTTTGAACTTGTTATCAGTGTAAAAGACACCTGTCCACAACCTCAAACAGTCAGACTCCAAACTCCACTATGGCCAAGACCAAAGAGCTGTCAAAGGACAACAGGAACGAAATTGTAGACCTGCACCAGGCTGGGAAGACTGAATCTGCAATAGGTAAGCAGCTTGGTTTGAAGAAATCAACTGTGGGAGCAATTATTAGGAAATGGAAGACATACAAGACCACTGATAATCTCCCTCGATCTGGGGCTCCACGCAAGATCTCACCTCGTGGGGTCAAAATGATCACAAGAACGGTGAGCAAAAATCCCAGTACCACACGGGGGGACCTAGTGAATGACCTGCAGAGAGCTGGGACCAAAGTAACAAAGCCTACCATCAGTAACACACTACGCCGCCAGGGACTCAAATCCTGCAGTGCCAGACGTGTCCCCCTGCTTAAGCCAGTACATGTCCAGGCCCGTCTGAAGTTTGCTAGAGAGCATTTGGATGATCCAGAAGAAGATTGGGAGAATTTCATATGGTCAGATGAAACCAAACACTCGTCGTTTTTGGAGGACAAAGAATGCTGAGTTGCATCCAAAGAACACCATACCTACTGTGAAGCATGGGGGTGGAAACATCATGCTTTGGGGCTGTTTTTCTGCAAAGGGACCAGGACGACTGATCCGTGTAAAGGAAAGAATGAATGGGGCCATGTATCGTGAGATTTTGAGTGAAAACCTCCTTCCATCAGCAAGGGCATTGAAGATGAAACGTGGCTGGGTCTTTCAGCATGACAATGCTTCGTAAGAAGCATTTCAAGGTCCTGGAGTGGCCTAGCCAGTCTCCAGATCTCAACCCCATAGAACATCTTGGGAGGGAGTTGAAATTCCATGTTGCCCAGCAACAGCCCCAAAACATCACTGCTCTAGAGGAGATCTACATGGAGGAATGGGCCAAAATACCAGCAACAATGTGTGAAAACCTTGTGAAGACTTACAGAAAACGTTTGACCTCTGTCATTGCCAACAAAGGGTATATAACAAAGTATTGAGATAAACTTTTGTTATTGACCAAATACTTATTTTCCACCATCATTTGCAAATAAATTCATCTTCTTGATCCTACTTGAGACGCAGATGTCTCAACTAGGCACCTGGAAATGCAAATGCGCTACGCTAAATGCTAAATGTACTCGTTAAAACTCAAACGTTCAACAACATACACATGCAGGGTATAGAATTAAAGCTACACTCGTTGTGAATCTAGCCAACAAGTCAGATTTTTAAAATGCTTTTCGGCGAAAGCATGAGAAGCTATTATCTGATAGCATGCAACACCCCAAAATGCCTGAATGCGACGTAAACAAAAGATTTAGCGTAGCCGGCGATACACAAACGCAGAAATAAAATATAAAACATTCATTACCTTTGACGAGCTTCTTTCTTGGCACTCCTATATGCCCCATAAACATCACTATTGGGTCTTTTTTTCGATTAAATCGGTCCATATATACCCAAAATAGCCATCTATGGAAGCTGTGTAATTCAGAAAAAAACATTGTTTTAAAACGCAGCGTCATTTTTTTAAATTAAAAAAGTCGACGATAAACTTTCACAAAACACTTCAAAATACTTTTGTAATCCAACTTTAGGTATTAGTAAACGTTTATAATCTATCAAAATGATTACAGGGCGATGTGTATTCAATAGCTCCTCGTCTTCAAATCAATGGCCGACAATGTGCACTTCAAAACATCCTGGCGGAGACCGGAAGAAATGGAATCCAGTTAGTTGGATTTACCAACAAAAAACTCCCCGGATAATGACGACAATGGCGACATCGTGTGGAATCTGTAGGAATTGCATGCAGGTCCATCATTAATTTTGTGCCCTTTTAACAATCCATGAAAGTGACGCATGGATATTATTTTTAGCTTTCAGTGAGCAGTTTTTCTTGCGCTTTTCGATGAAACACATGATCTGTTATAGTCACAGCCGTGATTTAACCAGTTTTAGAAACTTCAGAGTGTGGCTTAACAGGTTTTAAAACACAATGTGATTTTCTGGATTTTTTTCTCTCATGTTGTCTGTCATAGTTGAAGTGTACCTATGATGAAAATTACAGGCCTCTCTCATCTTTTTAAGTGGGAGAACTTGCACAATTGGTGGCTGACTAAATACTTTTTTGCCCCACTGTATATATGTGTGTGTGTATATATATGTGTGTATATAGTGTGTGTGTGTGTGTGTGGGGGGGGGGGGGGGGGGGGGGGGTGCATCTGTGTGTGCAAACAAGTGTACACAGAAACAGAGAGAGGAATTCTCACATCTGTGAACTGCTTGAAAACGTTCTGATCAAAAGGAGTTGACACTGTTTATGCCAGAAACTGGGATTTTTTTTATCCACATGTGAAAATCAAAACATCTTGTCTTCCAGTTTGAAGCTTCAGCGTGCTGTTTTCTTCTCTCTCTCCGTCCTTCCATCCCCATTCTGCTTTTTTTTCACACATTGTTTTACAAACTGTTTGATCTTTTCACTGTGACAATGTAATGTGACTCTAATCAACAGTGTTTTCCTCAGCGAATATGACATTGGTGATAAACAGCACAACCTTCCTCCAAAGCTCCAATAGAGTAGGGCCATCTAGTTTTTTGAGATTTTGACCTTGAGATTCTACTTGTAATTAAAAGCACTATATAAAATCCATCTATTATTATTGTTATTATTATCTTGGACCGGCCCTATTGTCATTGGGCATGGAAACACATAAGTCTACGTTTTTGACAGGAACATTCAGTTTCAGTTTGATTTGGATTCAGATCTCCATCCAAGTTATGGATATTAGAGTGCAAGAAACATGCAAAAAAATCAGAGAGAAAAGAGAGAGAGAAAGAAAAAAGAGAGAAAAAGAGAGAACGAGAGAGAGAGAAATGAGAAAGAAAGAAAAAAAGAGACAGAGAGAAAGAGAGAGAGAACGAGAGAAAAGAGAGAGAGAAAGAGACAGAAAAAGAGAGTGAGAAAAGAGAGATGAAGAGAGAAAGAGAGAGAATGATAGAGAGAAAGAGAGAAAAGAGAAAGAAAGAGTGAAAAAGAGAGAGAGAGAGAAAGAGAGAGAATGACAGAGAAAGAGAAAAAGAGAGAAAAGAAAAAAAGACTGAAAAAGAGAGAGAGAGAGAGAAAGAGACAGGGATAGGGACAGATCAATAAAGAAGAAGAATGAGAAGAGAGAGTGTTGTTGATTGTGACATGTTTGTCCCCTAACACACCCATTATAATATTATAGGATTATTCTAGAGGAATATCTAGGTGGATCAATTTGGATTTAGTATATTCAACACCCTGGCCACAGGGCTTGGCTCTCTGTATACATCAATGATGTTGCTCTTGGTGCTAGTGATTCTCTGATACACGCAGACGACACCATTTTGTATACCCTTCTTTGGAGACTGTGTTAACAACTCTCCAGACAAGCTTCAATGCCATACAACTCTCCTTCCGTGGCCTCCAACTGCTCTTAAACGCAAGTAAAACTAAATGCATGCTATTCAACCGATCTCTGCCTGCACCTACCCGCCCGTCCAGCACTACTCTGGACGGCTCTGACTTAGAATACGTATACAACTACAAATACCTAGGTGTCTGGTTAGACTGTAAACTCTCCTTCCAGACTCACATTAAGCATCTCCAATCCAAAAAGAAATCTACAATTGTCTTCCTATATCGCAACAAAGCATCCTTCACTCATGCTGCCAAACATACCCTCGTAAAACTGACCATCCTACCGATCCTCGACTTTGGCGATGTCATCTATAAAATAGCCTCCAACACTCTACTCAACAAACTGGATGCAGTTTATCACAGTGCCATCCGTTTTGTCACCAAAGCCCCATATACTACCCACCATTGCGACCTGTACGCTCTCGTTGGTTGGCCCTCGCTTCATACTCGTCGCCAAACCCACTGGCTACAGGTTATCTACAAGTCTCTGCTAGGTAAAGCCCCACCTTATCTCAGCTCACTGGTCACCATAGCAGCACCCACTCGTAACACGCGCTCCAGCAGGTATATCTCACTGGTTACCCCCAAAGCCAATTCCTCATTTGGTCGTCTTTCCTTCCAGTTCTCTGCTGCCAATGACTGGAACGAACTGCAAAAATCTCTGAAGCTAGAGACTCATATCTCCCTCACTAGCTTTAAGCACCAGCTGTCAGAGCAGCTCACAGATCACTGCACCTGTACATAGCCCACCTATAAACAGCCCATCTATCTACCTACCTCATCCCCATACTGTATTTATTTATTTATCTTGCTCCTTTGCACCCCAGTATCTCTATTTGCACATTCATCTTCTGCACATCTACCATTCCAGTGTTTAATTACTATGTTGTCATTACTTCGCCACCATGGCCTATTTATTTCCTTAACTCCCTTATCTTACCTCATTTGCATTCACTGTACAGTGCCTTGAGAAAGTATTCGGCCCCCTTGAACTTTGCGACCTTTTGCCACATTTAAGGCTTCAAACATAAAGATATAAAACTCTATTTTTTGTGAAGAATCAACAACAAGTGGGACACAATCATGAAGTGGAACGACATTTATCGGATATTTCAAACTTTTTTAACAAATCAAAAACTGAAAAATTGGGCGTGCAAAATTATTCAGCCCCTTTACTTTCTGTGCAGCAAACTCTCTCCAGAAGTTCAGTGAGGATCTCTGAATGATCCAATGTTGACCTAAAGGACTAATGATGATAAATACAATCCACCTGTGTGTAATCAAGTCTCCGTATAAATGCACCTGCACTGTGATAGTCTCAGAGGTCCGTTAAAAGTGCAGAGAGCATCATGAAGAACAAGGAACACACCAGGCAGGTCCGAGATACTGTTGTGAAGAAGTTTAAAGCCGGATTTGGATACAAAAAGATTTCCCAAGCTTTAAACATCCCAAGGAGCACTGTGCAAGCGATAATATTGAAATGGAAGGAGTATCAGACCACTGTAAATCTACCAAGACCTGGCCGTCCCTCTAAACTTTCAGCTCATACAAGGAGAAGACTGATCAGAGATGCAGCCAAGAGGCCCATGATCACTCTGGATGAACTGCAGAGATCTACAGCTGAGGTGGGAGACTCTGTCCATAGGACAACAATCAGTTGTATATTGCACAAATCTGGCCTTTATGGAAGAGTGGCAAGAAGAAAGCCATTTCTTAAAGATATCCATAAAAAGTGTCGTTTAAAGTTTGCCACAAGCCACCTGGGAGACACACCAAACATGTGGAAGAAGGTGCTCTGATCAGATGAAACCAAAATTGAACTTTTTGGCAACAATGCAAAACGTTATGTTTGGCGTAAAAGCAACACAGCTCATCACACTGAACACACCATCCCCACTGTCAAACATGGTGGTGGCAGCATCATGGTTTGGGCCTGCTTTTCTTCAGCAGGGACAGGGAAGATTGTTAAAATTGATGGGAAGATGGATGGAGCCAAATACAGGACCATTCTGGAAGAAAACCTGATGGAGTCTGCAAAAGACCTGAGACTGGGACGGAGATTTGTCTTCCAACAAGACAATGATCCAAAACATAAAGCAAAATCTACAATGGAATGGTTCAAAAATAAACATATCCAGGTGTTAGAATGGCCAAGTCAAAGTCCAGACCTGAATCCAATCGAGAATCTGTGGAAAGAACTGAAAACTGCTGTTCACAAATGCTCCCCATCCAACCTCACTGAGTTCGAGCTGTTTTGCAAGGAGGAATGGGAAAAAATTTCAGTCTCTCGATGTGCAAAACTGATAGAGACATACCCCAAGCGACTTACAGCTGTAATCGCAGCAAAAGGTGGCGCTACAAAGTATTAACTTAAGGGGGCTGAATAATTTTGCACGCCCAATTTTTCAGTTTTTGATTTGTTAAAAAAGTTTGAAATATCCAATAAATGTCGTTCCACTTCATGATTGTGTCCCACTTGTTGTTGATTCTTCACAAAAAAATACAGTTTTATATCTTTATGTTTGAAGCCTGAAATGTGGCAAAAGGTCGCAAAGTTCAAGGGGGCCGAATACTTTCGCAAGGCACTGTATATAGACTTTTTGTTTTCTTTTGTTCTACTGTATTATTGACTGTATGTTTTGTTTATTCCATGTGTAACTCTGTGTTGTTGTATGTGTCGAATTGCTACGCTTTATCTTGGCCAGGTTGCAGTTGCAAATGAGAACTTGTTCTCAACTAGCCTACCTGACTAAATAAAGGTGTTCTCAACTAGCCTACCTGACTAAATAAAGGTGTTCTCAACTAGCCTACCTGGTTAAATAAAGGTGTTCTCAACTAGCCTACCTGGTTAAATAAAGGTGTTCTCAACTAGCCTACCTGGTTAAATAAAGGTGTTCTCAACTAGCCTACCTGGTTAAATAAAGGTGAAATAAAAAATAAAATAAATAAAAATAGCAAGATAGGTATGTTTTCTCACAGAGTGAGCAGTTTCACCCTTACTGTGGTTCTTCCTTTAAAAGTTGCGTGCTGACCTCACCACTCGCATTGCAAAATAAATGTACACATACATGTATTCAATCATTGTACCCACACTGCTCACGCGTGTCAACGAGCGTCTGCGTCACCAGGCGCCAAAATAGAACTTGGTACTATTTGTGATGCTTGACGCGCTGCAAATCCCGCCTCTCCCATCTCCTCATTGGTTTTTAGGAGCATATATCCACGTGGGTGATTGAAAGTTGAACTGAGGTCCACACTCCAGTCCAGTACGAGGTGGTAATACATCTTAAAGTTGGTTGTCAACAGCCATAAAAAGTCCAGAGAAGAAGAAGCCTAAGGAAGAGAGATTACTAGAAACAGACTCGGTTTCCCCTTTTATATGTGGATTCATTGTCGGAGTAGTAGCTAGCTAGCTACATTGGCATAAATGTTTAATGCTTTTCGACCTGTCCCCAAATGAATATAGTGGGTTCAGAGTTTGTTTTGATATTTCAACCTGCGTGTCCTGATCGCATCTGGTGTGGATGGACAAAATCAACATGGGCGCGCTGGCGCACGCAGACGCAGCGCGAGAGCGGTCTGGTCAGCATGTTACACATTATGGTTATATGATTACCAGGGCTTTTCTTCTACAGTATGCTGCAATAGAATGAAGACATATACGAGCCTGGCCAAGATGTAAGTTCAGTGTTTAGCACGATAGACTTTTGATTGCCTGATTTCTGCCATTTCGCTCTGCACATGTCTCCGCACACAAAGCCATGCAGACACACACACACACACACACACACACACACACACACACACACACACACACACACACTTTCTATTTTTCTATACGTGGACAACATGCCCAAAGTGTTTATCACAAGCGGACTGAACATATCATTCCATGTGTTCACAATATGCACCCAGCCAGAGTTCCTGGACCTTGCGAATCAATGTCATTTTAATAGCCTCATGCATGTGAGATGTTTGCCATGTTTGAAAAGATTCCGTTCTCTCCTCATGTGGTTTGGTATAGGTCACTTTTTTTACTTCCAGAAGTATTCCAGGAAACACACTTTTTGTTTCAAATTATAAACTGGTATTCCAGAATCCACTGAACCGGTATATCAATTGGACAAGCATGTGGCAGGAATGAACAGCTCCCGGTAAAAGAGCCCTGTGTCAATCAATAAAATGTGTTTCTAAATTTCAGATATAAGCTATAGTCATTCAGTGTCGGGAATGATTTAGTTACTTCAATCAAATGAGCATCTGTTTAGATACATCTTAAGGCAGAGACTCTCTAGGGTGAGGAAGTGTGTGTGTGTGTGTGTGTGTGTTTGTGTGTGTGTCCTGAGGGGAAACATACGTCCTGCATTAGGACCAGACACATTTCATTCCTCTAATGTGACCCTCAGCCTGTCAGCCTGTTATTTATGAGCCAGACCTGAACACCATGACTGAAATCACCTCAATTAACTATACTGTTAATAATGAGAGGCATGTGCAGAGAGGAGTGGCAGTAGTCTGGTGTGGAGAGAGCATTAGGGCTGGGGTAGGATAAAGAGCATAAGTCAGGAAACCTGGGGCTCTGGGGTATAGTAGTGTAGTGGAGAGAGTATTAGGGCTGGGGTAGGATAAAGAGCATAAGTCAGGAAACCTGGGGCTCTGGGGTATAGTAGTGTAGTGGAGAGAGTATTAGGGCTGGGGTAGGATAAAGAGCATAAGTCAGGAAACATGGGGCTCTGGGGTATAGTAGTGTAGTGGAGAGAGTATTAGGGCTGGGGTAGGATAAAGAGCATAAGTCAGGAAACCTGGGACTCTGGGGTATAGTAGTGTAGTGGAGAGAGTATTAGGGCTGGGGTAGGATAAAGAGCATAAGTCAGGAAACCTGGGGCTCTGGGGTATAGTAGTGTAGTGGAGAGAGTATTAGGGCTGGGGTAGGATAAAGAGCATAAGTCAGGAAACATGGGGCTCTGGGGTATAGTAGTGTAGTGGAGAGAGTATTAGGGCTGGGGTAGGATAAAGAGCATAAGTCAGGAAACATGGGGCTCTGGGGTATAGTAGTGTAGTGGAGAGAGTATTAGGGTTGGGGTAGGATAAAGAGCATAAGTCAGGAAACCTGGGGCTCTGGGGTATAGTAGTGTAGTGGAGAGAGTATTAGGGCTGGGGTAGGATAAAGAGCATAAGTCAGGAAACATGGGGCTCTGGGGTATAGTAGTGTAGTGGAGAGAGTATTAGGGCTGGGGTAGGATAAAGAGCATAAGTCAGGAAACCTGGGGCTCTGGGGTATAGTAGTGTAGTGGAGAGAGTATTAGGGCTGGGGTAGGATAAAGAGCATAAGTCAGGAAACCTGGGGCTCTGGGGTATAGTAGTGTAGTGGAGAGAGCATTAGGGCTGGGGTAGGATAAAGAGCATAAGTCAGGAAACCTGGGGCTCTGGGGTATAGTAGTGTAGTGGAGAGAGTATTAGGGCTGGGGTAGGATAAAGAGCATAAGTCAGGAAACATGGGGCTCTGGGGTATAGTAGTGTAGTGGAGAGAGTATTAGGGCTGGGGTAGGATAAAGAGCATAAGTCAGGAAACCTGGGACTCTGGGGTATAGTAGTGTAGTGGAGAGAGTATTAGGGCTGGGGTAGGATAAAGAGCATAAGTCAGGAAACCTGGGACTCTGGGGTATAGTAGTGTAGTGGAGAGAGTATTAGGGCTGGGGTAGGATAAAGAGCATAAGTCAGGAAACCTGGGGCTCTGGGGTATAGTAGTGTAGTGGAGAGAGTATTAGGGCTGGGGTAGGATAAAGAGCATAAGTCAGGAAACCTGGGACTCTGGGGTATAGTAGTGTAGTGGAGAGAGTATTAGGGCTGGGGTAGGATAAAGAGCATAAGTCAGGAAACCTGGGACTCTGGGGTATAGTAGTGTAGTGGAATGTGTATTAGGGTTGGGGTAGGATAAAGAGCATAAGTCAGGAAACCTGGGGCTCTGGGGTATAGTAGTGTAGTGGAGAGAGTATTAGGGCTGGGGTAGGATAAAGAGCATAAGTCAGGAAACCTGGGGCTCTGGGGTATAGTAGTGTAGTGGAATGTGTATTAGGGCTGGGGTAGGATAAAGAGCATAAGTCAGGAAACCTGGGGCTCTGGGGTATAGTAGTGTAGTGGAGAGAGTATTAGGGCTGGGGTAGGATAAAGAGCATAAGTCAGGAAACCTGGGGCTCTGGGGTATAGTAGTGTAGTGGAGAGAGTATTAGGGCTGGGGTAGGATAAAGAGCATAAGTCAGGAAACCTGGGACTCTGGGGTATAGTAGTGTAGTGGAGAGAGTATTAGGGCTGGGGTAGGATAAAGAGCATAAGTCAGGAAACCTGGGGCTCTGGGGTATAGTAGTGTAGTGGAGAGAGTATTAGGGCTGGGGTAGGATAAAGAGCATAAGTCAAGAAACCTGGGGCTCTGGGGTATAGTAGTGTAGTGGAGAGAGTATTAGGGCTGGGGTAGGATAAAGAGCATAAGTCAGGAAACATGGGGCTCTGGGGTATAGTAGTGTAGTGGAGAGAGTATTAGGGCTGGGGTAGGATAAAGAGCATAAGTCAGGAAACCTGGGGCTCTGGGGTATAGTAGTGTAGTGGAGAGAGTATTAGGGCTGGGGTAGGATAAAGAGCATAAGTCAGGAAACCTGGGGCTCTGGGGTATAGTAGTGTAGTGGAATGTGTATTAGGGCTGGGGTGTATAAGAGAAAGTTGGAAAGGTATGGTGGGAAGGGGACAGGGGGAGGAATGGTATAGTCGTGAGGATTTGGTGTATGGATCCCTCAAATTCACATCTGAACCTCGACGCCATTTCCACTGCTTTTTTCATTCTTCCCCTCTAATCAGGGACTGATTTAGACATTGGACACCAGGTGGGTGCAATTAAATATTAGGTTGAATAGAAAACCACCAGTAGTCCAGACCTTCTAGGGTAGGATTTCAATACCCCGGGCATAGAGGAAAGGAGAGGGGACAAGGACAGGGTACAAGGGGAAAAGGAAAGGGGACAAGGACAGGGGACAAGGGGAAAAGGAAAGGGGACAAGGACAGGGGACAAGGGGAAAAGGAAAGGGGACAAGGACAGGGGACAAGGGGAAAAGGAAAGGGGACAAGGACAGGGGACAAGGACAGGGGACAAGGGGAAAAGGAAAGGGGACAAGGACAGGGGACAAGGACAGGGAACAAGGGGAAAAGGAAAGGGGACAAGGACAGGGAACAAGGGGAAAAGGAAAGGGGACAAGGACAGGGGACAAGGGGAAAAGGAAAGGGGACAAGGACAGGGAACAAGGGGAAAAGGAAAGGGGACAAGGACAGGGGACAAGGACAGGGGACAAGGGGAAAAGGAAAGGGGACAAGGACAGGGAACAAGGGGAAAAGGAAAGGGGACAAGGACAGGGGACAAGGACAGGGGACAAGGGGAAAAGGAAAGGGGACAAGGACAGGGGACAAGGACAGGAGACAAGGGGAAAAGGAAAGGGGACAAGGACAGGGAACAAGGGGAAAAGGAAAGGGGACAAGGACAGGGGACAAGGACAGGGAACAAGGGGAAAAGGAAAGGGGACAAGGACAGGGGACAAGGGGAAAAGGAAAGGGGAAAAGGAAAGGGGACAAGGACAGGGGACAAGGGGAAAAGGAAAGGGGACAAGGACAGGGGACAAGGACAGGGGACAAGGACAGGGGACAAGGACAGGGGACCAGACAGGTTGAGTAGTGGACTTTAGGGAGCTGGTGTGTAACTCTTTGTTCAGTTTACCAGCACTCCCCTAGACTTTGACCACAGCTTGAGTCTCTGAACTGTTCTCTCTGAGTTTGCGTGGCCTGCCAGGACCTGCCTGAGAATCAGGAGAGTTGTGTGTGATGTCTGAATACCCAGCAGACCCCTGCTGATTGAGCCGTCAATGTAGAGTGGAGAGGAGTTGACTAAAGTGAATTTCTCTGCCATGTTTACAACAGATACTGTATATCACCCTTTGTGTCAAGAATATGATGACAAAGTTATGACTAACGCTTGTGGTTTGATAGGTCTTTTAATTTTAACATTTTAAATCATTAACTTGTACAGAATACTCTTCAAGCCACAAACTAACTATATCTCCCTCTAAAATAATAATGTTCCTGTCTTAGACCAGGAAGAAAAAATAAAGTTGCCTACTCTTCTTCGGTTGCAATACAAGTTCACAGTCTACAGCTGCTGCCTGCCTGCTCTGCCAGCAAATGCTCACCCTCAACCAAAGGAGATGTTTAAACTCAGTGGATCCTCTCATGGCGAATGCCAATATATTAAATCTGCCCACCAAAAATGTGTGTTGCGTAACAGTCTGGCTGGTTGAGGCCGCGGACACCTGTGAAGCTGTAGTGTTATTTCATTTTTATTCCCTCCGTCTGTCTCCCTCTCTCCTCTTCAACTTCTGTGGTTGTTGGGATTTTTCTGTCTTGTCAGTGGTCATCCATCACTCTAGGGCTTCCTGCTGAGCCGGCAGTCTGAGGAGAGAGAGACAGAGAGAGAGACAGAGAGAGAGTATAAGAGAGGGAGAGAGAGAGTGAATGAGCATGAGAGGGAGAGAAAGAGACACATACAGGTAACTACCAAAATAAAGGAAACACCAACACACCGTATTAAAAGGGCGATGGGCCAACACGAGCCAGAACAGCTTCAATGCACCTTGGCATAGATTCTACAAGTGTCTAGAACTCTATTGGAGGGATGTGACACCATTCTCCAGCATTTTGTGTTTTGTTGTTTTGTCGATTGTGGTGGAAAACGCTCTCTCAGGCGCCGCTTCAGAATCACCCATAAGTGTTAAATTGGGTTGAGATCTGGTGACAGACACACACACACACACACACACACACACACACACACACAGCTGTGTTTGAAAGAAAATGCAGGACTTTTTGGCGTATATATATTTTTTAAATAACACCTAACTTAAACACTAAATTAACCCTAACCCTACCACTAACCCCAAAACTGTAAGCCTAACCCTTAAGCTTAAAATAGCATTTTAACAAATTCAGGAGCTGAAAAAAAGTAATGACTTTTCAAAAAAGTAATTGTTTTCCTACCTTTTTAGTAGGACATTAAGGTGAAATGTCCTCGAGACCTCTCTTTCAAAGTCACTGAGATTTCTTCTTCTAGCCATGGTAGCCACAATAATGGTCAACTGGGCATTTTAATACAAGACTCTAAGCATGATATATACTGTAAATACAGTATATGTATAAATAGTATACAGGTAACTGTGACGTTTTCTACCACCATCAACAAACCACTAAATGATGGAATTCCTCGTGGAAGAATGACGTCTCTTTCCTCTAATAGAGTTCCAGAAACGTGTTTTAAACCAAGGTGCATTGAAGGTGTTCTGGCTCGTGATGTCCTATTAAGACTCTTTTTGTTGGTGTTTCCTTTATTTTGGCAGTTACTTGAATGTATGCATGTATGTATGTATGTATGTATGCATGCATGTATGTATGTATATATACAGTTGAAGTCGGAAGTTTACATAAACTAGTTTTAATGACTCCAACCTGAGTGTTTCAACCACTCCACAAATTTCTTGTCAACAAACTATAGTTTTGTTAAGTCGGTTAGGACATCTACTTTGTGCACGACACAAGTAATTATTTTTTTTTTCAACAATTGTTTACAGACAGAGTATTTCACTTATAATTCACTGTATCACAATTACACTAAGTTGACTGAGTGTAACATACACTAAGTAACATACACTAAGTTGACTGTGCCTTTAAACAGCTTGGAAAATTCCAGAAAATGATGTCATGGCTTTACAAGCTTCTGATAGGCTAATTGGCATAATTTGAGTCAATTGGAGGTGGACTTGTGGATGTATTTCTAGTCGTACATTCAAACTCAGAGCCTCTTTGCTTGACATGATGGGAAAATCAAAAGAAATCAGCCAAGACCTCAAAAAAAATTGTAGACCTCCACAAGTCTGGTTCATCCTTAGGAGCAATTTCCAAACAGCTGAAGGTACCACGTTCATCTGTACAAACAATAGTACGCAAGTATAAACACCATGGGACCACGTAGCCGTCATACCGCTCAGGAAGGAGACGCGTTCTGTCTCCTAGAGATGAACATACTTTGGTGCGAAAAGTGCAAATCAATCCCAGAACAACAGCAAAGGACCAAAGATCGTACTTTTTGGATAAATGTCCTCTGGTCTGTCCTCTGGTCTGATGAAACAAAAATAGAACTGTTTGGCCATAATGACCATCGTTATGTTTGGAGGGAAAAGGGGGAGTCCTGCAAGCCGAAGAACACCATCCCATCCTTGAAGCACGGGGGTTGCAGTATCATGATGTGGGGGTGCTTTGCTGCAGGAGGGACTGGTGCACTTCTCAAAATAGATGGCATCATGAGGTAGGAAAATTATGTGGATATATTGAAGAAACATCGCATGACATCAGTCAGGAAGTTAAAACTTGGTTAAAAATGGGTCTTCCAAATGGACAGTGACCCCAAGCACACTTCTAAAGTTGTGACAAAATGGTTTAAGGACAACAAAGTCAAGGTATTGGAGTGGCCATCACAAAGCCCTGACCTCAATCCTATAGAAAATTTGTGGGCAGAACTGAAAAAGCATGTGCGAGTAAGAGGCCTACAAACCTGGCTCAGTTACACCAGCTCTGTCAGGAGGAATGGGCCAAAATTCACCCAAATTATTGTGGGAAGCTTGTGGAATGCTACCCAAAATGTCTGACCCAGGTTAACCTCACTAGGGTATGTGGGTTGCTAGCTTCCCACCTGGCCAACATCCAGTGAGATTGCAGAGCGCCAAATTCAAATACAGAAATAGTCATTTTAAAAATTCAGAAAACATACAAGTATTTTACATAGGTTTAAAGATTTACTTCTTGTGAATCCAACCACAGTGTCAGATTTCAAAAAGGCTTTATGGCGAAGGCATACCTTACGATTATTTGAGGACATCGCCCAGCAGACAAATCATTACAAACAGGAACCAGCCAAGTAGAACAGTTACACAAGTCAGAAATAGAGATAAAATTAATCACTTACCTTTGATGATCTTCATATGGTTGCACTCAGAAGACATTCATTTACTCAATAAATGTTTGTTTTGTTCGATAAAGTCTCTCTTATGTCCAAAAACCTCAGTTTTGTTCGCGCGTTTTCTTCAGTCATCCACAGGCTCAAACGCAGTCACAACAAGCAGACAAAAAAATCCAAATTGTATTCGTAAAGTTCATAGAAAAATGTTAAACGATGTTTATATTCAATCCTCAGGTTGTTTTTAGCCTAAATAATCGATAACATTTCAACCGGACAATAACGTTGTCAATATAAAAGGTAAACAAGAAAAGCACTCTCTCGGTCACGCGCATGAAAAAGCTCTGTGACACTGCACAGTCCACTCATTCAGACTGCTCTTACTCCCTCATTTTTCAGAATACAAGCCTGAAACAATTTCTAAAGACTGTTGACATCTAGTGGAAGGCATAGGAGCTGCAATTTGAGTCATAAGTCAATGGATACTGTAATGGCATTGAATAGACAACTACAACAACAAAAAATCCTACTTCCTGGATGAATTTTTCTCATGTTTTTGCCTTCCAAATCAGTTCTGTTATATTCACATACACTATTTCAACAGTTTTGGAAACTTTAGAGTGTTTTCTATCCAACTCTACCAATTATATGCATATCCTATCTTCTGGGCCTGAGTAGCAGGCAGTTTAATTTGGGCACACTTTTCATCCAAAATTCCGAATGCTGCCCCCTACCCTAGAAAAGTTAAACAATTTAAAGGCAATGCTACAAAATACAAATTGAGTGTATGTAAACTTCTGACCCACTGGGAATGTGATGAAAGAAATAAAAGCTGAAATAAATCACACTCTACTATTATTCTGACATTTCACATGCTTAAAATAAAGTGGTGATCTTTACTGATGTAAAACAGGGAATTTTTTACTAGGATTAAATGTCAGGAATTGTGAAAAACTGAGCTTAAATGTATTTGGCTAATGTGTATGTAATTACAATTGTGATACAGTGAATTATAAGTGAAATAATCTGTCTGTAAACAATTGTTGGAACAATTTGTCATGCACAAAGTAGATGTCCTAACCAACTTGCCAAAACTATAGTTTGTTAATCTTACTTCTACCCCCTCCTTTTTCGAAAATTCTGTTAAAAATCACGCAACTTTTCAGCGTCCTGCTACTCATGCCAGGAATATAGTATATGCATATGATTAGTATGTGTGGATAGAAAACACTCTGAAGTTTCTAAAACTGGTTAAATCACGGCTGTGACTATAACAGATTGTGTGTTTCATTGAAAAACGCAAGAAAAACTGCTCTCTGAAAGCTAAAAATAATTTCCATAAGTCACTTCCATGAGTTGTTAAAAGAGGACAGAATTTAATATCGACCTGCATGCAATTCATACAAATTCCACACGATGTCGTCATTTTCAATTGAATTAATTGTTGGAAAATCCATCTATCTGGCATCCGTTTCTTCCAGTCTTCACCCGGATGTTGTTAATGTGGACATGGGCAGCCAATGATTTGCAAACGAGGAGCTATTGAATATACATCGCCCTGTAATCATTTTGATAGATTATAAACGTTTACTAATACCTAAAGTTGGATTACAAAAGGATTTCGAAGTGTTTTGTGAAAGTTTATCGTCGACTTTTTTAATTTAAAAAAATTACGCAGCGTTTAAAAACGATGTTTTTTTCTGAATGACACAGCTTCCATACAAAGCTATTTTGGGTATATATGGACCGATTTAAACGAAAAAAAGACCCAATAGTGATGTTTATGGGGCATATAGGAGTGCCAAGAAAGAAGCTCGTCAAAGGTAATGAATGTTTTATATTTTATTTCTGCGTTTTGTGCTGCGTCGGATAAGCAGAGTCTTTGTTTACGTCGCATTCAGGCATTTTCAGGTGGTGCATGCTATCAGATAATACCTTCTCATGCTTTCGCCGAAAAGCATTTTAAAAATCTGACTTGTTGGCTAGGTTCACAACGAGTGTAGCTTTAATTCAATACCCTGCTTGTGAATTTTGATCAAGGTTTGAGTTGTAACGAGTACATTTAGCATTTAGCGTAGCGCATTTGCATTTCCAGGTGTCTACTTGAGACATCTGCGTCTCAAGTATAGTCAAGAAGTTTAACAAGAAATTTGTGGAGTGGTTGAAAAACAAGTTTTAATGTCTCCAACCTAAGTGTATGTAAACTTCTGACTTCAACTATATACAGTATGCCCATGTTGACTCCACAGTTTTGTCAAGTTGGCTGGATGTCCTTTGGGTGGTAGACCATTCTTGATATACATGGGAAACTGTTGAGGTTGAAAAACCTAGCAGCGTTCCAGTTCTTGACACACTCAAACCGGTGTGCATGGCACCTACTACCATTTCCCGTTCAAAGGCACTTCAATATTTAGTCTTGCCCTTTCACCCTCTGAATGACATGGATTTAACAGGTGACATCAATAAGGGATCATAGCTTTCACCTAGATTCCCCTGGTCAGTCTATGTCATGGGAAGAGCAGGTATTCCTAATATTTTCTACACACAGTGGGAGGCCCCAGTGCACAACTGAGCAAGAGGACAAGTACATTGGAATGTCTAGTTTGAGAAACAGACGCCTCAACTGGCAGCTTCATTAAATAGTACCCGCAAAACACCAGTCTCAATGTCAACTGTGAAGAGGCGACTCCGGGATGGTGGCCTTCTAGACACTCTAATGTACTTGTGCTCTTGCTCAATTGTCCTCTGGGGCTTCCCACTCCTCTATTCTGGTTAGAGACAGTTTGCACTGTTCTGTGAAGGGAGTAGTACACAGCATTGTATGAGATTTTCAGTTTCTTGGCAATTTCTCACATGGAATTGCCTACATTTCTAAGTGACCCCAAACTTTTGAACTGTAGTGTATATATATATATATATATATATATATATATGTATATATATATATAGTAGAGATAGTGAGATAATGAGATGGGCTAGGGAGAGAGATTTCAGACCTGAAAACCCATTCCACTAAACCTGAACCTTCATCCGTTCCAAACATATGGGATGTTAGCATGGCAGCATGCCCATCCACAGATCCAGCGATCAAACAGAACAATATAGGTCCTCATCCTTGACTCACAGAGATCTCAGATGAACCCTGCCTCCATCCCAGACTTCTAACCGATGCTGACAGTTCTGAACTCTCAATCCAACATTTAATCACTGACGCTGTCTGTCAATGCTAATGGTTGACCCTAGGTCCAGTGGTTTCACTCATACATCTAGATCAACTGGGCTGAGAACAACTCCAGTGACCTCACCATTAAGTATGTAGGCGAAGCAAGAGAGTCAGAGAGAGCAGTCTGTTAGTCCTCATTATCATAGCCCTTCTTCCGTGTGTTGACCTCTCCCATCACCATCATGCCTTTGATCCAAACTCATTAATCATTATCCGCTTGCCAGGCATAACCTGATATCCTGTTCATTTCTAGAAAGCTCCGTCCTACTCCGTCTCTGCTCTGTGTCCAGCTGGCTCCCTGTACAGGACTAAACTGTGTTAAAACTGGCACCAACGTCCTTCGCTAATGGCCAAGTCTGAAGCAACCACCATCCCAACAACTCAGCAGTGAGGACTCAGTCTCTCTTACTTACAGAGTTCCTGGAAATGTCCACTGTGATGTGCAGGTCAGAAGAAATAACACTTCCGACTACAGGAGCCACAAGGCTGCCATCATGGGATTTAACCAAAGACACACAGAATGTTATTAGACATTATCGCAGACAAATGAGTGATTTTTACCACAAATCTTATGTTTAGTCTCTTTTGTAGAATATTATTTACATTCCCATCATGTCTGGCATGAGGAGTCTGAATGGAATGGAGCCGACTGTAGTTGTTTTTGTTTATGTTGGTTGTTTACAACCGCAAGACAACCTGCCAGGGCATAGTTGGCACCTGGGTTATAAAGGCATGATTTGATGTGATTTTTCTGGTTTGAGACGGCAGAGCTCGTTTGAGACGACAGTATAAAACAGTATACTACTAAAAAAGAAGATTCCTGTACCATGTCAGATATAGATTTAAAGGTGAATCGATAAGGAATAGACTAATCCGCTCCTTACGACCCCCCTGCGTTACCATGTCCAGTGGCACCGTGGCCTCCCTGACCACTCCTGACCCTAATGGTCGGCTATCTAAGGAGTGCACAGGGAAAGGTAGGTCTAACGACAACAGGGGAATCCCTAGCCTTAACGCGAGCCCACGATCCATGAAGTTCCCAGCTGCGTCTGAATCAACTAGCACCTTATGCTGTAGAGAGGGAGAAAACCCAGGGAAAGAGGTTAACACAAACATATGACCGACAGGAAGCTCTGGGTGAATCTGTTGCTGACTCACCTGGGGTGACCGAGTAGTGCTCCGCCTGCCCTCTCGACTCCCAGACGAGCTCCTCCAGTACCGGTCGGCTGTGTGTCATCGCCGACCACAACTGGTGCAGGAGGAGGCTCCTCCTCCGGTCCCCCTCGATGCAGCCCCCCTAACTCCATGGGGATGGGAGCAGGAGGGCCGGGGGGTGGAAACATCAGGGCCTGTTCCGGACGCCCGCGGGCAGCCAGCAGGTTGTCCAGATGAATGGATATGTCTATAAGTTCATCCAAACTGAGGGTGGTGTCCCGACACGCTAGCTCCCTGCGGATGTCCTCCCTGAGGCTACAGCGGTTGTGGTCTCTCAAAGCCCTGTTGTTCCACCCCGCTCCTGCAGCCAAGGTCCTGAACTCCAGGGCAAAGTCCTGTGCTCCTCGTCTCCTGTCGCAGGTGGAACAGCCGTTCACCCACCGCACGACCCTCTGGTGGGTGATCGAACACGGCTCGGAATCGGCGGGTGAACTCGGGGTAATGATCCCTCACCGAGTCTGGGCCATTCCACACTGCGTTAGCCCACTCCAGGGCTCGTCCCGTCAGACAGGAGACGAGGATGCTCACGCTCTCCTCCCCGGAGGGAGTAGGATGAACGGTCGCCAGGTAGAGTTCTAGTTGGAGGAGGAACCCCTGACACCCAGCCGCCGTCCCATCATACTCCCTATCGAGCGCCAGACGCAGAACCCCGGAGCCGGATCCTGTAGCAGGGGTAGGAGGTGCTGGTGGAGGGGGTGCTGGAGATAAGGTGGGAAGGCCACTCCTCTCCCATCGGTCCATCCTCTCCATCATCAGATCCATGGCCGATCCTATACTGTGGAGAATGCTGGTGTGATGGAAGAGGAGAGGGGGTGCGGCTGCTCCTGCTGATTCCATTTAAGGTGCGGGATTCTGTCACTGATAACTAGGTGCGTGAGGAGGAATCAGGCGCAGAGAGCATATATTTCCACAGGAAGAAGTGCACTTTAATAATTGCACAGAAAACAATGCCCACAACACAGGGCGCGAAAAAATGTGCACCAACCCACAGGGTACCAGGTCCGGAGCACGAACACCAAAATCATACACACGTAACAAGAGTAATCCCGCACAAAACAAGGGCGGTTATACTAACTTTAAATTAGGAAGCCCATCAAGCAAACACAAAAGACACAGGTGCAACTAATAAGACAAAACAAACAGAAAACGAAAAAGGGATCGGTGACGACGACCGCCGAGTACCGCCCGAACAGGCAGGGGAGCCAACTTCGGCGGAAGTCGTGACACTTTGAAGACACAGTCAACTTAGTGTATGTAAACTTCTGACCCATTGGAATTGTGATACAGTGAATTATAAGTGAAATAATCTGTTTGCAAACAATTACTTGTGTCATGCACAAAGTAGATGTCCTAACCGACTTTCCAAAACTATAGTTTGTTAACATAAAATTTGTGGAGGGGTTGAAAAAACAGTTTTAATGACTTCAACCTAAGTGTATGTAAACTTCCGACTTCAACTGTACATCAAAGTTGGGACCGAGAGACTGAAAAACAGCTTCTTTCTCAAGGCCATCAGACTGTTAAATAGCCATCACTAACACATTTGAACCTGCTGCCCTATATACATATATTTGAAATCACTGCCACTTTAATAATGGAACATTACTCATCTCGTGTGTATATACTGTATTCTATCCTATTCTTCTGAATCTTAGTCTATGCCGCTATGACATTGCTCATCCAAATATTTATATAGTCTTAATTCCATCCCTTTACTTTAAATGTGTGTATTGTGTGTATTGTGAAATTGTTAGATATTACTTGTTGGATACTACTGCACTGTTGAAGCTAGAAACACAAGCATTTCACTACACCCACAATAACATCTGCTAAACACGTGTCTGTGACCAAATAAATTAGATTTGTTGAGCTCATATTGGGGCCTAAAAGGGCAGCAGATCCAAAGAGTGCTTGTTTCAGGTGAGGTGAGGGCTGATCTCGAGTCATCTGCTTTGGGGGCAATGTGGAGCTGATGAGCAATGTTGCATCGTCCCAATGTGGGCAGACTACATATTGTATAAAAATGACAACCAAGTTGTTACTATCAAATATACACTGAATGTACAAAACATTAATAATCGGTTATTTCCATGACATAGACTAACCAGGTGAATCCGTGTGAAAACTATGATCCCTTATTGTCACCTGTTAAATCCACTTCAGTCAGTGTAGATGTATTAGCCCGCATTGCTTTGAATACAATTGGAGGAGGCCTGCAGGAGAGAACGAGGCCAGGAGCTGGAAAATGGAGATAACTTTAACAGCAAACAGCAGTCTGCCAATACTGCATTCTGAGTAAACGAAAAGAAGTTCAAAATAGTAAGATGTACTGTCGATCCATCCATCATAATCATATCAAAAGAGAACACGCATAAATCTGAGTTGAACTTCTGTTTTTTCAATCTCTTTTTACTTTTTTCGCCAAACTAAGACCTGTTGATTTCCGTCAGCTGTTTCCAAGCTCAAATCAGATTATAGTAGTATATGGTTGTGTACTTTAGGTGTGACATGTAGCGATGGCTAAGTGTAAATACTGTACCAAGACCCCGGATCCAGTAATTCCTTGGCCGAGGGAGACAGACAGGAGCCAGAGACAGGGCCCTTTCAGCCCAGCCAAACTCAGCAGGAGCACCAGAACATTACACTGATGTTTGGATGGCCAGCATCTTGGAAAGGTATTTGTAGAGGAGGTGAATGTTTGGAATAATCCCCTCCTCATATCTGAACTTTTTCTCAGAAAACATCTGGTGGAAATATGGGTCGCCAGGCCAACCCAGCTCTGTTCCTGGCCTTGTCATAAAGGGTTGCCATGGAAATCCAAACGGTATTGATGGGTATCATGACCTGGGATTGGCCAAGACGGGCCACCCCCTGTAGTTACTGGCCAATGAATTGGCAGGATGTTTCTCTCTCTAGCTGTACTGCACTGCACTGTGTAGGGACCTTGAGAAGTACTGGACTAGAGGTGATTGTGTAACACTAAGGCAGGGCAGTCAGTGATCCTCACACATTACTAAACCATAATTAGCTCTTAAACATCTGAAATGCAGGATGGTACTTTGCTAACCTTCCAACCCTTAACCTTGCCCTGGTCATAAGCTTGAATTTACAGAACCTGAACTTTAACTGAAGCTAAAATAATGACTGTGGATATCTCTTGCGTAGGACATAATTATGATGATTAGAGTTACTATTCCTGGTCCTCGTGTGTGTGTGCTGTGTGTGTGTTTGGTTAGGAGGTCTGCTATGTATCTGTGCAGTCTGCTAGTCCCATTCTCATCCATCATACTGCACACGGATCAAAGACCCATTCTCAGCACTGGCCTGGAAATCAAATGTGGCAATATAACAAACAAAAAAAGATTGTTTGGTGGTTTAGCTTCTGTGTTCTGTTGGCTTTGTGTGTGTGTTTTGTATGACCTGTTTTAGCCTTGGTTTGGTGTTTTTCTGTGATTCTCCTGGGTTTTGGTGGTTTTATAATATGTGTTTGGTGGTTTTAGTTGTTTGGGAATTTTACAGTTTTGCTAAGCTCATATGTGAAGAGCTGCAGGCTCGTTTTCAGGTCAAACTCATTGACGCTCGAGTGTAGAAAGCATCTGGGTGATTCTCCTTAACACGGCTGCCCCTCCACAATTACAGAGAAATCATACCTCAATTACAGCATCACCACAGGCTCACAGAAGCTAACAGAGGTGTGTGCAGGGGGAGAGAGGTGTGTGAGGTGTGTGGGGATGTTAGAAGGGGTGTTTGCTATGGGATAGATCTAATCTAGGAAGTGTTTGAAGCTTTTAATAGGAGGCTTTTTGAAGGCATCAGTGTGACTAATTTGTGTTAGTAAAACTGTCCGTTGTGTCTCCTCTCTGACTAAAGCCTCATGGTCTCACATCTTATGACATCTTAGTGGTAACTGTCCAGTTCCACTCTGTTTTTATGGTCTAGTTTTACCAATATGTTCTCCATCAAGCTGTTTTTTAGTCCGTGACTAGGTTTAGTCCAGCTAGGAAATCATTTTGAAATGCCCATCTCCATTTATTTTTATTTTTTTTAACCTTTATTTAACTAGGCAAGTCAGTTAAGAACAAATTCTTATTTTCAATGACGGCCTAGAAAGAAAGTGGGTTAACTGCCTGTTCAGGGGCAGAACGGCAGATTTGTACCTTGTCAGCTTAGGGGTTTGAACTTGCAACCTTACTAGTCCAACGCTCTAACCACTAGGCCGCCCCACACAGTTGCTGTTGAAATATACTTCTGAAAAGCCGGAGACCAAGGACTACCACTGTAACCAGGTTTCCATCCAACCATTTAATGCAGATGAATTACCTGGCGCATGTAAAACGTCACGACCGGGCTGATGGAAACAGGAAATGACTATACAGTTGTATAAATGTCGACAGATGATTTGTTTGTTTGGCGTGGTGGGGTCTTATTGTGTCTGTAAATTTAATTATCTGAGAAATTACAGTGGAAACGTTTTTGTGCAAATATTGATAAATAACCATCATATCGAAGAAACTTGGTCACGCAGTGTTATGTTGTGTGGTCCTCCCACGATGACTCGGGAAAGCATACAGTTTATTAGGCTACAGATTAAATAAATTATGGTGAGCTTCCTGTACTCCCTGTTCACCCACGACTGCGTGGCCAAGCACGACTCCAACACCATCATTAAGTTTGCTGACGACACAACAGTGGTAGCCGACAAAAGATGAGACAGCCTATATAGAGAGGAGGTCAGAGACCTGGAAGTGTGGTGCCAGGACAACAGCCTCTCCCTCAACGTGATCAAGACAATGGAGCTGATCGCAAGACAACAGGCCTCCATTATCTTCGACAGGGCTGAAGTGGAGCGGGTTGAGAGTTTCAAGTTCCTTTGTGTCCACATCACCAACAAACTGTCATGGTCCAAACACACCAGGACAGTTGTGAAGAGGGCACGACAACTCCTTTCCCACTCAGGAGACTGAAACGATTTGGCATGGGTCCCCAGATCCTCAGAAAGTTATACAGCTGCACCATCGAGAGCATCCTGACCGGTTGCATCACCGCCTGGTATGGCATATGCTCGGCATCTGACCGTAAAGCGCTACAGAAGATAGTGTGTACGGCACAGTACATCACTGGGGCCAAGCGTCCTGCCATCCAGGACCTATATAATAGGTGGTGTCAGAGGAAGGCCCTAAAATTGTCAAAGACCCCAGTCACCCAAGTCATAGACTGTTCTCTCTGCTACCGCACGGCAAGCGGTACCGGAGCGCCAAGTCTTGGACCAAAAGGCTCCTTAACAGCATCTACCCCCAAGCCATAAGACTACTGAACAGTTATTCAAATGGCCACCGGGACTATTTACATCGCCACCCCCCCCCCCTTGCTTTTACCTTGCTGCTACTCGCAGTTTATTTTTATTATTTTTACAAATGACCTTGGCTAACCTGCACCCCCCGCACATTGACTCCATACCCGTACCCCTTGTATATAGCCTCGTTATTGTTATGGAATTTTTGTTACTTTTTGATCTGATTTTTTTATTTGATTTTTCACTTTAGTTTATTTGGTAAATATTTTCTTAACTCTATTTCTTGAACTGCATTGTTGGTTAAGGGCTTGTAAGTAAACATTTCACTGTAAGGTCGGCACATGTTGTATTCGGCACATGTGACAAATAAAATGTGATTTGATTTGATTCACAGGGTGTTGAAAGTGCACAGTGAGGAGCTTGATGCTCCTTTCCAATAAATATATCGAGGGTCTTATTCTGGTGACATGATCATCGATTTTTGGCTGCCGTTTGACAAAAATAATTTTGCATTTATCCATAATAACATCATCATTTAGGTAGCCTACCTGCACTGTACGTCACTGACGTCGTGGAAATGACCGGACCAAGTTTCAGCGTGGTGAGCGTACATTTTCCTTTATTTATACAAACGTCACCAACAAAACAAGAAACGAAGAAGTGACCGTGAAATTTACTAGGGCTGTAGTGCCACTAACAAAGACAACTTCCCATAAAATACAAAGGAAGAAAGGCTGCCTAAGTATGATTCCCAATCAGAGACAACAATAGATAGCTGCCCCTGATTGAGAACCATACCGAGCCAAAACATAGAAACAGAAAACATAGAAATAAAGAAACTAGAATGCCCACCCTAGTCACACCCTGGCCTACCCAAAATAGAGAATAAAAGCCTCTCTATGGCCAGGGTGTGACAATGTATCTGTAAGCGGGTGGCTTAATCCATAATAAGTCGGTCTCAAAGTCAATAGTGAAGAGGCGACTCTGGGATGCTGGCAGAGTTACAAAGAAAAAGTAATATCTCAGACTGGCCAATAAAAATAAAAGATTAAGATGGGCAAAAGATCTCAGACACTGGACAGAGGAACTCTGCCTAGAAGGCCAGCATCCCGGAGTCGCCTCTTCACTGTTGACTTTGAGACTGGACAGAGGAACTCTGCCTAGAAGGCCAGCATCCCGGAGTCGCCTCTTCACTGTTGACTTTGAGACTGGACAGAGGAACTCTGCCTAGAAGGCCAGCATCCCAGAGTCACCTCTTCACTGTTGACTTTAAGACTGGTGTTTTGTGGGTACTATTTAACGAAGCTGCCAGTTAAGGACTTGTTAAGGTCTGTTTCTCAAACTAGACACTCTAATGTACTTGTCCTCTTGCTCAGTTGTGCACCGGGGCCTCCCACTCTTTCTATTCTGGTTAGAGCCAGTTTGCGCTGTTCTGTGAAGGGAGTAGTACACAGCGTTGTTCGAGATCTTCAGTTTCTGGACATTTCTTGCATGGAATAGCCTTAATTTATCAGAGCAAGAATTGACTGATGAGGTTCAGAAGAAACTGCTTTGTTTCTGGCCGTCATGAGCCTGTAATCGAACCCACACATGCCGATACTCCAGATACTCAACTAGTCTAAAGAAGGCCAGTTTTATTGCTTCTTTAATCAGGACAACAGTTTTCAGCTGTGCTAACATAATTGCCAAAGGGTTTTCTAACGATCAATTTGCCTTTTGAAATGATAAACTTGGATTAGCTAACACAACGTGCCATTGGAACACAAGAGTGATGGTTGCTGATGATGGGCCTCTGTACGCCTATGTAGATATTCCATTAAAAATCTGCTATTTCCAGCTACAATAGTCATTTACAACATTAACAATGTCAACACTGGATTTCTGATCAATTTGATGTTATTGTAATGGGCAAAAAATGTGCTTTTCTTTCAAAAACAAGAACATTTCCAAGTGACCCCAAACCTTTGAACGGTAGTGTATATTACAGTTGTGTCAAGTTGGCTGGATGTTCTTTGGGTGGTGGACCATTCTTGATAAACACGGGAAACTGTTGAGCTTCAAAAACCCAGCAGCATTGCAGTTCTTGACACACTCAAACCGGTGCGCCTGGCACCTACTACCATAACCCATTGAAAGGCACTTCAGTCTTTTGTCTTGCCCATTCACCCTGTGAATGGCACACATACACAAACCATGTTTCAATTGTCTCAAGGCTTGAAAATCCTACTTTAACCTGTCTCCTCTCCTTCATCTACACTGATTGAAGTGGATTTAACAGGTGACATCAATAAGGGATCATAGCTTTCACCTGGATTCAGCTGGTCAGTCTGTGTCATGGAAAGATCTCCTGATGTTTTTTACATTCAGCTAACTGACGTTGTATCTTAGAGCAACTGTCACCAATTTCTTCTAAATAAAAGAAAACCTTGTTTTATTGGTCACATGCTTTGTAAACAACAGATGTAGACTAACAGTGAAATGCTGACTTACGGGCCTTTCCAACAATGCAGAGTGAAACTGTTTGAAGGAAGAATAACACAAGGAAAAAATACACAATGAGTAACGATAACTTGGCTATATACACGGGGTACCAGCAACGAGTCGATGTTCAGGGGTACGAGGTGCTTGAGGTAGATACTGTAAGTATGTATAGGTAGGGGTAAAGTGACTAGACAACAGGATAGATAATAAATAGTAGCAGCAGCGTATGTGAGTGGCAGCCTCCTGAGTGGCGCAGTGGTCTAAGACACTGCATCGCAGTGCTAGCTGTGCCACTAGAGATCCTGGTTCGAATCCAGGCTCTGTCGCAGCAAGCCGCCACTGGGAGACCCATAATACTTATGTGATATTTCAGTTAATTTTTTTATTATAAATTAGCAAACATTTGTCATTATGGTGCATTGTGTGCAGATTGATATGGGAAAAAAACTATTTAATAGAGTTTAGAATATAACCGAACGCGGAAAAAGTCAAGGTGTATGAATACTTACAAAGGGACTATTGTTTGTTTGCCAGGCCACTGCCTTGATTTTCTGACCATTTCTAACAGACAACAATGTAGTGGAATGTGGAATGGGGTTATTGGGCCAGATGAGTTTTAATTGAACTGAGCTAAGGGCGGCAGGTAGCCTAGAGGTTAAGTAGCTGCTCCAGCAGTGTGTAAACACACACCCAGAGAATCTTGTTTCTCATGCTCTGAGAGTCTTTAGGTGCCTTTTTAGCAAACTCCAAGTGGGCTGTCATGTGCCTTTTACTGAGGAGTGGCTTATGTCTGGCCACTCTACCATAAAGTCCTGAATGGTGGAATACTGCAGAGATGGTTATCCTTCTGGAATGTTCTCCCATCGCCACAGAGGAACTCTGGAGCTCTGTCAGAGTGGCCGTACTC
The DNA here is from genome assembly GCF_045791955.1 of Oncorhynchus clarkii lewisi. NCBI lineage: Eukaryota > Metazoa > Chordata > Actinopteri > Salmoniformes > Salmonidae > Oncorhynchus > Oncorhynchus clarkii. The sequence goes on from NC_092166.1 coordinate 75,090,116, forward strand.
CTCTGATTGCTCAGTTTGTCCGGGCGGCAAGCTCTAGGAAGAGTCTTGATGCTTCCAAACTTCTTCTATTTCACTCTGACATACACTGTCAACTGTGGGACCTTTAAAATACAGTTGTGTGCCTTTCCAAATCATGTCCAATCAATTGAATCTATCAAAGTTGTACTCCAATCAAGTTGTAGAAACATCTCAATGATGATCAATGGAAACAGGATGCACACAAGGTCTATTTCGAGTCTCAAAGCGAAGGGTCTGAATACTTACAGTTGAAGTCGGAAGTTTGCATACACCTTATACATTTATACTCAGTTCACAATTCCTGACATTTAATTCTGGTAAAAATTCCCTCTTTTAGGTCAGTTAGGATCACCACTTTATTTTAAGAATGTGAAATGTCAGAATAATAAAAGACTTTATTTCAGCTTTTATTTCTTTCATCACATTCCCAGTGGGTCAGAAGTTTACATACACTCAATTAGTATTTGGTAGCATTGCCTTTAAATTGTTTAACTTGGGTCAAACGTTTCAGGTAGCCTTCCACAAGCTTCCCACAGTAAGTTGGGTGAATTTTGGCCCATTTCTCCTGACAGAGCTGGTGTAACTGAGTCAGGTTTGCAGGCCTCCTTGCTCACACACGCTTTGTCAGTTCTGCCCGCACATTTTCTACAGGATTGAGGTCAGGGCTTTGTGATGGCCACTCCAATACCTTCACTTTGTTGTCCTTAAGCCATTTTGCCACAACTTTGGAAGTATGCTTGGGGTCATTGTCCATTTGGAAGACCCATTTATTTTTATTTTTTTAACCCTTTTTCTCCCCAATTTCGTGGTATCCAATTGTTGTAGTAGCTACTATCTTGTCTCATCGCTACAACTCCCGTACGGGCTCGGGAGAGACGGAGGTTGAAAGTCATGCGTCCTCCGATACACAACCAACCAAGCCGCTGCTTCTTTAACACAGCGCACATCCAACCCGGAAGCCAGCCGCACCAATGCGCCGGAGGAAACACCGTCCACCTTGGCTAGCGTACACTGCGCCCAGCCCGCCACAGGAGTCGCTGGTGCGCGATGAGACAAGGACACCCCTACCGACCAAGCCCTCCCTAACCCGGGCGACGCTAGGCCAATTGTGCGTCGCCCCACAGACCTCCCGGTCGCGGCCGGTTACGACAGAGCCTGGGCACGAACCCAGGACTCTGATGGCACAGCTGGCGCTGCAGTACAGCGCCCTTAACCACTGCGCCACCCGGGAGGCCCTGGAAGACCCATTTATGACCAAGCTTTAACCTGACTGATGTTGTGAGATGTTGCTTCAATATATCCACATAATTTTCCTACCTCATGATGCCACCTATTTTGTGAAGTGCACCAGTCCCTCCTGCAGCAAAGCACCCCCACATCATGATACTGCAACCCCCGTGCTTCACGGTTGGGATGGTGTTCTTCGGCTTGCAAGCCTCCCCCTTTTTCCTCCAAACATAAAGATGGTCATTCTGGCCAAACAGTTCTATTTTGTATCATCAGACCAGAGGACAATTCTCCAAAAAGTACGATCTTTGTCCCCATGTGCAGTTGCGAACCGTAGTCTGGCTTTTTTTATGGTGGTTTGGGAGCAGTGGCTTCTTCCTTGTTTGAGGGGCCTTTCAGGTTATGTCGATATAGGACTCGTTTTACTGTGGATATAGATACTTTTGTACCCGTTTCCTCCAGCATCTTCACAAGGTCCTTTGCTGTTGTTCTGGGATTGATTTGCACTTTTCTCACCAAAGTGCGTTCATCTCTAGGAGACAGAACGAGTCTCCTTCCTGAGCGGTATGACGGCTACGTGTTCCCATGGTGTTTATACTTGCGTACTATTGTTTGTACAGATTAACGTGGTACCTTCAGGCATTTGGAAATTGTGGAGGTTGTGGAGGTCTACAATTTTTTTTCTGAGGTCTTGGCTGATTTCTTTTGATTTTCCCATGATGTCAATCAAAGAGGCACTGAGTTTGAAGGTTGGCCTTGAAATACATCCACAGGTACACCTCCAATTGACTCAAATGATGTCAATTAGCCTATCAAATGCATTTAAGGCCATGACATCATTTTCTGGAATTTTCCAAGCTGTTTAAAGGCACAGTCAACTTAGTGTATGTAAACTTCTGACCAACTGGGATTGTGATACAGTGAATTATAAGTAAAATAATTGCTGGGAAAATTACTTGTGTCATGCACAACGTAGATGTCCTAACCGACTTGCCAAAACTATAGTTAGATGTCCTAACCGACTTGCCAAAACTATAGTTAGATGTCCTAACCGACTTGGCAAAACCGACTTGCCATAACCAAATTTGTGGAGTGGTTGAAAAACGAGTTTTAATGACTCCAACCCAAGTGTATGTAAATAAGGTGTTTGTGTGTGTAGATTGCTGAGCATTTTAATTGATTTTATCCCTTTCAGAATAAGGCTATAACGTAACAACATTTGGAATAAGCCAAGAGGTCAGAACCCCTTTCCCGAAGGCAGTGTACATGTGTTGTTGTAAATCAGCTGCGTTTCCCTTTAATTGCAGAAAGAGAACGGCAGATGTGAATGCTGTGTCTGTTTCCCCGGTTTCATTGACACGTCTCTAGCTACTAAATCAATACATGGCTTAATCATTGGATCATGCCGTGAACTGGAAACATGTCTACACTGTTACTGGGGATCTCTGGCCACGCTAATTTTGAACATTGTTAGTCAATTGTAATGACACAACAAGTTTTCAGGTTAAATTTGTTATGTCTGTTTGGGATAATCTCCATCCTTTTTGTAGTAGATAATAATAGAGGAATTGTAGACTAGCGAGACACGCAGGCCTGTGTGTGAGTTTGGGGTGGGGGGGGTGGGGGGGTATTTAAAAGGTTATCAGCAGTAATCAATTTAGTCGGCTTGGGTGGGTTGTGTCGTTTCTAAAACGGAAGTGTGTGTGTGTGTGTAATTCAGAACTGTAGAAATGAGGCATAGCACCAGACAATGCTCCAGACCTCCACAGTGCTGCTATCAGATATACCCTGACAATATCCAGGCCCTGCTGTTTCCATTACCCACAGCACAAACTGGGTCTGGGGCTTTTTGGGTTACGTTTACTGTACTTCAGTCATTTAGCAGGCACCTTACTGTACAGAATTGAATGGAAACACAGTGGAAAATTGAAGTGATAATGCCAGAGAAGCTGGTGTTTCCAGGATACATTGGGTGTTGTTAGGTCGAGGCCCGGCAAACTGTGTCAATATATCCTCAAGACACCGGCTTACAGGTCATTATCACGGGTTACCAAAATGTAATTTTTTTACTCATTAAAAACATTATTTTGATGAATGTATTCATACTTTTTCATCCTTCCACTAGATATAGTCCCAACACATATCTAGGGTTGCTACCCGGCTGGTCATTCGTTCTGTCGGTTCGGTTGCCATAGACGCGACCCAGCCAGTCATTGTTTTTGTTCTGTATTCTTATCCCTTGCTTGCTTGCTAGCCAACTACGGCTAACTTACAGTCACGTCAAACAGTGCAGCCAGAATAACAACAGTAGCTGCATTTGTTTAAGCTGTTTTGTAGTGACATTTATTTGGATACATCCATAACAATGAGCTAATGAGGCACGATTTCATCTGGCATTGAGAATGTGCTCTCTCGTCAGGACACTGTAATTCAGAGGAGCTGGCCAACAACACAGCTAACACAATCACTTCAAACTGAAGCTGGAAAGACTGTAAACTAGCTGCTCTTAGTTTCATTGAACTTTTTTTCAATTGACACGTTTATTACTATGGGACAGCTGGAGATTAAATTTGAATATTGAAACAATGTTGCAAATGTCGGAGAGACAGACAGCAATGTTTATACAAAACTCCGCTGTTGAAAACTAAATGGTAGTCTAAAAGAAATGTGAGACAAAGTCAAGATGCTTTTCACAGAGGAGACGAAGTTTATAATTTCCCTGCCAGGGCTGATGAGACCGTGGATTGCGGGGTCAGACGGAACATAGTAAATAGGCATTTTAACATCATAGATTTAGGTGGTAAATTGTGGAATAGATACCAGCTGGAATGTGCTTTTAACCTATCAGCATTCTGGATTAGAACCACCTGCTGTATTACATTGATTATGCAATGGGTGTTTCTAATCCTGAATGTTGATTGGTTAAAACAGCATTCTAGCTGGTGTCCATTCCACAAATTACCACCCCCTCAATCTATGATGTTAAAATGCCTCGAATTCTTCTAACAACACCTGTGCCAATATATCCTCCAAACACTGGCTTCTCGGGCATTATCAATTAAATATAAACACAATGCAATAGAATGTAATGTAATTTAATAGAAACACCATGGCATAGAATATAATTGAATAAAAACACAGTGGAATAGAATATAATAGAATATAATAGATACACAATGTTATATAATAGAATAGAAACACAGTGGAATAGAAAATAATAGAATAGAAACTCAATATAATAGACTAGAATAGAATTTAATAGAAACACAATGGAAAATGATAGAAACAATGGAAAATAATAGAATAGAAAAACAATGGCATAGAATATAATTGAATTGAATAGAAACACAGATGAATATAATAGAAACACAATGGAATAGAATATCGTTTAATTGAATTGAATAGAAAAACAGTAGAATAGAATATAAAATAATAGTATTGAATAGAAACACAGTGGAAGAGAGTAAAATAGGCTCAGATGGTTAAGTAGAGAGCTCTACATGGACATGTCTGTGACAGCTAGAGGTCTTTGTGCTGTCTGAAGTAGCTGCATTATTCATCCTACCATATTGTATCATTTACCTAATTCAGGGCTTTGGCTATTCATTTGAATCTTGATAAGCTGATACATGTGCTAGCCTTAACAAAGCATTGAGCTTTCATACTTTGACAAATTATATTGACAGAGATAGAATTCCTTACGTCAGTTCTCGCCAAGTCCTGGATGGATTTGTTGGGGAATAATGCTTTTAGCAGGGTTAGTCTGGGGGAATATGTCATGTGTGTGTGTCTGTGTGCGTCTGCAGAATGATGAAAAACTGACAGGAACTACTGGAGTCCTTTAGGGAGAAACATCAGAAGTTTCCAGAGACCCTGGCTGCTTACTCTCTAATGTACCATTTATCTCAATAAGACTGGATTAGTTATCGTTTGTCCCAGTTTAAACTAAAAACAACTTATAAAGGCTTTATAATGTATACATAAAGTCTTCTTAAACACAATATAAATGCTTCACGAATCATCTATAAACTAATGTCATACTGTATAAATGATTTATAAAGTGTGACATAACTCCCTATGTAGGGTGCATTGCCACACTATGTGAATCCCTAAAAAGGCTGTGCTTTATAACATTTGAAATAATGTGTTCTGACCACTCTGACACTTCAACATAAAGTGTATGTACATATAGACAAGTATGTACTGTATGCTATATAAAGACTTCATAACTTGTGGTTCGCTTAAAGTGGGACCTTAACATTTAGGCAGATGAGTGCAGACAACACACACACACACACACACACACACACACACACACACACACACACACACACACACACACACACACACACACACACACACACACACACACACACACACACACACACCGCAGCCTAGGAAGCTGAGTTCAGGATACCTCTGTAATGTCATTAGCTTATTGAACCAGCCTGGACCTCATCACAGACCGATAGTTTCAGGGTCTCCCTCTCTTCCCTCTCTTCCCCTCTTTCCTCCCTCTGTTCCCCTTCTCCCCCTTCTTGTCCCCTCTCCCCCCTCTCCCCTCATCCCTCTCTTCTCAGTCTCTCTTCCCTCTCTTCCCCTCCCTCTGTTCCCCTCTCCCCCCTTCTCCCCTCTCTCCCCTTCTCCACCCTCTTTTCCCCTCTCCCCCTTCTCCACCCTCTGTTCCCCTCTCCCCCCTTCTCCACCCTCTGTTCCCCTCTCCCCCCTTCTCCACCCTCTTTTCCCCTCTCCCCCCTTCTCCACCCTCTTTTCCCCTCTCTCCCCTTCTCCACCCTCTTTTCCCCTCTCTCCCCTTCTCCACCCTCTGTTCCCCTCTCCCCCTTCTCCCCTCTCTCCCCTTCTCCACCCTCTGTTCCCCTCTCCCCCCTTCTCCACCCCCTTCTCCCCTCTCTCCCTTTCACCACCCTCTTTTCCCCTCTCTCCCCTTCTCCACCCTCTGTTCCCCTCTCCCCCTTCTCCCCTCTCTCCCCTTCTCCACCCTCTTTTCCCCTCTCCCCCCTCATCCCTCTCTTCTCAGTCTCTCTTCCCTCTTTCCCCCCTCTCTCCAACTCTCCTCTCCTTCTCTCTCACACTCCAGCATCTCTGCCCATCTCCTCCCTCTCAGCCCTCTCTCTTTCCTCTCTTTGCCTCTCTCCCTCTCCTCCTCCTGCTCTCCGTCTCCTCCCACTCTCCTCACTCATCTCTCCATCTCCTACCTCTCTCCCTTCGATTTCCCCCTCCCGTCCATCTCCCCCTCTCACCTCCCCTCTCTTCCCTCTATCCCATATTTTCCATCTCCCCCTCTCCCTCCCATCTCTCTAGCAGCCTGCTTCCTGTACCCCCTGCCTCTGTCTTAATGAGTGTTGTGTAGAGACAGCCTCTGTCTTAGTGAGTGTTGTGTAGAGACAGTCTCTGTCTTAGTGAGTGTTGCGTAGAGACAGTCTCTGTCTTAGTGAGTGTTGTGTAGAGACAGTCTGTCTTAGTGAGTGTTGTGTAGAGACAGCCTCTGTCTTAATGAGTGTTGTGTAGAGACAGTCTCTGTCTTAATGAGTGTTGTGTAGAGACAGCCTCTGTCTTAGTGAGTGTTGTGTAGAGACAGCCTCTGTCTTAATGAGTGTTGTGTAGAGACAGTCTCTGTCTTAATGAGTGTTGTGTAGAGACAGTCTGTCTTAATGAGTGTTGCGTAGAGACAGTCTCTGTCTTAGTGAGTGTTGTGTAGAGACAGCCTCTGTCTTAGTGAGTGTTGTGTAGAGACAGCCTCAATGAGTGTTGTGTAGAGACAGCCTCTGTCTTAGTGAGTGTTGTGTAGAGACAGCCTCAATGAGTTTTGTGTAGAGACAGCCTCTGTCTTAGTGAGTGTTGCGTAGAGACAGCCTCTGTCTTAACGAGTGTTGTGTAGAGACAGCCTCTGTCTTAGTGAGTGTTGTGTAGAGACAGCCTCTGTCTTAATGAGTGTTGTGTAGAGACAGCCTCTGTCTTAGTGAGTGTTGTGTAGAGACAGCCTCTGTCTTAATGAGTGTTGTGTAGAGACAGCCTCTGTCCTCTGTCATATGAAGAATTTTGGTGTGGCCGGTGTCACTTTGCTTCTTGAAAGTCCAATAACTTGAAAACATGACTGCTGACCTGCAAAACATTTTGGGACCCTATTATTAACAATGGACTAATGACAACAATACTAAAGCAGTGGAGTTCCCCTTTAACAGCTGATACAGCTGGGAAGGGATGCTAACACTCACTACAACCACTAACAGACATAAAGTCCCTCCTCCATCCATCACCTACTAAAGTACATGGTAGAGGTCTTCTACGATCCAATGTACCAAAATACACGAGCGCATCCGGAACCGGAATCATACATAATGTCACGGATCTGGGTTGGATCTTATATGATTGTCAGGGGTCTCAGTGATGTGTAATTTTAACAGACTTGTCGGGAAGGGCCCGTATATTTCCAAACGAATCTGCTGCAGTAACGAGAGAGAGAGACATTAATCTGCTGTAGTAGAGAGAGAGAGAGACATTAACCTGCTGTAGTAGAGAGAGACATTAACCTGCTGTAGAAGAGAGAGAGACATTAATCTGCTGTAGTAGAGAGAGAGAGAGACATTAACCTGCTGTAGTAGAGAGAGAGAGAGACATTAACCTGCTGTAGTAGAGAGAGAGAGACATTAATCTGCTGTAGTAGAGAGAGAGAGACATTAATCTGCTGTAGTAGAGAGAGAGAGACATTAATCTGCTATAGTAGAGAGAGAGAGAGACATTAACCTGCTGTAGTAGAGAGAGAGAGACATTAATCTGCTGTAGTAGAGAGAGAGAGACATTAATCTGCTGTAGTAGAGAGAGAGAGACATTAATCTGCTGTAGTAGAGAGAGAGAGAGACATTAACCTGCTGTAGTAGAGAGAGAGAGAGACATTAATCTGCTGTAGTAGAGAGAGAGAGAGACATTAACCTGCTGTAGTAGAGAGAGAGAGAGACATTAACCTGCTATAGTAGAGAGAGACATTAACCTGCTGTAGTAGAGAGAGAGAGAAATTAACCTGCTGTAGTAGAGAGAGAGAAATTAACGTGCTGTAGTAGAGAGAGAGCGAGACCACTGTGACTGACCCAAAATTAAGGAAAGCTTTGACTATGTACAGACTCGGTGAGCATAGCCTTGCTATTGAGAAAGGCCGCCGTAGGCAGACATGGCTCTCAAGAGAAGACAGGCTATGTGCTCACTGCACACAAAATGAGGTAGAAACTGAGCTGCACTTCCTAACCTCCTGCCCAATGTATGACCATATTAGAGAGATATATTTCCCTCAGATTACACAGATCCACAAAGAATTCGAAAACAAATCCAATTTTGATAAACTCCCATATCTACTGGGTGAAATTCCTTTAACCATTTGTACATTGTTAAAACACTGTATATATATATATATAATATGACATTTGTAATGTCTTTATTGTTTTGAAACTTCTGTATGTGTAATGTTTAATGTTAATTTTTATTGTTTATTTCACTTTTGTATATTATCTACCTCACTTGCTTTGGCAATGTTTCCCATGCCAATAAAGCCCCTTGAATTGAATTGAATTGAGAGAGAGACATTAACCTGCTGTAGTAGAGAGAGAGACATTACCCTGCTGTAGTAGAGAGAGAGACATTACCCTGCTGTAGTAGAGAGAGAGACATTACCCTGCTGTAGTAGAGAGAGAGACATTAACCTGCTGTAGAAGAGAGAGAGACATTAACCTGATGTAGAAGAGAGAGAGACATTAACCTGCTGTAACAGAGATAGAGAGACATTAACCTGCTGTAGTAGAGAGAGAGAGACATTAACCTGCTGTAGTAGAGAGGTAGAGAGAGAGAGACATTAACCTGCTGTAGTAGAGAGAGAGAGAGAGAGAGAGAGAGACATTAACCTGCTGTAGTAGAGAGAGAGAGAGAGAGACATTAGCCTGCTGTAGTAGAGAGAGATAGAGAGACATTAACCTGCTGTAGTAGAGAGAGAGAGACATTAACCTGCTGTAGTAGAGAGAGAGAGAGAGAGACATTAACCTGCTGTAGAAGAGAGACTTTAACCTGCTCTAGTAGAGAGAGAGACATTAACCTGCTGTAGAAGAGAGAGAGACATTAACCATCTGTAGAAGAGAGAGAGACATTAACCTGCTGTAGAAGAGAGAGAGACATTAACCTGCTGTAGTAGAGACAGAATCATTAACCTGCTGTAGAAGAGAGAGAGACATTAACCATCTGTAGAAGAGAGAGAGACATTAACCTGCTGTAGAAGAGAGAGACATTAACCTGCTGTAGTAGAGAAAGGGAGACATTAACCTGCTGTAGTAGAGAGAGACATTAACCTGCTGTAGAAGAGAGAGAGACATTAACCTGCTGTAGAAGAGAGAGAGACATTAACCTGCTGTAGTAGAAAGAGGGAGACATTAACCTGCTGTAGAAGAGAGAGAGACATTAACCATCTGTAGAAGAGAGAGAGACATTAACCTGCTGTAGAAGAGAGAGACATTAACCTGCTGTAGTAGAGACAGAGTCATTAACCTGCTGTAGAAGAGAGAGAGACATTAACCATCTGTAGAAGAGAGAGAGACATTAACCTGCTGTAGAAGAGAGAGACATTAACCTGCTGTAGTAGAGAAAGGGAGACATTAACCTGCTGTAGTAGAGAGAGACATTAACCTGCTGTAGAAGAGAGAGAGACATTAACCTGCTGTAGTAGAGAGAGAGACATTAACCATCTGTAGAAGAGAGAGAGACATTAACCTGCTGTAGTAGAGAGAGAGAATTTAACCTGCTGTAGAAGAGAGAGAGACAATAACCATCTGTAGAAGAGAGAGAGACATTAACCTGCTGTAGTAGAGAGAGGGAGACATTAACCTGCTGTAGAAGAGAGAGAGACACTAACCATCTGTAGAAGAGAGAGAGACATTAACCATCTGTAGAAGAGAGAGAGACAATAACCATCTGTAGAAGAGAGAGAGACATTAACCTGCTGTAGAAGAGAGAGAGAGACATTAACCTGCTGTAGTAGAGAGAGGGAGACATTAACCTGCTGTAGAAGAGAGAGACATTAACCTGCTGTAGTAGAGAGAGGGAGACATAAACCATCTGTAGAAGAGAGAGAGACATTTACCTGCTGTAGAAGAGAGAGAGACATTAACCTGCTGTAGAAGAGAGAGAGACATTAACCTGCTGTAGAAGAGAGAGAGACATTAACCTACTGTAGAAGAGAGAGAGACATTAACCTGCTGTAGAAGAGAGAGAGACATTAACCTACTGTAGAAGAGAGAGAGACATTAACCTACTGTAGAAGAGAGAGAGACATTAACCTGCTGTAGAAGAGAGAGAGACATTAACCTACTGTAGAAGAGAGAGAGACATTAACCTGCTGTAGTAGAGAGAGAGAGAGAGACATTAACCTGCTGTAGTAGAGAGAGAGACATTTACCTGCTGTAGAAGAGAGAGAGAGAGAGAGAGAGAGACATTAACCTGCTGTAGTAGAGAGAGAGAGACATTAACCTGCTATAGTAGAGAGAGAGAGACATTAACCTGCTGTAGTGGAGAGAGCGACATTAACCTGCTGTAGTAGGGAGAGAGAGACATTAACCTGCTGTAGATGAGAGAGAGACATTAACCTGCTGTAAAAGAGAGAGAGATATTAACCTGCTGTAGTAGAGAGAGAGAGAGAGAGATGTTAACCTGCTGTAGTAGAGAGGAAGAGAGAGAGAGACATTAACCTGCTGTAGTAGAGAGGTAGAGAGAGAGAGACAATAACCTGCTGTAGTAGAGAGAGAGAGAGAGAGACATTAACCTGCTGTAGTAGAGAGAGAGACATTTACCTGCTGTAGAAGAGAGAGAGACATTTACCTGCTGTAGAAGAGAGAGAGACATTAACCTGCTGTAGAAGAGAGAGAGAGAGAGAGAGAGAGAGACATTAGCCTGCTGTAGTAGAGAGAGAGAGAGAGACATTAGCCTGCTGTATTAGAGAGAGAGACATTTACCTGCTGTAGAAGAGAGAGAGACATTTACCTGCTGTAGAAGAGAGAGAGACATTAACCTGTTGTAGTAGAGAGAGAGAGAGAGAGACATTAGCCTGCTGTAGTAGAGAGAGAGAGAGAGACATTAGCCTGCTGTAGTAGAGAGAGAGACATTTACCTGCTGTAGTAGAGAGAGAGACATTTACCTGCTGTAGAAGAGAGAGAGACATTTACCTGCTGTAGTAGAGAGAGAGACATTAACCTGCTGTAACAGAGAGAGAGACATTAACCTGCTGTAACAGAGAGAGAGACATTTACCTGCTGTAGAAGAGAGAGAGACATTAACCTGCTGTAGTAGAGAGAGGGACATTAACCATCTGTAGAAGAGAGAGAGACATTAACCATATGTAGAAGAAAGAGAGACAATAACCATCTGTAGAAGAGAGAGAGACATTAACCTGCTGTAGAAGAGAGAGAGAGACATTAACCTGCTGTAGTAGAGAGAGGGAGACATTAACCATCTGTAGAAGAGAGAGAGACATTAAACTGCTGTAGAAGAGAGAGAGAGAGAGAGACATTAACCATGTGTAGAAGAGAGAGAGACATTAACCATGTGTAGATGAGAGAGAGACATTAACCTGCTGTAGAAGAGAGACATTAACCTGCTCTAGTAGAGAGAGAGACATTAACCTGCTGTAGAAGAGAGAGAGACATTAACCATCTGTAGAAGAGAGAGAGACATTAACCTGCTGTAGAAGAGAGAGAGACATTAACCTGCTGTAGTAGAAAGAGGGAGACATTAACCATCTGTAGAAGAGAGAGAGACATTAACCTGCTGTAGTAGAGACAGAGTCATTAACCTGCTGTAGAAGAGAGAGAGACATTAACCATCTGTAGAAGAGAGAGAGACATTAACCTGCTGTAGAAGAGAGAGACATTAACCTGCTGTAGTAGAGAGAGAGAGAGAGAGACATTAACCTGCTATAGTAGAGAGAGAGAGAGAGAGAGAGACATTAGCCTGCTGTAGTAGAGAGAGAGAGAGAGACATTAGCCTGCTGTAGTAGAGAGAGAGACATTTACCTGCTGTAGTAGAGAGAGAGACATTTACCTGCTGTAGAAGAGAGAGAGACATTTACCTGCTGTAGTAGAGAGAGAGACATTAACCTGCTGTAACAGAGAGAGAGACATTAACCTGCTGTAACAGAGAGAGAGACATTTACCTGCTGTAGAAGAGAGAGAGACATTAACCTGCTGTAGTAGAGAGAGGGAGACATTAACCTGCTGTAGAAGAGAGAGAGACATTAACCATATGTAGAAGAAAGAGAGACAATAACCATCTGTAGAATAGAGAGAGACATTAACCTGCTGTAGAAGAGAGAGAGAGACATTAACCTGCTGTAGTAGAGAGAGGGAGACATTAACCATCTGTAGAAGAGAGAGAGACATTAACCTGCTGTAGAAGAGAGAGAGAGAGAGACATTAACCATGTGTAGAAGAGAGAGAGACATTAACCATGTGTAGATGAGAGAGAGACATTAACCTGCTGTAGAAGAGAGACATTAACCTGCTCTAGTAGAGAGAGAGACATTAACCTGCTGTAGAAGAGAGAGAGACATTAACCATCTGTAGAAGAGAGAGAGACATTAACCTGCTGTAGAAGAGAGAGAGACATTAACCTGCTGTAGAAGAGAGAGAGACATTAACCATCTGTAGAAGAGAGAGAGACATTAACCTGCTGTAGAAGAGAGAGAGACATTAACCTGCTGTAGTAGAGACAGAGTCATTAACCTGCTGTAGAAGAGAGAGAGACATTTACCTGCTGTAGAAGAGAGAGAGACATTTACCTGCTGTAGTAGAGAGAGAGACATTAACCTGCTGTAACAGAGAGAGAGACATTAACCTGCTGTAACAGAGAGAGAGACATTTACCTGCTGTAGAAGAGAGAGAGACATTAACCTGCTGTAGAAGAGAGAGAGAGACATTAACCATCTGTAGAAGAGAGAGAGACATTAACCTGCTGTAGAAGAGAGAGAGAGACATTAACCTGCTGTAGTAGAGAGAGGGAGACAATAACCATCTGTAGAAGAGAGAGAGACATTAACCTGCTGTAGAAGAGAGAGAGAGAGAGACATTAACCATGTGTAGAAGAGAGAGAGACATTAACCATGTGTAGATGAGAGAGAGACATTAACCTGCTGTAGAAGAGAGACATTAACCTGCTCTAGTAGAGAGAGAGACATTAACCTGCTGTAGAAGAGAGAGAGACATTAACCATCTGTAGAAGAGAGAGAGACATTAACCTGCTGTAGAAGAGAGAGAGACATTAACCTGCTGTAGTAGAGACAGAGTCATTAACCTGCTGTAGAAGAGAGAGAGACATTAACCATCTGTAGAAGAGAGAGAGACATTAACCTGCTGTAGAAGAGAGAGACATTAACCTGCTGTAGTAGAGAAAGGGAGACATTAACCTGCTGTAGTAGAGAGAGACATTAACCTGCTGTAGAAGAGAGAGAGACATTAACCTGCTGTAGTAGAGAGAGAGACATTAACCATCTGTATAAGAGAGAGAGACATTAACCATCTGTAGAAGAGAGAGAGACAATAACCATCTGTAGAAGAGAGAGAGACATTAACCTGCTGTAGAAGAGAGAGAGAGACATTAACCTGCTGTAGTAGAGAGAGGGAGACATTAACCTGCTGTAGAAGAGAGAGACATTAACCTGCTGTAGTAGAGAGAGGGAGACATTAACCATCTGTAGAAGAGAGAGAGACATTTACCTGCTGTAGAAGAGAGAGAGAGACATTTACCTGCTGTAGAAGAGAGAGAGACATTAACCTGCTGTTGAAGAGAGAGAGACATTAACCTACTGTAGAAGAGAGAGAGACATTAACCTGCTGTAGTAGAGAGAGAGAGAGAGACATTAACCTGCTGTAGTAGAGAGAGAGACATTTACCTGCTGTAGAAGAGAGAGAGAGACATTAACCTGCTGTAGTAGAGAGAGAGAGACATTAACCTGCTATAGTAGAGAGAGAGAGACATTAACCTGCTGTAGTAGAGAGAGCGACATTAACCTGCTGTAGTAGAGAGAGAGAGACATTAACCATGTGTAGATGAGAGAGAGACATTAACCTGCTGTAGAAGAGAGACATTAACCTGCTCTAGTAGAGAGAGAGACATTAACCTGCTGTAGAAGAGAGAGAGACATTAACCATCTGTAGAAGAGAGAGAGACATTAACCTGCTGTAGAAGAGAGAGAGACATTAACCTGCTGTAGTAGAAAGAGGGAGACATTAACCTGCTGTAGAAGAGAGAGAGACATTAACCATCTGTAGAAGAGAGAGAGACATTAACCTGCTGTAGAAGAGAGAGAGACATTAACCTGCTGTAGTAGAGACAGAGTCATTAACCTGCTGTAGAAGAGAGAGAGACATTAACCATCTGTAGAAGAGAGAGAGACATTAACCTGCTGTAGAAGAGAGAGAGACATTAACCTGCTGTAGTAGAGAGAGGGAGACATTAACCTGCTGTAGAAGAGAGAGAGACATTAACCATCTGTAGAAGAGAGAGAGACATTAACCTGCTGTAGAAGAGAGAGAGAGAGAGACATTAACCATGTGTAGAAGAGAGAGAGACATTAACCATGTGTAGATGAGAGAGAGACATTAACCTGCTGTAGAAGAGAGACATTAACCTGCTCTAGTAGAGAGAGAGACATTAACCTGCTGTAGAAGAGAGAGAGACATTAACCATCTGTAGAAGAGAGAGAGACATTAACCTGCTGTAGAAGAGAGAGAGACATTAACCTGCTGTAGAAGAGAGAGAGACATTAACCATCTGTAGAAGAGAGAGAGACATTAACCTGCTGTAGAAGAGAGAGAGACATTAACCTGCTGTAGTAGAGACAGAGTCATTAACCTGCTGTAGAAGAGAGAGAGACATTTACCTGCTGTAGAAGAGAGAGAGACATTTACCTGCTGTAGTAGAGAGAGAGACATTAACCTGCTGTAACAGAGAGAGAGACATTAACCTGCTGTAACAGAGAGAGAGACATTTACCTGCTGTAGAAGAGAGAGAGACATTAACCTGCTGTAGAAGAGAGAGAGAGACATTAACCATCTGTAGAAGAGAGAGAGACATTAACCTGCTGTAGAAGAGAGAGAGAGACATTAACCTGCTGTAGTAGAGAGAGGGAGACAATAACCATCTGTAGAAGAGAGAGAGACATTAACCTGCTGTAGAAGAGAGAGAGAGAGAGACATTAACCATGTGTAGAAGAGAGAGAGACATTAACCATGTGTAGATGAGAGAGAGACATTAACCTGCTGTAGAAGAGAGACATTAACCTGCTCTAGTAGAGAGAGAGACATTAACCTGCTGTAGAAGAGAGAGAGACATTAACCATCTGTAGAAGAGAGAGAGACATTAACCTGCTGTAGAAGAGAGAGAGACATTAACCTGCTGTAGTAGAGACAGAGTCATTAACCTGCTGTAGAAGAGAGAGAGACATTAACCATCTGTAGAAGAGAGAGAGACATTAACCTGCTGTAGAAGAGAGAGACATTAACCTGCTGTAGTAGAGAAAGGGAGACATTAACCTGCTGTAGTAGAGAGAGACATTAACCTGCTGTAGAAGAGAGAGAGACATTAACCTGCTGTAGTAGAGAGAGAGACATTAACCATCTGTATAAGAGAGAGAGACATTAACCATCTGTAGAAGAGAGAGAGACAATAACCATCTGTAGAAGAGAGAGAGACATTAACCTGCTGTAGAAGAGAGAGAGAGACATTAACCTGCTGTAGTAGAGAGAGGGAGACATTAACCTGCTGTAGAAGAGAGAGACATTAACCTGCTGTAGTAGAGAGAGGGAGACATTAACCATCTGTAGAAGAGAGAGAGACATTTACCTGCTGTAGAAGAGAGAGAGAGACATTTACCTGCTGTAGAAGAGAGAGAGACATTAACCTGCTGTTGAAGAGAGAGAGACATTAACCTACTGTAGAAGAGAGAGAGACATTAACCTGCTGTAGTAGAGAGAGAGAGAGAGACATTAACCTGCTGTAGTAGAGAGAGAGACATTTACCTGCTGTAGAAGAGAGAGAGAGACATTAACCTGCTGTAGTAGAGAGAGAGAGACATTAACCTGCTATAGTAGAGAGAGAGAGACATTAACCTGCTGTAGTAGAGAGAGCGACATTAACCTGCTGTAGTAGAGAGAGAGAGACATTAACCATGTGTAGATGAGAGAGAGACATTAACCTGCTGTAGAAGAGAGACATTAACCTGCTCTAGTAGAGAGAGAGACATTAACCTGCTGTAGAAGAGAGAGAGACATTAACCATCTGTAGAAGAGAGAGAGACATTAACCTGCTGTAGAAGAGAGAGAGACATTAACCTGCTGTAGTAGAAAGAGGGAGACATTAACCTGCTGTAGAAGAGAGAGAGACATTAACCATCTGTAGAAGAGAGAGAGACATTAACCTGCTGTAGAAGAGAGAGAGACATTAACCTGCTGTAGTAGAGACAGAGTCATTAACCTGCTGTAGAAGAGAGAGAGACATTAACCATCTGTAGAAGAGAGAGAGACATTAACCTGCTGTAGAAGAGAGAGAGACATTAACCTGCTGTAGTAGAGAGAGGGAGACATTAACCTGCTGTAGAAGAGAGAGAGACATTAACCATCTGTAGAAGAGAGAGAGACATTAACCATCTGTAGAAGAGAGAGAGACAATAACCATCTGTAGAAGAGAGAGAGACATTAACCTGCTGTAGAAGAGAGAGAGAGACATTAACCTGCTGTAGTAGAGAGAGGGAGACATTAACCTGCTGTAGAAGAGAGAGAGACATTAACCTGATGTAGAAGAGAGAGAGACATTAACCTGCTGTAACAGAGATAGAGAGACATTAACCTGCTGTAGTAGAGAGAGAGAGACATTAACCTGCTGTAGTAGAGAGGTAGAGAGAGAGAGACATTAACCTGCTGTAGTAGAGAGAGAGAGAGAGAGACATTAACCTGCTGTAGTAGAGAGAGAGAGAGAGAGAGAGACATTAGCCTGCTGAAGTAGAGAGAGATAGAGAGACATTAACCTGCTGTAGTAGAGAGAGAGATACATTAACCTGCTGTTGTAGAGAGAGAGAGAGAGAGAGACATTAACCTGCTGTAGAAGAGAGACTTTAACCTGCTCTAGTAGAGAGAGAGACATTAACCTGCTGTAGAAGAGAGAGAGACATTAACCTGCTGTAGAAGAGAGAGAGACATTAACTATCTGTAGAAGAGAGAGAGACATTAACCTGCTGTAGAAGAGAGAGAAACATTAACCTGCTGTAGTAGAGACAGAGTCATTAACCTGCTGTAGAAGACAGAGAGACATTAACCATCTGTAGAAGAGAGAGAGACATTAACCTGCTGTAGAAGAGAGAGACATTAACCTGCTGTAGTAGAGAAAGGGAGACATTAACCTGCAGTAGTAGAGAGAGACATTAACCTGCTGTAGAAGAGAGAGAAACATTAACCTGCTGTAGTAGAGAGAGAGACATTAACCATCTGTAGAAGAGAGAGAGACATTAACCTGCTGTAGTAGAGAGAGAGACATTAACCTGCTGTAGAAGAGAGAGAGACAATAACCATCTGTAGAAGAGAGAGAGACATTAACCTGCTGTAGTAGAGAGAGAGCGAGACCACTGTGACTGACCCAAAATTAAGGAAAGCTTTGACTATGTACAGACTCGGTGAGCATAGCCTTGCTATTGAGAAAGGCCGCCGTAGGCAGACATGGCTCTCAAGAGAAGACAGGCTATGTGCTCACTGCACACAAAATGAGGTAGAAACTGAGCTGCACTTCCTAACCTCCTGCCCAATGTATGACCATATTAGAGAGATATATTTCCCTCAGATTACACAGATCCACAAAGAATTCGAAAACAAATCCAATTTTGATAAACTCCCATATCTACTGGGTGAAATTCCTTTAACCATTTGTACATTGTTAAAACACTGTATATATATATATATAATATGACATTTGTAATGTCTTTATTGTTTTGAAACTTCTGTATGTGTAATGTTTAATGTTAATTTTTATTGTTTATTTCACTTTTGTATATTATCTACCTCACTTGCTTTGGCAATGTTTCCCATGCCAATAAAGCCCCTTGAATTGAATTGAATTGAGAGAGAGACATTAACCTGCTGTAGTAGAGAGAGAGACATTACCCTGCTGTAGTAGAGAGAGAGACATTACCCTGCTGTAGTAGAGAGAGAGACATTACCCTGCTGTAGTAGAGAGAGAGACATTAACCTGCTGTAGAAGAGAGAGAGACATTAACCTGATGTAGAAGAGAGAGAGACATTAACCTGCTGTAACAGAGATAGAGAGACATTAACCTGCTGTAGTAGAGAGAGAGAGACATTAACCTGCTGTAGTAGAGAGGTAGAGAGAGAGAGACATTAACCTGCTGTAGTAGAGAGAGAGAGAGAGAGAGAGAGACATTAACCTGCTGTAGTAGAGAGAGAGAGAGAGAGACATTAGCCTGCTGTAGTAGAGAGAGATAGAGAGACATTAACCTGCTGTAGTAGAGAGAGAGAGACATTAACCTGCTGTAGTAGAGAGAGAGAGAGAGAGACATTAACCTGCTGTAGAAGAGAGACTTTAACCTGCTCTAGTAGAGAGAGAGACATTAACCTGCTGTAGAAGAGAGAGAGACATTAACCATCTGTAGAAGAGAGAGAGACATTAACCTGCTGTAGAAGAGAGAGAGACATTAACCTGCTGTAGTAGAGAGAGAGACATTAACCTGCTGTAGAAGAGAGAGACATTAACCTGCTGTAGTAGAGAAAGGGAGACATTAACCTGCTGTAGTAGAGAGAGACATTAACCTGCTGTAGAAGAGAGAGAGACATTAACCTGCTGTAGAAGAGAGAGAGACATTAACCTGCTGTAGTAGAAAGAGGGAGACATTAACCTGCTGTAGAAGAGAGAGAGACATTAACCATCTGTAGAAGAGAGAGAGACATTAACCTGCTGTAGAAGAGAGAGACATTAACCTGCTGTAGTAGAGACAGAGTCATTAACCTGCTGTAGAAGAGAGAGAGACATTAACCATCTGTAGAAGAGAGAGAGACATTAACCTGCTGTAGAAGAGAGAGACATTAACCTGCTGTAGTAGAGAAAGGGAGACATTAACCTGCTGTAGTAGAGAGAGACATTAACCTGCTGTAGAAGAGAGAGAGACATTAACCTGCTGTAGTAGAGAGAGAGACATTAACCATCTGTAGAAGAGAGAGAGACATTAACCTGCTGTAGTAGAGAGAGAGAATTTAACCTGCTGTAGAAGAGAGAGAGACAATAACCATCTGTAGAAGAGAGAGAGACATTAACCTGCTGTAGTAGAGAGAGGGAGACATTAACCTGCTGTAGAAGAGAGAGAGACACTAACCATCTGTAGAAGAGAGAGAGACATTAACCATCTGTAGAAGAGAGAGAGACAATAACCATCTGTAGAAGAGAGAGAGACATTAACCTGCTGTAGAAGAGAGAGAGAGACATTAACCTGCTGTAGTAGAGAGAGGGAGACATTAACCTGCTGTAGAAGAGAGAGACATTAACCTGCTGTAGTAGAGAGAGGGAGACATAAACCATCTGTAGAAGAGAGAGAGACATTTACCTGCTGTAGAAGAGAGAGAGAGACATTTACCTGCTGTAGAAGAGAGAGAGACATTAACCTACTGTAGAAGAGAGAGAGACATTAACCTGCTGTAGAAGAGAGAGAGACATTAACCTGCTGTAGAAGAGAGAGAGACATTAACCTACTGTAGAAGAGAGAGAGACATTAACCTGCTGTAGAAGAGAGAGAGACATTAACCTACTGTAGAAGAGAGAGAGACATTAACCTACTGTAGAAGAGAGAGAGACATTAACCTGCTGTAGAAGAGAGAGAGACATTAACCTACTGTAGAAGAGAGAGAGACATTAACCTGCTGTAGTAGAGAGAGAGAGAGAGACATTAACCTGCTGTAGTAGAGAGAGAGACATTTACCTGCTGTAGAAGAGAGAGAGAGAGAGAGAGAGAGACATTAACCTGCTGTAGTAGAGAGAGAGAGACATTAACCTGCTATAGTAGAGAGAGAGAGACATTAACCTGCTGTAGTGGAGAGAGCGACATTAACCTGCTGTAGTAGGGAGAGAGAGACATTAACCTGCTGTAGATGAGAGAGAGACATTAACCTGCTGTAAAAGAGAGAGAGATATTAACCTGCTGTAGTAGAGAGAGAGAGAGAGAGATGTTAACCTGCTGTAGTAGAGAGGAAGAGAGAGAGAGACATTAACCTGCTGTAGTAGAGAGGTAGAGAGAGAGAGACAATAACCTGCTGTAGTAGAGAGAGAGAGAGAGAGACATTAACCTGCTGTAGTAGAGAGAGAGACATTTACCTGCTGTAGAAGAGAGAGAGACATTTACCTGCTGTAGAAGAGAGAGAGACATTAACCTGCTGTAGAAGAGAGAGAGAGAGAGAGAGAGAGAGACATTAGCCTGCTGTAGTAGAGAGAGAGAGAGAGACATTAGCCTGCTGTATTAGAGAGAGAGACATTTACCTGCTGTAGAAGAGAGAGAGACATTTACCTGCTGTAGAAGAGAGAGAGACATTAACCTGTTGTAGTAGAGAGAGAGAGAGAGAGACATTAGCCTGCTGTAGTAGAGAGGTAGAGAGAGAGAGACAATAACCTGCTGTAGTAGAGAGAGAGAGAGAGAGACATTAACCTGCTGTAGTAGAGAGAGAGACATTTACCTGCTGTAGAAGAGAGAGAGACATTAACCTGCTGTAGAAGAGAGAGAGACATTAACCTGCTGTAGTAGAGACAGAGTCATTAACCTGCTGTAGAAGAGAGAGAGACATTAACCATCTGTAGAAGAGAGAGAGACATTAACCTGCTGTAGAAGAGAGAGACATTAACCTGCTGTAGTAGAGAAAGGGAGACATTAACCTGCTGTAGTAGAGAGAGACATTAACCTGCTGTAGAAGAGAGAGAGACATTAACCATATGTAGAAGAAAGAGAGACAATAACCATCTGTAGAATAGAGAGAGACATTAACCTGCTGTAGAAGAGAGAGAGAGAACTTAACCTGCTGTAGTAGAGAGAGGGAGACATTAACCATCTGTAGAAGAGAGAGAGACATTAACCTGCTGTAGAAGAGAGAGAGAGAGAGACATTAACCATGTGTAGAAGAGAGAGAGACATTAACCATGTGTAGATGAGAGAGAGACATTAACCTGCTGTAGAAGAGAGACATTAACCTGCTCTAGTAGAGAGAGAGAGACATTAACCTGCTGTAGAAGAGAGAGAGACATTAACCATCTGTAGAAGAGAGAGAGACATTAACCTGCTGTAGAAGAGAGAGAGACATTAACCTGCTGTAGTAGAAAGAGGGAGACATTAACCTGCTGTAGAAGAGAGAGAGACATTAAACATCTGTAGAAGAGAGAGAGACATTAACCTGCTGTAGAAGAGAGAGAGACATTAACCTGCTGTAGTAGAGACAGAGTCATTAACCTGCTGTAGAAGAGAGAGAGACATTAACCATCTGTAGAAGAGAGAGAGACATTAACCTGCTGTAGAAGAGAGAGACATTAACCTGCTGTAGTAGAGAAAGGGAGACATTAACCTGCTGTAGTAGAGAGAGACATTAACCTGCTGTAGAAGAGAGAGAGACATTAACCTGCTGTAGTAGAGAGAGAGACATTAACCATCTGTAGAAGAGAGAGATACATTAACCTGCTGTAGTAGAGAGAGAGACATTAACCTGCTGTAGAAGAGAGAGAGACAATAACCATCTGTAGAAGAGAGAGAGACATTAACCTGCTGTAGTAGAGAGAGGGAGTAATTAACCTGCTGTAGAAGAGAGAGAGACATTAACCATCTGTATAAGAGAGAGAGACATTAACCATCTGTAGAAGAGAGAGAGACAATAACCATCTGTAGAAGAGAGAGAGACATTAACCTCCTGTAGAAGAGAGAGAGAGACATTAACCTGCTGTAGTAGAGAGAGGGAGACATTAACCTGCTGTAGAAGAGAGAGACATTAACCTGCTGTAGTAGAGAGAGAGAGACATTAACCATCTGTATAAGAGAGAGAGACATTAACCATCTGTAGAAGAGAGAGAGACAATAACCATCTGTAGAAGAGAGAGAGACATTAACCTCCTGTAGAAGAGAGAGAGAGACATTAACCTGCTGTAGTAGAGAGAGGGAGACATTAACCATCTGTAGAAGAGAGAGAGACATTAACCTGCTGTAGAAGAGAGAGAGAGAGAGATACATTAACCATGTGTAGAAGAGAGAGAGACATTAACCTGCTGTAGAAGAGAGACATGAACCTGCTCTAGTAGAGAGAGAGACATTAACCTGCTGTAGAAGAGAGAGAGACATTAACCATCTGTAGAAGAGAGAGAGACATTAACCTGCTGTAGAAGAGAGAGAGACATTAACCTGCTGTAGTAGAGACAGAGTCATTAACCTGCTGTAGAAGAGAGAGAGACATTTACCTGCTGTAGAAGAGAGAGAGACATTTACCTGCTGTAGTAGAGAGAGAGACATTAACCTGCTGTAACAGAGAGAGAGACATTAACCTGCTGTAACAGAGAGAGAGACATTTACCTGCTGTAGAAGAGAGAGAGACATTAACCTGCTGTAGAAGAGAGAGAGAGACATTAACCATCTGTAGAAGAGAGAGAGACATTAACCTGCTGTAGAAGAGAGAGAGAGACATTAACCTGCTGTAGTAGAGAGAGGGAGACAATAACCATCTGTAGAAGAGAGAGAGACATTAACCTGCTGTAGAAGAGAGAGAGAGAGAGACATTAACCATGTGTAGAAGAGAGAGAGACATTAACCATGTGTAGATGAGAGAGAGACATTAACCTGCTGTAGAAGAGAGACATTAACCTGCTCTAGTAGAGAGAGAGACATTAACCTGCTGTAGAAGAGAGAGAGACATTAACCATCTGTAGAAGAGAGAGAGACATTAACCTGCTGTAGAAGAGAGAGAGACATTAACCTGCTGTAGTAGAAAGAGGGAGACATTAACCTGCTGTAGAAGAGAGAGAGACATTAAACATCTGTAGAAGAGAGAGAGACATTAACCTGCTGTAGAAGAGAGAGAGACATTAACCTGCTGTAGTAGAGACAGAGTCATTAACCTGCTGTAGAAGAGAGAGAGACATTAACCATCTGTAGAAGAGAGAGAGACATTAACCTGCTGTAGAAGAGAGAGACATTAACCTGCTGTAGTAGAGAAAGGGAGACATTAACCTGCTGTAGTAGAGAGAGACATTAACCTGCTGTAGAAGAGAGAGAGACATTAACCTGCTGTAGTAGAGAGAGAGACATTAACCATCTGTAGAAGAGAGAGATACATTAACCTGCTGTAGTAGAGAGAGAGACATTAACCTGCTGTAGAAGAGAGAGAGACAATAACCATCTGTAGAAGAGAGAGAGACATTAACCTGCTGTAGTAGAGAGAGGGAGTAATTAACCTGCTGTAGAAGAGAGAGAGACATTAACCATCTGTATAAGAGAGAGAGACATTAACCATCTGTAGAAGAGAGAGAGACAATAACCATCTGTAGAAGAGAGAGAGACATTAACCCCCTGTAGAAGAGAGAGAGAGACATTAACCTGCTGTAGTAGAGAGAGGGAGACATTAACCTGCTGTAGAAGAGAGAGACATTAACCTGCTGTAGTAGAGAGAGAGAGACATTAACCATCTGTATAAGAGAGAGAGACATTAACCATCTGTAGAAGAGAGAGAGACAATAACCATCTGTAGAAGAGAGAGAGACATTAACCTCCTGTAGAAGAGAGAGAGAGACATTAACCTGCTGTAGTAGAGAGAGGGAGACATTAACCATCTGTAGAAGAGAGAGAGACATTAACCTGCTGTAGAAGAGAGAGAGAGAGAGATACATTAACCATGTGTAGAAGAGAGAGAGACATTAACCATGTGTAGATGAGAGAGAGACATTAACCTGCTGTAGAAGAGAGACATGAACCTGCTCTAGTAGAGAGAGAGACATTAACCTGCTGTAGAAGAGAGAGAGACATTAACCATCTGTAGAAGAGAGAGAGACATTAACCTGCTGTAGAAGAGAGAGAGACATTAACCTGCTGTAGTAGAAAGAGGGAGACATTAACCTGCTGTAGAAGAGAGAGAGACATTAAACATCTGTAGAAGAGAGAGAGACATTAACCTGCTGTAGAAGAGAGAGAGACATTAACCATCTGTAGAAGAGAGAGAGACATTAACCTGCTGTAGAAGAGAGAGACATTAACCTGCTGTAGTAGAGAAAGGGAGACATTAACCTGCTGTAGTAGAGAGAGACATTAACCTGCTGTAGAAGAGATAGAGACATTAACCTGCTGTAGTAGAGAGAGAGACATTAACCATCTGTAGAAGAGAGAGAGACATTAACCTGCTGTAGTAGAGAGAGAGACATTAACCTGCTGTAGAAGAGAGAGAGACAATAACCATCTGTAGAAGAGAGAGAGAGACATTAACCTGCTGTAGTAGAGAGAGGGAGACATTAACCTGCTGTAGAAGAGAGAGAGACATTAACCATCTGTATAAGAGAGAGAGACATTAACCATCTGTAGAAGAGAGAGAGACAATAACCATCTGTAGAAGAGAGAGAGAGACATTAACCTGCTTTAGTAGAGAGAGGGAGACATTAACCTGCTGTAGAAGAGAGAGACATTAACCTGCTGTAGTAGAGAGAGGGAGACATTAACCATCTGTAGAAGAGAGAGAGACATTTACCTGCTGTAGAAGAGAGAGAGAGACATTTACCTGCTGTAGAAGAGAGAGAGACATTAACCTGCTGTAGAAGAGAGAGAGACATTAACCTACTGTAGAAGAGAGAGAGACATTAACCTGCTGTAGTAGAGAGAGAGAGAGAGAGAGACATTAGCCTGCTGTAGTAGAGAGAGAGACATTTACCTGCTGTAGAAGAGAGAGAGAGAGAGAGAGAGAGAGAGAGAGAGAGAGAGAGAGACATTAGCCTGCTGTAGTAGAGAGAGAGAGAGAGACATTAGCCTGCTGTAGTAGAGAGAGAGACATTTACCTGCTGTAGAAGAGAGAGAGACATTTACCTGCTGTAGAAGAGAGAGAGACATTAACCTGCTATAGTAGAGAGAGAGAGAGAGAGAGACATTAGCCTGCTGTAGTAGAGAGAGAGAGAGAGACATTAGCCTGCTGTAGTAGAGAGAGAGACATTTACCTGCTGTAGTAGAGAGAGAGACATTTACCTGCTGTAGAAGAGAGAGAGACATTTACCTGCTGTAGTAGAGAGAGAGACATTAACCTGCTGTAACAGAGAGAGAGACATTAACCTGCTGTAACAGAGAGAGAGACATTTACCTGCTGTAGAAGAGAGAGAGACATTAACCTGCTGTAGTAGAGAGAGGGAGACATTAACCTGCTGTAGAAGAGAGAGAGACATTAACCATATGTAGAAGAAAGAGAGACAATAACCATCTGTAGAATAGAGAGAGACATTAACCTGCTGTAGAAGAGAGAGAGAGAACTTAACCTGCTGTAGTAGAGAGAGGGAGACATTAACCATCTGTAGAAGAGAGAGAGACATTAACCTGCTGTAGAAGAGAGAGAGAGAGAGACATTAACCATGTGTAGAAGAGAGAGAGACATTAACCATGTGTAGATGAGAGAGAGACATTAACCTGCTGTAGAAGAGAGACATTAACCTGCTCTAGTAGAGAGAGAGACATTAACCTGCTGTAGAAGAGAGAGAGACATTAACCATCTGTAGAAGAGAGAGAGACATTAACCTGCTGTAGAAGAGAGAGAGACATCAACCTGCTGTAGAAGAGAGAGAGACATTAACCATCTGTAGAAGAGAGAGAGACATGAACCTGCTGTAGAAGAGAGAGAGACATTAACCTGCTGTAGTAGAGACAGAGTCATTAACCTGCTGTAGAAGAGAGAGAGACATTTACCTGCTGTAGAAGAGAGAGAGACATTTACCTGCTGTAGTAGAGAGAGAGACATTAACCTGCTGTAACAGAGAGAGAGACATTAACCTGCTGTAACAGAGAGAGTGACATTTACCTGCTGTAGAAGAGAGAGAGACATTAACCATCTGTAGAAGAGAGAGAGACATTAACCTGCTGTAGAAGAGAGAGAGAGACATTAACCTGCTGTAGTAGAGAGAGGGAGACAATAACCATCTGTAGAAGAGAGAGAGACATTAACCTGCTGTAGAAGAGAGAGAGAGAGAGACATTAACCATGTGTAGAAGAGAGAGAGACATTAACCATGTGTAGATGAGAGAGAGACATTAACCTGCTGTAGAAGAGAGACATTAACCTGCTCTAGTAGAGAGAGAGACATTAACCTGCTGTAGAAGAGAGAGAGACATTAACCATCTGTAGAAGAGAGAGAGACATTAACCTGCTGTAGAAGAGAGAGAGACATTAACCTGCTGTAGTAGAAAGAGGGAGACATGAACCTGCTGTAGAAGAGAGAGAGACATTAAACATCTGTAGAAGAGAGAGAGACATTAACCTGCTGTAGAAGAGAGAGAGACATTAACCTGCTGTAGTAGAGACAGAGTCATTAACCTGCTGTAGAAGAGAGAGAGACATTAACCATCTGTAGAAGAGAGAGAGACATTAACCTGCTGTAGAAGAGAGAGACATTAACCTGCTGTAGTAGAGAAAGGGAGACATTAACCTGCTGTAGTAGAGAGAGACATTAACCTGCTGTAGAAGAGAGAGAGACATTAACCTGCTGTAGTAGAGAGAGAGACATTAACCATCTGTATAAGAGAGAGAGACATTAACCATCTGTAGAAGAGAGAGAGACAATAACCATCTGTAGAAGAGAGAGAGACATTAACCTGCTGTAGAAGAGAGAGAGAGACATTAACCTGCTGTAGTAGAGAGAGGGAGACATTAACCTGCTGTAGAAGAGAGAGACATTAACCTGCTGTAGTAGAGAGAGGGAGACATTAACCATCTGTAGAAGAGAGAGAGACATTTACCTGCTGTAGAAGAGAGAGAGAGACATTTACCTGCTGTAGAAGAGAGAGAGACATTAACCTGCTGTTGAAGAGAGAGAGACATTAACCTACTGTAGAAGAGAGAGAGACATTAACCTGCTGTAGTAGAGAGAGAGAGAGAGACATTAACCTGCTGTAGTAGAGAGAGAGACATTTACCTGCTGTAGAAGAGAGAGAGAGACATTAACCTGCTGTAGTAGAGAGAGAGAGACATTAACCTGCTATAGTAGAGAGAGAGAGACATTAACCTGCTGTAGTAGAGAGAGCGACATTAACCTGCTGTAGTAGAGAGAGAGAGACATTAACCATGTGTAGATGAGAGAGAGACATTAACCTGCTGTAGAAGAGAGACATTAACCTGCTCTAGTAGAGAGAGAGACATTAACCTGCTGTAGAAGAGAGAGAGACATTAACCATGTGTAGATGAGAGAGAGACATTAACCTGCTGTAGAAGAGAGACATTAACCTGCTCTAGTAGAGAGAGAGACATTAACCTGCTGTAGAAGAGAGAGAGACATTAACCATCTGTAGAAGAGAGAGAGACATTAACCTGCTGTAGAAGAGAGAGAGACATTAACCTGCTGTAGTAGAAAGAGGGAGACATTAACCTGCTGTAGAAGAGAGAGAGACATTAAACATCTGTAGAAGAGAGAGAGACATTAACCTGCTGTAGAAGAGAGAGAGACATTAACCTGCTGTAGTAGAGACAGAGTCATTAACCTGCTGTAGAAGAGAGAGAGACATTAACCATCTGTAGAAGAGAGAGAGACATTAACCTGCTGTAGAAGAGAGAGACATTAACCTGCTGTAGTAGAGAAAGGGAGACATTAACCTGCTGTAGTAGAGAGAGACATTAACCTGCTGTAGAAGAGAGAGAGACATTAACCTGCTGTAGTAGAGAGAGAGACATTAACCATCTGTATAAGAGAGAGAGACATTAACCATCTGTAGAAGAGAGAGAGACAATAACCATCTGTAGAAGAGAGAGAGACATTAACCTGCTGTAGAAGAGAGAGAGAGACATTAACCTGCTGTAGTAGAGAGAGGGAGACATTAACCTGCTGTAGAAGAGAGAGACATTAACCTGCTGTAGTAGAGAGAGGGAGACATTAACCATCTGTAGAAGAGAGAGAGACATTTACCTGCTGTAGAAGAGAGAGAGAGACATTTACCTGCTGTAGAAGAGAGAGAGACATTAACCTGCTGTTGAAGAGAGAGAGACATTAACCTACTGTAGAAGAGAGAGAGACATTAACCTGCTGTAGTAGAGAGAGAGAGAGAGACATTAACCTGCTGTAGTAGAGAGAGAGACATTTACCTGCTGTAGAAGAGAGAGAGAGACATTAACCTGCTGTAGTAGAGAGAGAGAGACATTAACCTGCTATAGTAGAGAGAGAGAGACATTAACCTGCTGTAGTAGAGAGAGCGACATTAACCTGCTGTAGTAGAGAGAGAGAGACATTAACCATGTGTAGATGAGAGAGAGACATTAACCTGCTGTAGAAGAGAGACATTAACCTGCTCTAGTAGAGAGAGAGACATTAACCTGCTGTAGAAGAGAGAGAGACATTAACCATCTGTAGAAGAGAGAGAGACATTAACCTGCTGTAGAAGAGAGAGAGACATTAACCTGCTGTAGTAGAAAGAGGGAGACATTAACCTGCTGTAGAAGAGAGAGAGACATTAACCATCTGTAGAAGAGAGAGAGACATTAACCTGCTGTAGAAGAGAGAGAGACATTAACCTGCTGTAGTAGAGACAGAGTCATTAACCTGCTGTAGAAGAGAGAGAGACATTAACCATCTGTAGAAGAGAGAGAGACATTAACCTGCTGTAGAAGAGAGAGAGACATTAACCTGCTGTAGTAGAGAGAGGGAGACATTAACCTGCTGTAGAAGAGAGAGAGACATTAACCATCTGTAGAAGAGAGAGAGACATTAACCATCTGTAGAAGAGAGAGAGACAATAACCATCTGTAGAAGAGAGAGAGACATTAACCTGCTGTAGAAGAGAGAGAGAGACATTAACCTGCTGTAGTAGAGAGAGGGAGACATTAACCTGCTGTAGAAGAGAGAGAGACATTAACCTGATGTAGAAGAGAGAGAGACATTAACCTGCTGTAACAGAGATAGAGAGACATTAACCTGCTGTAGTAGAGAGAGAGAGACATTAACCTGCTGTAGTAGAGAGGTAGAGAGAGAGAGACATTAACCTGCTGTAGTAGAGAGAGAGAGAGAGAGACATTAACCTGCTGTAGTAGAGAGAGAGAGAGAGAGAGAGACATTAGCCTGCTGAAGTAGAGAGAGATAGAGAGACATTAACCTGCTGTAGTAGAGAGAGAGAAACATTAACCTGCTGTTGTAGAGAGAGAGAGAGAGAGACATTAACCTGCTGTAGAAGAGAGACTTTAACCTGCTCTAGTAGAGAGAGAGACATTAACCTGCTGTAGAAGAGAGAGAGACATTAACCTGCTGTAGAAGAGAGAGAGACATTAACTATCTGTAGAAGAGAGAGAGACATTAACCTGCTGTAGAAGAGAGAGAAACATTAACCTGCTGTAGTAGAGACAGAGTCATTAACCTGCTGTAGAAGACAGAGAGACATTAACCATCTGTAGAAGAGAGAGAGACATTAACCTGCTGTAGAAGAGAGAGACATTAACCTGCTGTAGTAGAGAAAGGGAGACATTAACCTGCAGTAGTAGAGAGAGACATTAACCTGCTGTAGAAGAGAGAGAAACATTAACCTGCTGTAGTAGAGAGAGAGACATTAACCATCTGTAGAAGAGAGAGAGACATTAACCTGCTGTAGTAGAGAGAGAGACATTAACCTGCTGTAGAAGAGAGAGAGACAATAACCATCTGTAGAAGAGAGAGAGACATTAACCTGCTGTAGTAGAGAGAGGGAGACATTAACCTGCTGTAGAAGAGAGAGAGACGTTAACCATCTGTAGAAGAGAGAGAGACATTAACCATCTGTAGAAGAGAGAGAGACAATAACCATCTGTAGAAGAGAGAGAGACATTAACCTTCTGTAGAAGAGAGAGAGAGACATTAACCTGCTGTAGTAGAGAGAGGGAGACATTAACCTGCTGTAGAAGAGAGAGACATTAACCTGCTGTAGTAGAGAGAGGGAGACATTAACCATCTGTAGAAGAGAGAGAGACATTTACCTGCTGTAGAAGAGAGAGAGAGACATTTACCTGCTGTAGAAGAGAGAGAGACATTAACCTGCTGTAGAAGAGAGAGAGACATTAACCTACTGTAGAAGAGAGAGAGACATTAACCTGCTGTAGTAGAGAGAGAGAGAGAGACAATAACCTGCTGTAGTAGAGAGAGAGACATTTACCTGCTGTAGAAGAGAGAGAGAGAGAGAGAGAGATAGAGACATTAACCTGCTGTAGTAGAGAGAGAGAGACATTAACCTGCTATAGTAGAGAGAGAGAGACATTAACCTGCTGTAGTAGAGAGAGCGACATTAACCTGCTGTAGTAGAGGGAGAGAGACATTAACCTGCTGTAGATGAGAGAGAGACATTAACCTGCTGTAAAAGAGAGAGAGATATTAACCTGCTGTAGTAGAGAGAGAGAGAGAGAGACATTAACCTGCTGTAGTAGAGAGGAAGAGAGAGAGAGACATTAACCTGCTGTAGTAGAGAGGTAGAGAGAGAGAGACATTAACCTGCTGTAGTAGAGAGAGAGAGAGAGAGACATTAGCCTGCTGTAGTAGAGAGAGAGACATTTACCTGCTGTAGAAGAGAGAGAGACATTTACCTGCTGTAGAAGAGAGAGAGACATTAACCTGCTATAGAAGAGAGAGAGAGAGAGAGAGAGAGAGAGAGAGAGAGAGACATTAGCCTGCTGTAGTAGAGAGAGAGAGAGAGACATTAGCCTGCTGTAGTAGAGAGAGAGACATTTACCTGCTGTAGAAGAGAGAGAGACATTTACCTGCTGTAGAAGAGAGAGAGACATTAACCTGCTGTAGTAGAGAGAGAGAGAGAGAGAGACATTAGCCTGCTATAGTAGAGAGAGAGAGAGAGAGACATTAGCCTGCTGTAGTAGAGAGAGAGACATTTACCTGCTGTAGTAGAGAGAGAGACATTTACCTGCTGTAGAAGAGAGAGAGACATTTACCTGCTGTAGTAGAGAGAGAGACATTAACCTGCTGTAACAGAGAGAGAGACATTAACCTGCTGTAACAGAGAGAGAGACATTTACCTGCTGTAGAAGAGAGAGAGACATTAACCTGCTGTAGTAGAGAGAGGGAGACATTAACCTGCTGTAGTAGAGAGAGGGAGACATTAACCTGCTGTTGTAGAGAGAGAGAGACATTAACCTGCTGTAGTAGAGAGAGGGAGACATTAACCTGCTGTAGTAGAGAGAGGGAGACATTAACCTGCTGTAGAAGAGAGAGAGACATTAACCATATGTAGAAGAAAGAGAGACAATAACCATCTGTAGAAGAGAGAGAGACATTAACCTGCTGTAGAAGAGAGAGAGAGACATTAACCTGCTGTAGTAGAGAGAGGGAGACATTAACCATCTGTAGAAGAGAGAGAGACATTAACCTGCTGTAGAAGAGAGAGAGAGAGAGACATTAACCATGTGTAGAAGAGAGAGAGACATTAACCATGTGTAGATGAGAGAGAGACATTAACCTGCTGTAGAAGAGAGACATTAACCTGCTCTAGTAGAGAGAGAGACATTAACCTGCTGTAGAAGAGAGAGAGACATTAACCATCTGTAGAAGAGAGAGAGACATTAACCTGCTGTAGAAGAGAGAGAGACATTAACCTGCTGTAGTAGAAAGAGGGTGACATTAACCTGCTGTAGAAGAGAGAGAGACATTAACCATCTGTAGAAGAGAGAGAGACATTAACCTGCTGTAGAAGAGAGAGAGACATTAACCTGCTGTAGTAGAGACAGAGTCATTAACCTGCTGTAGTAGAGAGAGACATTAACCTGCTGTAGAAGAGAGAGAGACATTAACCTGATGTAGTAGAGAGAGAGACATTAACCATCTGTAGAAGAGAGAGAGACAATAACCATCTGTAGAAGAGAGAGAGACATTAACCTGCTGTAGTAGAGAGAGGGAGACATTAACCTGCTGTAGAAGAGAGAGAGACATTAACCATCTGTAGAAGAGAGAGAGACATTAACCTGCTGTAGTAGAGAGAGAGACATTAACCATCTGTAGAAGAGAGAGAGACAATAACCATCTGTAGAAGAGAGAGAGACATTAACCTGCTGTAGTAGAGAGAGGGAGACATTAACCTGCTGTAGAAGAGAGAGAGACATTAACCATCTGTAGAAGAGAGAGAGAGACATTAACCATCTGTAGAAGAGAGAGAGACATTAACCTGCTGAGGTAGAGAGAGAGACATTAGCCTGCTGTAGTAGAGAGAGAGACATTTACCTGCTGTAGTAGAGAGAGAGACATTTACCTGCTGTAGAAGAGAGAGAGACATTTACCTGCTGTAGTAGAGAGAGAGACATTAACCTGCTGTAACAGAGAGAGAGACATTAACCTGCTGTAACAGAGAGAGAGACATTTACCTGCTGTAGAAGAGAGAGAGACATTAACCTGCTGTAGTAGAGAGAGGGAGACATTAACCTGCTGTAGAAGAGAGAGAGACATTAACCATCTGTAGAAGAGAGAGAGACATTAACCATATGTAGAAGAAAGAGAGACAATAACCATCTGTAGAAGAGAGAGAGACATTAACCTGCTGTAGAAGAGAGAGAGAGACATTAACCTGCTGTAGTAGAGAGAGGGAGACATTAACCATCTGTAGAAGAGAGAGAGACATTAACCTGCTGTAGAAGAGAGAGAGAGAGAGACATTAACCATGTGTAGAAGAGAGAGAGACATTAACCATGTGTAGATGAGAGAGAGACATTAACCTGCTGTAGAAGAGAGACATTAACCTGCTCTAGTAGAGAGAGAGACATTAACCTGCTGTAGAAGAGAGAGAGACATTAACCATCTGTAGAAGAGAGAGAGACATTAACCTGCTGTAGAAGAGAGAGAGACATTAACCTGCTGTAGTAGAAAGAGGGAGACATTAACCTGCTGTAGAAGAGAGAGAGACATTAACCATCTGTAGAAGAGAGAGAGACATTAACCTGCTGTAGAAGAGAGAGAGACATTAACCTGCTGTAGTAGAGACAGAGTCATTAACCTGCTGTAGAAGAGAGAGAGACATTAACCTGCTGTAGTAGAGAAAGGGAGACATTAACCTGCTGTAGTAGAGAGAGACATTAACCTGCTGTAGAAGAGAGAGAGACATTAACCTGCTGTAGTAGAGAGAGAGACATTAACCATCTGTAGAAGAGAGAGAGACATTAACCATCTGTAGACATTAACCATCTGTAGAGAGAGAGACATTAACCTGCTGTAGTAGAGAGAGAGACATTAACCATATGTAGAAGAGAGAGAGACAATAACCATCTGTAGAAGAGAGAGAGACATTAACCTGCTGTAGTAGAGAGAGGGAGACATTAACCTGCTGTAGAAGAGAGAGAGACATTAACCATCTGTAGAAGAGAGAGAGACATTAACCATCTGTAGAAGAGAGAGAGACATTAACCTGCTGTGGTAGAGAGAGAGACATTAACCTGCTGTAGTAGAGAGAGAGAGAGAGACATTAACCTGCTGTAGAAGAGCGAGAGACATTAACCTGCTGTATTAGAGAGAGAAAGAGAGATATTAACCTGCTCTAGAAGAGAGAGAGACATTAACCATGTGTAGACGAGATAGATACATTAACCTGCTGTAGTAGAGAGACATTAACCTGCTGTAGTAGAGAGAGAGACATTAACCTGCTGTAGAAGAGAGAGAGACATTAACCTGCTGTAGAAGAGAGAGAGACATTAACCTGCTGTAGTAGAGAGAGAGATATTTACCTGCTGTAGAAGAGAGAGAGAGAGAGAGAGAGACATTAACCTGCAATAGTAGAGAGAGAGAGACATTAACCTGCTGTAGTAGAGAGAGAGAGAGAGACATTAACCTGCAATAGTAGAGAGAGAGAGACATTAACCTGCTGTAGTAGAGAGAGAGACATTAACCTGCTGTAGTAGAGAGAGAGATATTTACCTGCTGTAGAAGAGAGAGAGAGAGAGAGAGAGACATTAACCTGCAATAGTAGAGAGAGAGAGACATTAACCTTCTGTAGTAGAGAGAGAGAGAGACATTAACCTGCAATAGTAGAGAGAGAGAGACATTAACCTGCTGTAGTAGAGAGAGAGACATTAACCTGCTGTAGTAGAGAGAGAGAGACATTAACCTGCTGTAGATGAGAGAGAGACATTAACCTGCTGTAAAAGAGAGAGAGACATTAACCTGCTGTAGTAGAGAGAGAGAGACATTAACCTGCAGTAGTTGAGAGAGAGAGACATTAACCTGCTGTAGATGAGAGAGAGACATTAACCTGCTGTAAAAGAGAGAGACATTAACCTGCTATAGTAGAGAGAGAGAGACATTAACCTGCTGTAGATGAGAGAGAGACATTAACCTGCTGTAAAAGAGAGAGAGACATTAACCTGCTGTAGTAAAGAGAGAGACATGAACCTGCTGTAGAAGAGATATAGACATTAACCTGCTGTAGTAGAGAGATACATGAACCTGCTGTAGTAGAGAGAGAGACATTAACCATCTGTAGAAGAGAGAGAGACATTAACCTGCTGCAGTAGAGAGAGAGAGAGACATTAACCTGCTGTAGAAGAGAGACATTAACCTGCTGTAGTAGAGAGAGAGAGAGAGACATTAACCATGTGTAGAAGAGAGAGAGACATTAACCATGTGTAGAAGAGAGAGAGACATTAACCTGCTGTAGAAGAGAGAGAGACATTAACCTGCTGTAGTAGAGAGAGAGACATTAACCTGCTGTAGAAGAGAGAGAGACATTCACCTGCTGTAGTAGAGAGAGAGACATTAACCTGCTGTATTAGAGAGAGAGAGACATTAACCTGCTGTAGTAGAGAGAGAGAGACATTAACCTGCTGTAGAAGAGAGAGAGACATTAACCTGCTGTAGTAGAGAGAGAGACATTAACCTGCTGTAGTAGAGAGAGAGAGACATTAACCTGCTGTAGTAGAGAGAGAGAGAGATTAACCTGCTGTAGAAGAGAGAGAGACATTAACCTGCTGTAGAAGAGAGAGAGACATTAACCTGCTGTGGTAGAGAGAGAGACATTAACCTGCTGTAGAAGAGAGAGAGACATTAACCTGCTGTGGTAGAGAGAGAGACATTAACCTGCTGTAGTAGAGAGAGAGAGATAGACATTAACCTGCTGTAGAAGAGAGAGAGACATTAACCTGCTGTAGTAGAGAGAGAGAGACATTAACCTGCTGTAGAAGAGAGAGAGACATTAACCACGTGTAGAAGAGAGAGAGACATTAACCTGCTGTAGAAGAGAGAAATTAACCTGCTGTAGTAGAGAGAGAGACATTAACCTACTGTAGAAGAGAGAGAGACATTAACCTGCTGTAGAAGAGAGAGAGACATTAACCTGCTGTAGAAGAGAGAGAGACATTAACCTGCTGTAGTAGAGAGAGAGACATTAACCTGCTGTAACAGAGAGAGAGACATTAACCTGCTGTAACAGAGAGAGAGACATTTACCTGCTGTAACAGAGATAGAGACATTTACCTGCTGTAGAAGAGAGAGAGACATTAACCTGCTGTAGTAGAGAGAGGGAGACATTAACCTGCTGTAGAAGAGAGAGAGACATTAAACATCTGTAGAAGAGAGAGAGACATTAACCTGCTGTAGAAGAGAGAGAGACATTAACCTGCTGTAGTAGAGACAGAGTCATTAACCTGCTGTAGAAGAGAGAGAGACATTAACCATCTGTAGAAGAGAGAGAGACATTAACCTGCTGTAGAAGAGAGAGACATTAACCTGCTGTAGTAGAGAAAGGGAGACATTAACCTGCTGTAGTAGAGAGAGACAT
Source organism: Oncorhynchus clarkii lewisi (assembly GCF_045791955.1). NCBI lineage: Eukaryota > Metazoa > Chordata > Actinopteri > Salmoniformes > Salmonidae > Oncorhynchus > Oncorhynchus clarkii. The sequence continues at coordinate 75,126,362 of NC_092166.1, forward strand.
TAACCTGCTGTAGAAGAGAGAGAGACATTTACCTGCTGTAGAAGAGAGAGAGACATTAACCTGCTGTAAAAGAGAGAGACATTAACCTGCTATAGTAGAGAGAGAGAGACATTAACCTGCTGTAAAAGAGAGAGACATTAACCTGCTATAGTAGAGAGAGAGAGACATTAACCTGCTGTAGATGAGAGAGAGACATTAACCTGCTGTAAAAGAGAGAGAGACATTAACCTGCTGTAGTAGAGAGAGAGACATGAACCTGCTGTAGAAGAGATATAGACATTAACCTGCTGTAGTAGAGAGATACATGAACCTGCTGTAGTAGAGAGAGAGACATTAACCATCTGTAGAAGAGAGAGAGACATTAACCTGCTGCAGTAGAGAGAGAGAGAGACATTAACCTGCTGTAGAAGAGAGACATTAACCTGCTGTAGTAGAGAGAGAGAGAGAGACATTAACCATGTGTAGAAGAGAGAGAGACATTAACCATGTGTAGAAGAGAGAGAGACATTAACCTGCTGTAGAAGAGAGAGAGACATTAACCTGCTGTAGTAGAGAGAGAGACATTAACCTGCTGTAGAAGAGAGAGAGACATTCACCTGCTGTAGTAGAGAGAGAGACATTAACCTGCTGTATTAGAGAGAGAGAGACATTAACCTGCTGTAGTAGAGAGAGAGAGACATTAACCTGCTGTAGAAGAGAGAGAGACATTAACCTGCTGTAGTAGAGAGAGAGACATTAACCTGCTGTAGTAGAGAGAGAGAGACATTAACCTGCTGTAGTAGAGAGAGAGAGAGATTAACCTGCTGTAGAAGAGAGAGAGACATTAACCTGCTGTAGAAGAGAGAGAGACATTAACCTGCTGTGGTAGAGAGAGAGACATTAACCTGCTGTAGAAGAGAGAGAGACATTAACCTGCTGTGGTAGAGAGAGAGACATTAACCTGCTGTAGTAGAGAGAGAGAGATAGACATTAACCTGCTGTAGAAGAGAGAGAGACATTAACCTGCTGTAGTAGAGAGAGAGAGACATTAACCTGCTGTAGAAGAGAGAGAGACATTAACCACGTGTAGAAGAGAGAGAGACATTAACCTGCTGTAGAAGAGAGAAATTAACCTGCTGTAGTAGAGAGAGAGACATTAACCTACTGTAGAAGAGAGAGAGACATTAACCTGCTGTAGAAGAGAGAGAGACATTAACCTGCTGTAGAAGAGAGAGAGACATTAACCTGCTGTAGTAGAGAGAGAGACATTAACCTGCTGTAACAGAGAGAGAGACATTAACCTGCTGTAACAGAGAGAGAGACATTTACCTGCTGTAACAGAGAGAGAGACATTTACCTGCTGTAGAAGAGAGAGAGACATTAACCTGCTGTAGTAGAGAGAGGGAGACATTAACCTGCTGTAGAAGAGAGAGAGACATTAAACATCTGTAGAAGAGAGAGAGACATTAACCTGCTGTAGAAGAGAGAGAGACATTAACCTGCTGTAGTAGAGACAGAGTCATTAACCTGCTGTAGAAGAGAGAGAGACATTAACCTGCTGTAGAAGAGAGAGACATTAACCTGCTGTAGTAGAGAAAGGGAGACATTAACCTGCTGTAGTAGAGAGAGACATTAACCTGCTGTAGAAGAGAGAGAGACATTAACCTGCTGTAGTAGAGAGAGAGACATTAACCATCTGTAGAAGAGAGAGAGACATTAACCTGCTGTAGTAGAGAGAGGGAGACATTAACCTGCTGTAGAAGAGAGAGAGACATTAACCATCTGTAGAAGAGAGAGAGACATTAACCTGCTGTAGTAGAGAGAGAGACATTAACCATATGTAGAAGAGAGAGAGACAATAACCATCTGTAGAAGAGAGAGAGACATTAACCTGCTGTAGTAGAGAGAGGGAGACATTAACCTGCTGTAGAAGAGAGAGAGACATTAACCATCTGTAGAAGAGAGAGAGACATTAACCATCTGTAGAAGAGAGAGAGACATTAACCTGCTGTGGTAGAGAGAGAGACATTAACCTGCTGTAGTAGAGAGAGAGAGAGAGACATTAACCTGCTGTAGAAGAGCGAGAGACATTAACCTGCTGTATTAGAGAGAGAAAGAGAGATATTAACCTGCTCTAGAAGAGAGAGAGACATTAACCATGTGTAGACGAGATAGATACATTAACCTGCTGTAGTAGAGAGACATTAACCTGCTGTAGTAGAGAGAGAGACATTAACCTGCTGTAGAAGAGAGAGAGACATTAACCTGCTGTAGAAGAGAGAGAGACATTAACCTGCTGTAGTAGAGAGAGAGATATTTACCTGCTGTAGAAGAGAGAGAGAGAGAGAGAGAGACATTAACCTGCAATAGTAGAGAGAGAGAGACATTAACCTGCTGTAGTAGAGAGAGAGAGAGAGACATTAACCTGCAATAGTAGAGAGAGAGAGACATTAACCTGCTGTAGTAGAGAGAGAGACATTAACCTGCTGTAGTAGAGAGAGAGATATTTACCTGCTGTAGAAGAGAGAGAGAGAGAGAGAGAGACATTAACCTGCAATAGTAGAGAGAGAGAGACATTAACCTTCTGTAGTAGAGAGAGAGAGAGACATTAACCTGCAATAGTAGAGAGAGAGAGACATTAACCTGCTGTAGTAGAGAGAGAGACATTAACCTGCTGTAGTAGAGAGAGAGAGACATTAACCTGCTGTAGATGAGAGAGAGACATTAACCTGCTGTAAAAGAGAGAGAGACATTAACCTGCTGTAGTAGAGAGAGAGAGACATTAACCTGCAGTAGTTGAGAGAGAGAGACATTAACCTGCTGTAGATGAGAGAGAGACATTAACCTGCTGTAAAAGAGAGAGACATTAACCTGCTATAGTAGAGAGAGAGAGACATTAACCTGCTGTAGATGAGAGAGAGACATTAACCTGCTGTAAAAGAGAGAGAGACATTAACCTGCTGTAGTAAAGAGAGAGACATGAACCTGCTGTAGAAGAGATATAGACATTAACCTGCTGTAGTAGAGAGATACATGAACCTGCTGTAGTAGAGAGAGAGACATTAACCATCTGTAGAAGAGAGAGAGACATTAACCTGCTGCAGTAGAGAGAGAGAGAGACATTAACCTGCTGTAGAAGAGAGACATTAACCTGCTGTAGTAGAGAGAGAGAGAGAGACATTAACCATGTGTAGAAGAGAGAGAGACATTAACCATGTGTAGAAGAGAGAGAGACATTAACCTGCTGTAGAAGAGAGAGAGACATTAACCTGCTGTAGTAGAGAGAGAGACATTAACCTGCTGTAGAAGAGAGAGAGACATTCACCTGCTGTAGTAGAGAGAGAGACATTAACCTGCTGTATTAGAGAGAGAGAGACATTAACCTGCTGTAGTAGAGAGAGAGAGACATTAACCTGCTGTAGAAGAGAGAGAGACATTAACCTGCTGTAGTAGAGAGAGAGACATTAACCTGCTGTAGTAGAGAGAGAGAGACATTAACCTGCTGTAGTAGAGAGAGAGAGAGATTAACCTGCTGTAGAAGAGAGAGAGACATTAACCTGCTGTAGAAGAGAGAGAGACATTAACCTGCTGTGGTAGAGAGAGAGACATTAACCTGCTGTAGAAGAGAGAGAGACATTAACCTGCTGTGGTAGAGAGAGAGACATTAACCTGCTGTAGTAGAGAGAGAGAGATAGACATTAACCTGCTGTAGAAGAGAGAGAGACATTAACCTGCTGTAGTAGAGAGAGAGAGACATTAACCTGCTGTAGAAGAGAGAGAGACATTAACCACGTGTAGAAGAGAGAGAGACATTAACCTGCTGTAGAAGAGAGAAATTAACCTGCTGTAGTAGAGAGAGAGACATTAACCTACTGTAGAAGAGAGAGAGACATTAACCTGCTGTAGAAGAGAGAGAGACATTAACCTGCTGTAGAAGAGAGAGAGACATTAACCTGCTGTAGTAGAGAGAGAGACATTAACCTGCTGTAACAGAGAGAGAGACATTAACCTGCTGTAACAGAGAGAGAGACATTTACCTGCTGTAACAGAGATAGAGACATTTACCTGCTGTAGAAGAGAGAGAGACATTAACCTGCTGTAGTAGAGAGAGGGAGACATTAACCTGCTGTAGAAGAGAGAGAGACATTAAACATCTGTAGAAGAGAGAGAGACATTAACCTGCTGTAGAAGAGAGAGAGACATTAACCTGCTGTAGTAGAGACAGAGTCATTAACCTGCTGTAGAAGAGAGAGAGACATTAACCATCTGTAGAAGAGAGAGAGACATTAACCTGCTGTAGAAGAGAGAGACATTAACCTGCTGTAGTAGAGAAAGGGAGACATTAACCTGCTGTAGTAGAGAGAGACATTAACCTGCTGTAGAAGAGAGAGAGACATTTACCTGCTGTAGAAGAGAGAGAGACATTAACCTGCTGTAAAAGAGAGAGACATTAACCTGCTATAGTAGAGAGAGAGAGACATTAACCTGCTGTAAAAGAGAGAGACATTAACCTGCTATAGTAGAGAGAGAGAGACATTAACCTGCTGTAGATGAGAGAGAGACATTAACCTGCTGTAAAAGAGAGAGAGACATTAACCTGCTGTAGTAGAGAGAGAGACATGAACCTGCTGTAGAAGAGATATAGACATTAACCTGCTGTAGTAGAGAGATACATGAACCTGCTGTAGTAGAGAGAGAGACATTAACCATCTGTAGAAGAGAGAGAGACATTAACCTGCTGCAGTAGAGAGAGAGAGAGACATTAACCTGCTGTAGAAGAGAGACATTAACCTGCTGTAGTAGAGAGAGAGAGAGAGACATTAACCATGTGTAGAAGAGAGAGAGACATTAACCATGTGTAGAAGAGAGAGAGACATTAACCTGCTGTAGAAGAGAGAGAGACATTAACCTGCTGTAGTAGAGAGAGAGACATTAACCTGCTGTAGAAGAGAGAGAGACATTCACCTGCTGTAGTAGAGAGAGAGACATTAACCTGCTGTATTAGAGAGAGAGAGACATTAACCTGCTGTAGTAGAGAGAGAGAGACATTAACCTGCTGTAGAAGAGAGAGAGACATTAACCTGCTGTAGTAGAGAGAGAGACATTAACCTGCTGTAGTAGAGAGAGAGAGACATTAACCTGCTGTAGTAGAGAGAGAGAGAGATTAACCTGCTGTAGAAGAGAGAGAGACATTAACCTGCTGTAGAAGAGAGAGAGACATTAACCTGCTGTGGTAGAGAGAGAGACATTAACCTGCTGTAGAAGAGAGAGAGACATTAACCTGCTGTGGTAGAGAGAGAGACATTAACCTGCTGTAGTAGAGAGAGAGAGATAGACATTAACCTGCTGTAGAAGAGAGAGAGACATTAACCTGCTGTAGTAGAGAGAGAGAGACATTAACCTGCTGTAGAAGAGAGAGAGACATTAACCACGTGTAGAAGAGAGAGAGACATTAACCTGCTGTAGAAGAGAGAAATGAACCTGCTGTAGTAGAGAGAGAGACATTAACCTACTGTAGAAGAGAGAGAGACATTAACCTGCTGTAGAAGAGAGAGAGACATTAACCTGCTGTAGAAGAGAGAGAGACATTAACCTGCTGTAGTAGAGAGAGAGACATTAACCTGCTGTAACAGAGAGAGAGACATTAACCTGCTGTAACAGAGAGAGAGACATTTACCTGCTGTAACAGAGAGAGAGACATTTACCTGCTGTAGAAGAGAGAGAGACATTAACCTGCTGTAGTAGAGAGAGGGAGACATTAACCTGCTGTAGAAGAGAGAGAGACATTAAACATCTGTAGAAGAGAGAGAGACATTAACCTGCTGTAGAAGAGAGAGAGACATTAACCTGCTGTAGTAGAGACAGAGTCATTAACCTGCTGTAGAAGAGAGAGAGACATTAACCATCTGTAGAAGAGAGAGAGACATTAACCTGCTGTAGAAGAGAGAGACATTAACCTGCTGTAGTAGAGAAAGGGAGACATTAACCTGCTGTAGTAGAGAGAGACATTAACCTGCTGTAGAAGAGAGAGAGACATTAACCATCTGTAGAAGAGAGAGAGACATTAACCTGCTGTAGAAGAGAGAGAGACATTAACCTGCTGTAGTAGAAAGAGGGAGACATTAACCTGCTGTAGAAGAGAGAGAGACATTAAACATCTGTAGAAGAGAGAGAGACATTAACCTGCTGTAGAAGAGAGAGAGACATTAACCTGCTGTAGTAGAGACAGAGTCATTAACCTGCTGTAGAAGAGAGAGAGACATTAACCATCTGTAGAAGAGAGAGAGACATTAACCTGCTGTAGAAGAGAGAGACATTAACCTGCTGTAGTAGAGAAAGGGAGAAATTAACCTGCTGTAGTAGAGAGAGACATTAACCTGCTGTAGAAGAGAGAGAGACATTAACCTGCTGTAGTAGAGAGAGAGACATTAACCATCTGTAGAAGAGAGAGAGACATTAACCATCTGTATAAGAGAGAGAGACATTAACCATCTGTAGAAGAGAGAGAGACAATAACCATCTGTAGAAGAGAGAGATACATTAACCTGCTGTAGAAGAGAGAGAGAGACATTAACCTGCTGTAGTAGAGAGAGGGAGACATTAACCTGCTGTAGAAGAGAGAGACATTAACCTGCTGTAGTAGAGAGAGGGAGACATTAACCATCTGTAGAAGAGAGAGAGACATTTACCTGCTGTAGAAGAGAGAGAGAGACATTTACCTGCTGTAGAAGAGAGAGAGACATTAACCTGCTGTTGAAGAGAGAGAGACATTAACCTACTGTAGAAGAGAGAGAGACATTAACCTGCTGTAGTAGAGAGAGAGAGAGAGACATTAACCTGCTGTAGTAGAGAGAGAGACATTTACCTGCTGTAGAAGAGAGAGAGAGACATTAACCTGCTGTAGTAGAGAGAGAGAGACATTAACCTGCTATAGTAGAGAGAGAGAGACATTAACCTGCTGTAGTAGAGAGAGCGACATTAACCTGCTGTAGTAGAGAGAGAGAGACATTAACCTGCTGTAGATGAGAGAGAGACATTAACCTGCTGTAGAAGAGAGAGAGAGAGAGACATTAACCATGTGTAGAAGAGAGAGAGACATTAACCATGTGTAGATGAGAGAGAGACATTAACCTGCTGTAGAAGAGAGACATTAACCTGCTGTAGTAGAGAGAGAGACATTAACCTGCTGTAACAGAGAGAGAGACATTAACCTGCTGTAACAGAGAGAGAGACATTTACCTGCTGTAGAAGAGAGAGAGACATTAACCTGCTGTAGTAGAGAGAGGGAGACATTAACCTGCTGTAGAAGAGAGAGAGAAATTAACCATCTGTAGAAGAGAGAGAGACATTAACCATATGTAGAAGAAAGAGAGACAATAACCATCTGTAGAAGAGAGAGAGACATTAACCTGCTGTAGAAGAGAGAGAGAGACATTAACCTGCTGTAGTAGAGAGAGGGAGACATTAACCATCTGTAGAAGAGAGAGAGACATTAACCTGCTGTAGTAGAGAGAGAGACATTAACCATCTGTAGAAGAGAGAGAGACATTAACCTGCTGCAGTAGAGAGAGAGAGAGACATTAACCTGCTGTAGAAGAGAGACATTAACCTGCTGTAGTAGAGAGAGAGAGAGAGACATTAACCATGTGTAGAAGAGAGAGAGACATTAACCATGTGTAGAAGAGAGAGAGACATTAACCTGCTGTAGAAGAGAGAGAGACATTAACCTGCTGTAGTAGAGACAGAGTCATTAACCTGCTGTAGAAGAGAGAGAGACATTAACCATCTGTAGAAGAGAGAGAGACATTAACCTGCTGTAGAAGAGAGAGACATTAACCTGCTGTAGTAGAGAAAGGGAGACATTAACCTGCTGTAGTAGAGAGAGACATTAACCTGCTGTAGAAGAGAGAGAGACATTAACCTGATGTAGTAGAGAGAGAGATATTTACCTGCTGTAGAAGAGAGAGAGAGAGAGAGAGAGACATTAACCTGCAATAGTAGAGAGAGAGAGACATTAACCTGCTGTAGTATAGAGAGAGAGAGACATTAACCTGCAATAGTAGAGAGAGAGAGACATTAACCTGCTGTAGTAGAGAGAGAGACATTAACCTGCTGTAGTAGAGAGAGAGAGACATTAACCTGCTGTAGATGAGAGAGAGACATTAACCTGCTGTAAAAGAGAGAGAGACATTAACCTGCTGTAGTAGAGAGAGAGAGACATTAACCTGCAGTAGTTGAGAGAGAGAGACATTAACCTGCTGTAGATGAGAGAGAGACATTAACCTGCTGTAAAAGAGAGAGACATTAACCTGCTATAGTAGAGAGAGAGAGACATTAACCTGCTGTAGATGAGAGAGAGACATTAACCTGCTGTAAAAGAGAGAGAGACATTAACCTGCTGTAGTAGAGAGAGAGACATGAACCTGCTGTAGAAGAGATATAGACATTAACCTGCTGTAGTAGAGAGAGAGACATTAACCATCTGTAGAAGAGAGAGAGACATTAACCTGCTGCAGTAGAGAGAGAGAGAGACATTAACCTGCTGTAGAAGAGAGACATTAACCTGCTGTAGTAGAGAGAGAGAGAGAGACATTAACCATGTGTAGAAGAGAGAGAGAGACATTAACCATGTGTAGAAGAGAGAGAGACATTAACCTGCTGTAGAAGAGAGAGAGACATTAACCTGCTGTAGTAGAGAGAGAGACATTAACCTGCTGTAGAAGAGAGAGAGACATTCACCTGCTGTAGTAGAGAGAGAGACATTAACCTGCTGTATTAGAGAGAGAGAGACATTAACCTGCTGTAGTAGAGAGAGAGAGACATTAACCTGCTGTAGAAGAGAGAGAGACATTAACCATCAGTAGAAGAGAGAGAGACATTAACCTGCTGTAGAAGAGAGAGAGACATTAACCTGCTGTAGTAGAGACAGAGTCATTAACCTGCTGTAGAAGAGAGAGAGACATTAACCATCTGTAGAAGAGAGAGAGACATTAACCTGCTGTAGAAGAGAGAGACATTAACCTGCTGTAGTAGAGAAAGGGAGACATTAACCTGCTGTAGTAGAGAGAGACATTAACCTGCTGTAGAAGAGAGAGAGACATTAACCTGATGTAGTAGAGAGAGAGACATTAACCATCTGTAGAAGAGAGAGAGACAATAACCATCTGTAGAAGAGAGAGAGACATTAACCTGCTGTAGTAGAGAGAGGGAGACATTAACCTGCTGTAGAAGAGAGAGAGACATTAACCATCTGTAGAAGAGAGAGAGACATTAACCTGCTGTAGTAGAGAGAGAGACATTAACCATCTGTAGAAGAGAGAGAGACAATAACCATCTGTAGAAGAGAGAGAGACATTAACCTGCTGTAGTAGAGAGAGGGAGACATTAACCTGCTGTAGAAGAGAGAGAGACATTAACCATCTGTAGAAGAGAGAGAGAGACATTAACCATCTGTAGAAGAGAGAGAGACATTAACCTGCTGAGGTAGAGAGAGAGACATTAGCCTGCTGTAGTAGAGAGAGAGACATTTACCTGCTGTAGTAGAGAGAGAGACATTTACCTGCTGTAGAAGAGAGAGAGACATTTACCTGCTGTAGTAGAGAGAGAGACATTAACCTGCTGTAACAGAGAGAGAGACATTAACCTGCTGTAACAGAGAGAGAGACATTAACCTGCTGTAGTAGAGAGAGGGAGACATTAACCTGCTGTAGAAGAGAGAGAGACATTAACCATCTGTAGAAGAGAGAGAGACATTAACCATATGTAGAAGAAAGAGAGACAATAACCATCTGTAGAAGAGAGAGAGACATTAACCTGCTGTAGAAGAGAGAGAGAGAGACATTAACCTGCTGTAGTAGAGAGAGGGAGACATTAACCATCTGTAGAAGAGAGAGAGACATTAACCTGCTGTAGAAGAGAGAGAGAGAGAGACATTAACCATGTGTAGAAGAGAGAGAGACATTTACCATGTGTAGATGAGAGAGAGACATTAACCTGCTGTAGAAGAGAGACATTAACCTGCTCTAGTAGAGAGAGAGACATTAACCTGCTGTAGAAGAGAGAGAGACATTAACCATCTGTAGAAGAGAGAGAGACATTAACCTGCTGTAGAAGAGAGAGAGACATTAACCTGCTGTAGTAGAAAGAGGGAGACATTAACCTGCTGTAGAAGAGAGAGAGACATTAACCATCTGTAGAAGAGAGAGAGACATTAACCTGCTGTAGTAGAGACAGAGTCATTAACCTGCTGTAGAAGAGAGAGAGACATTAACCTGCTGTAGAAGAGAGAGAGAGAGAGACATTAACCATGTGTAGAAGAGAGAGAGACATTTACCATGTGTAGATGAGAGAGAGACATTAACCTGCTGTAGAAGAGAGACATTAACCTGCTCTAGTAGAGAGAGAGACATTAACCTGCTGTAGAAGAGAGAGAGACATTAACCATCTGTAGAAGAGAGAGAGACATTAACCTGCTGTAGAAGAGAGAGAGACATTAACCTGCTGTAGTAGAAAGAGGGAGACATTAACCTGCTGTAGAAGAGAGAGAGACATTAACCATCTGTAGAAGAGAGAGAGACATTAACCTGCTGTAGAAGAGAGAGAGACATTAACCTGCTGTAGTAGAGACAGAGTCATTAACCTGCTGTAGAAGAGAGAGAGACATTAACCATCTGTAGAAGAGAGAGAGACATTAACCTGCTGTAGAAGAGAGAGACATTAACCTGCTGTAGTAGAGAAAGGGAGACATTAACCTGCTGTAGTAGAGAGAGACATTAACCTGCTGTAGAAGAGAGAGAGACATTAACCTGCTGTAGTAGAGAGAGAGACATTAACCATCTGTAGAAGAGAGAGAGACAATAACCATATGTAGAAGAGAGAGAGACATTAACCTGCTGTAGTAGAGAGAGGCAGACATTAACCTGCTGTAGATGAGAGAGAGACATTAACCTGCTGTAAAAGAGAGAGAGACATTAACCTGCTGTAGTAGAGAGAGAGACATGAACCTGCTGTAGAAGAGATATAGACATTAACCTGCTGTAGTAGAGAGATACATGAACCTGCTGTAGTAGAGAGAGAGACATTAACCATCTGTAGAAGAGAGAGAGACATTAACCTGCTGCAGTAGAGAGAGAGAGAGACATTAACCTGCTGTAGAAGAGAGACATTAACCTGCTGTAGTAGAGAGAGAGAGAGAGACATTAACCATGTGTAGAAGAGAGAGAGACATTAACCATGTGTAGAAGAGAGAGAGACATTAACCTGCTGTAGAAGTGAGAGAGACATTAACCTGCTGTAGTAGAGAGAGAGACATTAACCTGCTGTAGAAGAGAGAGAGACATTCACCTGCTGTAGTAGAGAGAGAGACATTAACCTGCTGTATTAGAGAGAGAGAGACATTAACCTGCTGTAGTAGAGAGAGAGAGACATTAACCTGCTGTAGAAGAGAGAGAGACATTAACCTGCTGTAGTAGAGAGAGAGAGACATTAACCTGCTGTAGTAGAGAGAGAGAGACATTTACCTGCTGTAGTAGAGAGAGAGAGAGATTAACCTGCTGTAGAAGAGAGAGAGACATTAACCTGCTGTAGAAGAGAGAGAGACATTAACCTGCTGTGGTAGAGAGAGAGACATTAACCTGCTGTAGAAGAGAGAGAGACATTAACCTGCTGTGGTAGAGAGAGAGACATTAACCTGCTGTAGTAGAGAGAGAGAGATAGACATTAACCTGCTGTAGAAGAGAGAGAGACATTAACCTGCTGTAGTAGAGAGAGAGAGACATTAACCTGCTGTAGAAGAGAGAGAGACATTAACCACGTGTAGAAGAGAGAGAGACATTAACCTGCTGTAGAAGAGAGAAATTAACCTGCTGTAGTAGAGAGAGAGACATTAACCTACTGTAGAAGAGAGAGAGACATTAACCTGCTGTAGAAGAGAGAGAGACATTAACCTGCTGTAGAAGAGAGAGAGACATTAACCTGCTGTAGTAGAGAGAGGGAGACATTAACCTGCTGTAGTAGAGAGAGAGACATTTACCTGCTGTAGAAGAGAGAGAGAGAGAGAGACATTAACCTGCTGTAGTAGAGAGAGAGAGACATTAACCTGCTATAGTAGAGAGAGAGAGACATTAACCTGCAGTAGTAGAGAGAGAGATACATTATCCTGCTGTAGTAGAGAGAGAGAGACAATAACCTGCTGTAGATGAGAGAGAGACATTAACCTGCTGTAAAAGAGAGAGAGACATTAACCTGCTTAGTAGAGAGAGAGAGACATTAACCTGCTGTAGTAGAGAGAGAGACATTAACCTGCTGTAGTTGAGAGAGAGAGAGATTTACCTGCTGTAGATGAGAGAGAGACATTAACCTGCTGTAAAAGAGAGAGAGACATTAACCTGCTGTAGTAGAGAGAGAGACATTTACCTGCTGTAGAAGAGAGAGGGAGACATTAACCTGCTGTAGTAGAGAGAGAGACATTTACCTGCTGTAGAAGAGAGAGAGAGACGTTAACCTGCTGTAGTAGAGAGAGAGAGAGAGAGACATTAACCTGCTGTAGTAGAGAGAGAGAGACATTAACCTGCTATAGTAGAGAGAGAGAGAGACATTAACCTGCTGTAGTAGAGAGAGATACATTAACCTGCTGTAGTAGAGAGAGAGAGATTTACCTGCTGTAGATGAGAGAGAGACATTAACCTGCTGTAAAAGAGAGAGAGACATTAACCTGCTGTAGTAGAGAGAGGGAGACATTAACCTGCTGTAGTAGAGATAGACATTAACCTGCTGTAGTAGAGAGAGAGACATTAACCATCTGTAGAAGAAAGAGAGACATTTACCTGCTGTAGAAGAGAGAGAGAGACATTTACCTGCTGTAGAAGAGAGAGAGACATTAACCTGCTGTAGTAGAGAGAGGGAGACATTAACCTGCTGTGGTAGAGAGAGAGACATTTACCTGCTGTAGAAGAGAGAGAGAGACATTAACCTGCTATAGTAGAGAGAGAGAGAGACATTAACCTGCTGTAGAAGAGAGAGAGACATTAACCTGCTGTAGTAGAGAGAGAGACATTAACCTGCTGTAGTAGAGAGAGAGAGAGACATTAACCTGCTGTAGTAGAGAGATATAGACATTAACCTGCTGTAGTAGAGAGAGAGACATTAACCTGTTGTAGTAGAGAGAGAGACATTAACACACTGTAGTAGAGAGAGAAACACATTAACCTGCTGTAGTAGAGAGAGACACATTAACCTGCTGTAGTAGAGAGAGAGACATTTACCTGCTGTAGAAGAGAGAGACACATTAACCTGCTGTAGAAGAGAGAGAGACATTTACCTGCAGTAGAAGAAAGAGAGACATTAACCTGCTGTAGTAGAGAGAGAGAGACATTAACCTGCTGTAGTAGAGAGAGAGACATTAACCTGCTGTAGTAGAGAGAGAGACATTAACCTGCAGTAGTAGAGAGAGAGAGACATTAACCTGCTGTAGTAGAGAGAGAGAGACATTAACCTGCTGTAGAAGAGAGAAATGAACCTGCTGTAGTAGTGAGAGAGACATTAACCTACTGTAGAAGAGAGAGAGACATTAACCTGCTGTAGAAGAGAGAGAGACATTAACCTGCTGTAGAAGAGAGAGAGACATTAACCTGCTGTAGTAGAGGGAGGCATTAACCTGCTGTAGTAGAGAGAGAGGCATTTACCTGCTGTAGAAGAGAGAGAGAGAGAGAGACATTAACCTGCTGTAGTAGAGAGAGAGAGACATTAACCTGCTATAGTAGAGAGAGAGAGACATAAACCTGCTGTAGTAGAGAGAGAGACATTAACCTGCTGTAGTAGAGAGAGAGACATTAACCTGCTGTAGATGAGAGAGAGACATTAACCTGCTGTAGTAGAGAGAGAGACATTAACCTGCTGTAGTAGAGAGAGAGAGAGATTTACCTGCTGTAGATGAGAGAGAGACATTAACCTGCTGTAAAAGAGAGAGAGACATTAACCTGCTGTAGTAGAGAGAGAGACACATTAACCTTCTATAGTAGAGAGAGAGACATTTACCTGCTGTAGAAGAGAGAGAGAGACATTAACCTTCTATAGTAGAGAGAGAGAGAGACATTAACCTGCTGTAGAAGAGAGAGAGACATTAACCTGCTGTAGTAGAGAGAGAGACATTAACCTGCTGTAGTAGAGAGAGAGACATTAACCTGCTGTAGTAGAGAGAGAGAGACATTAACCTGCTGTAGTAGAGAGATATAGACATTAACCTGCTATAGTAGAGAGAGAGAGAGACATTAACCTGCTGTAGTAGAGAGAGAGATATTAACCTGCTGTAGTAGAGAGAGAGAGAGATTTACCTGCTGTAGATGAGAGAGAGACATTAACCTGCTGTAAAAGAGAGAGAGACATTAACCTGCTATAGTAGAGAGAGAGAGAGACATTAACCTGCTGTAGTAGAGAGAGAGACATTAACCTGCTGTAGTAGAGAGAGAGAGAGATTTACCTGCTGTAGTTGAGAGAGAGACATTAACCTGCTGTAAAATAGAGAGAGACATTAACCTGCTGTAGTAGAGAGAGAGACATTAACCTGCTGTAGAAGATATATAGACATTAACCTGCTGTAGTAGAGAGAGAGACATTAACCATCTGTAGAAGAAAGAGAGACATTTACCTGCTGTAGAAGAGAGAGAGAGACATTAACCTGCTGTAGAAGAGAAAGAGAGACATTAACCATCTGTAGAAGAGAGAGAGACATTAACCTGCTGCAGTAGAGAGAGAGAGAGACATTAACCTGCTGTAGAAGAGAGATATTAACCTGCTGTAGTAGAGAGAGAGAGAGAGACATTAACCATGTGTAGAGGAGAGAGAGACATTAACCATGTGTAGAAGAGAGAGAGACATTAACCATGTGTAGAAGAGAGAGAGACATTAACCTGCTGTAGTAGAGAGAGAGACATTAACCTGCTGTAGTAGAGAGAGAGAGACATTTACCTGCTGTAGAAGAGAGAGAGACATTAACCAGCTGTAGTAGAGAGAGAGACATTAACCTGCTGTAGTAGAGAGAGAGAGACATTAACCTGCTGTAGTAGA
Source organism: Oncorhynchus clarkii lewisi (assembly GCF_045791955.1). Taxonomy (NCBI): domain Eukaryota; kingdom Metazoa; phylum Chordata; class Actinopteri; order Salmoniformes; family Salmonidae; genus Oncorhynchus; species Oncorhynchus clarkii. Next base: position 75,141,404 of record NC_092166.1, read on the forward strand.
GAGAGAGAGACATTAACCTGCTGTAGAAGAGAGAGAGACATTAACCTGCTGTGGTAGAGAGAGAGACATTAACCTGCTGTAGAAGAGAGAGAGACATTAACCTGCTGTGGTAGAGAGAGAGACATTAACCTGCTGTAGAAGAGAGAGAGACATTAACCTGCTGTAGTAGAGAGAGAGAGACATTAACCTGCTGTAGAAGAGAGAGAGACATTAACCATGTGTAGAAGAGAGAGAGACATTAACCTGCTGTAGAAGAGAGAGGGAGAGACATTAACCTACTGTAGAAGAGAGAGAGACATTAACCTGCTGTAGAAGAGAGAGAGACATTAACCTGCTGTAGAAGAGAGAGAGACATTAACCATCTGTAGAAGAGAGAGAGACATTAACCTGCTGTAGAAGAGAGAGAGACATTAACCTGCTGTAGTAGAGGGAGACATTAACCTGCTGTAGAAGAGAGAGAGACATTAACCTGCTGTAGAAGAGAGAGAGAGACATTAACCTGCTGTAGTAGAGAGAGAGAGACATTAACCTGCTGTAGAAGAGAGAGAGACATTAACCTGCTGTAGAAGAGAGAGAGACATTAACCTGCTGTAGTAGAGGGAGACATTAACCTGCTGTAGTAGAGAGAGAGACATTAACCATCTGTAGAAGAAAGAGAGACATTTACCTGCTGTAGAAGAGAGAGGGAGACATTAACCTGCTGTAGTAGAGAGAGAGACATTTACTTGCTGTAGAAGAGAGAGAGAGACATTAACCTGCTATAGTAGAGAGAGAGAGAGACATTAACCTGCTGTAGAAGAGAAAGAGACATTAACCTGCTGTAGTAGAGAGAGGGAGACATTAACCTTCTGTAGTAGAGAGAGAGACATTTACCTGCTGTAGAAGAGAGAGAGAGACATTAACCTGCTATAGTAGAGAGAGAGAGAGACATTAACCTGCTGTAGTAGAGAGAGAGAGACATTAACCTGCTGTAGTAGAGAGAGAGACATTAACCTGCTGTAGTAGAGAGAGAGACATTAACCTGCTGTAGTAGAGAGAGAGAGACATTAACCTGCTGTAGTAGAGTGATATAGACATTAACCTGCTGTAGTAGAGAGAGAGACATTAACATGCTGTAGTAGAGAGAGAAACACATGAACCTGCTGTAGTAGAGAGAGAGACACATTAACCTGCTGTAGTAGAGAGAGAGACAATAACCTGCTGTAAAAGAGAGAGAGACATTAACCTGCTGTAGTAGAGAGAGAGACATTAACCTGCTGTAGAAGAGAGAGAGACATTAACCTGCTGTAGTAGAGAGAGACATTAACCTGCTGTAGTAGAGAGAGAGACATTAACCTGCTGTAGAAGAGAGAGAGACATTAACCTGCTGTAGTAGAGAGAGACATTAACCTGCTGTAGAAGAGAGAGAGACATTAACCTGCTGTAGAAGAGAGAGAGACATTAACCTGCTGTAGTAGAGAGAGACATTAACCTGCTGTAGTAGAGAGAGAGAGACGTTAACCTGCTGTAGTAGAGAGAGAGAGACATGAACCTGCTGTAGTAGAGAGAGAGAGAGACATTAACCTGCTGTAGAAGAGAGACATTAACCTGCTGTAGTAGAGAGAGAGAGACATTAACCTGCTGTAGTAGAGAGAGAGAGACATTAACCTGCTGCAGTAGAGAGAGAGAGAGACATTAACCTGCTGTAGAAGAGAGACATTAACCTGCTGTAGTAGAGAGAGAGAGAGAGAGACATTAACCATGTGTAGAAGAGAGAGAGACATTAACCATGTGTAGAAGAGAGAGAGACATTAACCTGCTGTAGAAGAGAGAGAGACATTAACCTGCTGTAGTAGAGAGAGAGACATTAACCTGCTGTAGAAGAGAGAGAGACATTAACCTGCTGTAGTAGAGAGAGACATTAACCTGCTGTAGTAGAGAGAGAGACATTAACCTGCTGTAGAAGAGAGAGAGACATTAACCTGCTGTGGTAGAGAGAGAGACATTAACCTGCTGTAGTAGAGAGAGAGACATTAACCTGCAGTAGATGAGAGAGAGACATTAACCTGCTGTAAAAGAGAGAGAGACATTAACCTGCAGTAGTAGATAGAGAGAGAGAGATTAACCTGCTGTAGAAGAGAGAGAGACATTAACCTGCTATAGTAGAGAGAGAGAGACATTAACCTGCTGTAGTAGAGAGAGAGACATTAACCTGCTGTAGTAGAGAGAGAGAGAGATTTACCTGCTGTAGATGAGAGAGAGACAATAACCTGCTGTAAAAGAGAGAGAGACATTAACCTGCTGTAGTAGAGAGAGAGACATTAACCTGCTGTAGAAGAGAGAGAGACATTAACCTGCTGTAGTAGAGAGAGACATTAACCTGCTGTAGTAGAGAGAGAGACATTAACCTGCTGTAGAAGAGAGAGAGACATTAACCTGCTGTAGTAGAGAGAGACATTAACCTGCTGTAGAAGAGAGAGAGACATTAACCTGCTGTAGAAGAGAGAGAGACATTAACCTGCTGTAGTAGAGAGAGACATTAACCTGCTGTAGTAGAGAGAGAGAGACGTTAACCTGCTGTAGTAGAGAGAGAGAGACATTAACCTGCTGTAGTAGAGAGAGAGAGAGACATTAACCTGCTGTAGAAGAGAGACATTAACCTGCTGTAGTAGAGAGAGAGAGACATTAACCTGCTGTAGTAGAGAGAGAGAGACATTAACCTGCTGCAGTAGAGAGAGAGAGAGACATTAACCTGCTGTAGAAGAGAGACATTAACCTGCTGTAGTAGAGAGAGAGAGAGAGAGACATTAACCATGTGTAGAAGAGAGAGAGACATTAACCATGTGTAGAAGAGAGAGAGACATTAACCTGCTGTAGAAGAGAGAGAGACATTAACCTGCTGTAGTAGAGAGAGAGACATTAACCTGCTGTAGAAGAGAGAGAGACATTAACCTGCTGTAGTAGAGAGAGACATTAACCTGCTGTAGTAGAGAGAGAGAGACATTAACCTGCTGTAGTAGAGAGAGAGAGACATTAACCTGCTGTAGAAGAGAGAGAGACATTAACCTGCTGTAGTAGAGAGAGAGACATTAACCTGCTGTAGTAGAGAGAGAGAGACATTAACCTGCTGTAGTAGAGAGAGAGAGACATTAACCTGCTGTAGTAGAGAGAGAGACATTGCCCTGCTGTAGAAGAGAGAGAGACATTAACCTGCTGTGGTAGAGAGAGAGACATTAACCTGCTGTAGAAGAGAGAGAGACATTATCCTGCTGTGGTAGAGAGAGAGACATTAACCTGCTGTAGTAGAGAGAGAGAGATAGACATTAACCTGCTGTAGAAGAGAGAGAGACATTAACCTGCTGTAGTAGAGAGAGAGAGACATTAACCTGCTGTAGAAGAGAGAGAGACATTAACCATGTGTAGAAGAGAGAGAGACATTAACCTGCTGTAGAAGAGAGAGAGAGAGACATTAACCTGCTGTAGAAGAGAGAAATTAACCTGCTGTAGTAGAGGGAGAGACATTAACCTACTGTAGAAGAGAGAGAGACATTAACCTGCTGTAGAAGAGAGAGAGAGACATTAACCTGCTGTAGAAGAGAGAGAGAGACATTAACCTGCTGTAGTAGAGAGAGGGAGACATTAACCTGCTGTAGTAGAGAGAGAGACATTTACCTGCTGTAGAAGAGAGAGAGAGACATTAACCTGCTATAGTAGAGAGAGAGAGAGACATTAACCTGCTGTAGAAGAGAGAGAGACATTAACCTGCTGTAGTAGAGAGAGGGAGACATTAACCTGCTGTAGTAGAGAGAGAGACATTTACCTGCTGTAGAAGAGAGAGAGAGACATTAACCTGCTATAGTAGAGAGAGAGAGAGACATTAACCTGCTGTAGAAGAGAGAGAGACATTAACCTGCTGTAGTAGAGAGAGAGAAATTAACCTGCTGTAGTAGAGAGAGAGACATTAACCTGCTGTAGTAGAGAGAGAGAGACATTAACCTGCTGTAGTAGAGAGATATAGACATTAACCTGCTGTAGAAGAGAGAGAGACATTAACCTGCTGTAGTAGAGAGAGAGACATTAACATGCTGTAGTAGAGAGAGAAACACATTAACCTGCTGTAGTAGAGAGAGAGACACATTAACCTGCTGTAGTAGAGAGAGAGACATTAACCTGCTGTAGTAGAGAGAGAGACATTAACCTGCTGTAGAAGAGAAAGAGAGACATTAACCTGCTGTAGTAGAGAGAGAGACATTTACCTGCTGTAGAAGAGAAAGAGAGACATTTACCTGCAGTAGAAGAGAGAGAGACATTAACCTGCTGTAGTAGAGAGAGAGACATGAACCTGATCTAGAAGAGATATAGACATTAACCTGCTGTAGTAGAGGGAGACATTAACCTGCTGTAGTAGAGAGAGAGAGAGAGAGACATTAACCTGCTGTAGTAGAGAGAGAGAGACATTAACCTGCTGCAGTAGAGAGAGAGAGAGACATTAACCTGCTGTAGAAGAGAGACATTAACCTGCTGTAGTAGAGAGAGAGAGAGAGAGACATTAACCATGTGTAGAAGAGAGAGAGACATTAACCATGTGTAGAAGAGAGAGAGACATTAACCTGCTGTAGAAGAGAGAGAGACATTAACCTGCTGTAGTAGAGAGAGAGACATTAACCTGCTGTAGAAGAGAGAGAGACATTAACCTGCTGTAGTAGAGAGAGACATTAACCTGCTGTAGTAGAGAGAGAGAGACATTAACCTGCTGTAGTAGAGAGAGAGAGACATTAACCTGCTGTAGAAGAGAGAGAGACATTAACCTGCTGTAGTAGAGAGAGAGACATTAACCTGCTGTAGTAGAGAGAGAGAGACATTAACCTGCTGTAGTAGAGAGAGAGAGACATTAACCTGCTGTAGTAGAGAGAGAGACATTGCCCTGCTGTAGAAGAGAGAGAGACATTAACCTGCTGTGGTAGAGAGAGAGACATTAACCTGCTGTAGAAGAGAGAGAGACATTATCCTGCTGTGGTAGAGAGAGAGACATTAACCTGCTGTAGTAGAGAGAGAGAGATAGACATTAACCTGCTGTAGAAGAGAGAGAGACATTAACCTGCTGTAGTAGAGAGAGAGAGACATTAACCTGCTGTAGAAGAGAGAGAGACATTAACCATGTGTAGAAGAGAGAGAGACATTAACCTGCTGTAGAAGAGAGAGAGAGAGACATTAACCTGCTGTAGAAGAGAGAAATTAACCTGCTGTAGTAGAGGGAGAGACATTAACCTACTGTAGAAGAGAGAGAGACATTAACCTGCTGTAGAAGAGAGAGAGAGACATTAACCTGCTGTAGAAGAGAGAGAGAGACATTAACCTGCTGTAGTAGAGAGAGGGAGACATTAACCTGCTGTAGTAGAGAGAGAGACATTTACCTGCTGTAGAAGAGAGAGAGAGACATTAACCTGCTATAGTAGAGAGAGAGAGAGACATTAACCTGCTGTAGAAGAGAGAGAGACATTAACCTGCTGTAGTAGAGAGAGGGAGACATTAACCTGCTGTAGTAGAGAGAGAGACATTTACCTGCTGTAGAAGAGAGAGAGAGACATTAACCTGCTATAGTAGAGAGAGAGAGAGACATTAACCTGCTGTAGAAGAGAGAGAGACATTAACCTGCTGTAGTAGAGAGAGAGAAATAACCTGCTGTAGTAGAGAGAGAGACATTAACCTGCTGTAGTAGAGAGAGAGAGACATTAACCTGCTGTAGTAGAGAGATATAGACATTAACCTGCTGTAGAAGAGAGAGAGACATTAACCTGCTGTAGTAGAGAGAGAGACATTAACATGCTGTAGTAGAGAGAGAAACACATTAACCTGCTGTAGTAGAGAGAGAGACACATTAACCTGCTGTAGTAGAGAGAGAGACATTAACCTGCTGTAGTAGAGAGAGAGACATTAACCTGCTGTAGAAGAGAAAGAGAGACATTAACCTGCTGTAGTAGAGAGAGAGACATTTACCTGCTGTAGAAGAGAAAGAGAGACATTTACCTGCAGTAGAAGAGAGAGAGACATTAACCTGCTGTAGTAGAGAGAGAGACATGAACCTGATCTAGAAGAGATATAGACATTAACCTGCTGTAGTAGAGGGAGACATTAACCTGCTGTAGTAGAGAGAGAGAGAGAGAGACATTAACCTGCTGTAGTAGAGAGAGAGAGACATTAACCTGCTATAGTAGAGAAAGAGAGACATTAACCTGCTGTAGTAGAGAGAGAGACATTAACCTGCTGTAGTAGAGAGAGAGACATTAACCTGCTGTAGATGAGAGAGAGACATTAACCTGCTGTAAAAGAGAGAGAGACATTAACCTGCAGTAGTAGAGAGAGAGAGACATTAACCTGCTGTAGTAGAGAGAGAGAGACATTAACCTGCTGTAGAAGAGAGAAATGAACCTGCTGTAGTAGTGAGAGAGACATTAACCTACTGTAGAAGAGAGAGAGACATTAACCTGCTGTAGAAGAGAGAGAGACATTAACCTGCTGTAGAAGAGAGAGAGACATTAACCTGCTGTAGTAGAGGGAGACATTAACCTGCTGTAGTAGAGAGAGAGGCATTTACCTGCTGTAGAAGAGAGAGAGAGAGAGAGACATTAACCTGCTGTAGTAGAGAGAGAGAGACATTAACCTGCTATAGTAGAGAGAGAGAGACATAAACCTGCTGTAGTAGAGAGAGAGACATTAACCTGCTGTAGTAGAGAGAGAGACATTAACCTGCTGTAGATGAGAGAGAGACATTAACCTGCTGTAAAAGAGAGAGAGACATTAACCTGCTATAGTAGAGAGAGAGACATTAACCTGCTGTAGATGAGAGACATTAACCTGCTGTAGTAGAGAGAGAGAGAGAGAGACATTAACCATGTGTAGAAGAGAGAGAGAGACATTAACCATGTGTAGAAGAGAGAGAGACATTAACCTGCTGTAGAAGAGAGAGAGACATTAACCTGCTGTAGTAGAGAGAGAGAGAGACATTAACCTGCTGTAGAAGAGAGACATTAACCTGCTGTAGTAGAGAGAGAGAGAGAGAGACATTAACCATGTGTAGAAGAGAGAGAGACATTAACCATGTGTAGAAGAGAGAGAGACATTAACCTGCTGTAGAAGAGAGAGAGACATTAACCTGCTGTAGTAGAGAGAGAGACATTAACCTGCTGTAGAAGAGAGAGAGACATTAACCTGCTGTAGTAGAGAGAGAGACATTAACCTGCTGTAGTAGAGAGAGAGAGACATTAACCTGCTGTAGTAGAGAGAGAGAGACATTAACCTGCTGTAGAAGAGAGAGACATTAACCTGCTGTAGTAGAGAGAGAGACATTAACCTGCTGTAGTAGAGAGAGAGAGACATTAACCTGCTGTAGTAGAGAGAGAGAGACATTAACCTGCTGTAGTAGAGAGAGAGACATTAACCTGCTGTAGAAGAGAGAGAGACATTAACCTGCTGTGGTAGAGAGAGAGACATTAACCTGCTGTAGTAGAGAGAGAGACATTAACCTGCAGTAGATGAGAGAGAGACATTAACCTGCTGTAAAAGAGAGAGAGACATTAACCTGCAGTAGTAGATAGAGAGAGAGAGATTAACCTGCTGTAGAAGAGAGAGAGACATTAACCTGCTATTGTAGAGAGAGAGAGACATTAACCTGCTGTAGTAGAGAGAGAGACATTAACCTGCTGTAGTAGAGAGAGAGAGAGATTTACCTGCTGTAGATGAGAGAGAGACAATAACCTGCTGTAAAAGAGAGAGAGACATTAACCTGCTGTAGTAGAGAGAGAGACATTAACCATCTGTAGAAGAAAGAGAGACATTTACCTGCTGTAGAAGAGAGAGAGACATTAACCTGCTGTAGTAGAGAGAGAGACATTAACCTGCTGTAGAAGAGAGAGAGACATTAACCTGCTGTAGTAGAGAGAGACATTAACCTGCTGTAGTAGAGAGAGAGACATTAACCTGCTGTAGAAGAGAGAGAGACATTAACCTGCTGTAGTAGAGAGAGACATTAACCTGCTGTAGAAGAGAGAGAGACATTAACCTGCTGTAGTAGAGAGAGAGACATTAACCTGCTGTAGAAGAGAGAGAGACATTAACCTGCTGTAGTAGAGAGAGACATTAACCTGCTGTAGTAGAGAGAGAGAGACGTTAACCTGCTGTAGTAGAGAGAGAGAGACATTAACCTGCTGTAGTAGAGAGAGAGAGAGACATTAACCTGCTGTAGAAGAGAGACATTAACCTGCTGTAGTAGAGAGAGAGAGAGAGAGACATTAACCATGTGTAGAAGAGAGAGAGACATTAACCATGTGTAGAAGAGAGAGAGACATTAACCTGCTGTAGAAGAGAGAGAGACATTAACCTGCTGTAGTAGAGAGAGAGACATTAACCTGCTGTAGAAGAGAGAGAGACATTAACCTGCTGTAGTAGAGAGAGACATTAACCTGCTGTAGTAGAGAGAGAGAGACATTAACCTGCTGTAGTAGAGAGAGGGAGACATTAACCTGCTGTAGAAGAGAGAGAGACATTAACCTGCTGTAGTAGAGAGAGAGACATTAACCTGCTGTAGTAGAGAGAGAGAGACATTAACCTGCTGTAGTAGAGAGAGAGAGACATTAACCTGCTGTAGTAGAGAGAGAGACATTAACCTGCTGTAGAAGAGAGATAGACATTAACCTGCTGTGGTAGAGAGAGCGACATGAACCTGCTGTAGAAGAGAGAGAGACATTATCCTGCTGTGGTAGAGAGAGAGACATTAACCTGCTGTAGTAGAGAGAGAGAGATAGACATTAACCTGCTGTAGAAGAGAGAGAGACATTAACCTGCTGTAGTAGAGAGAGAGAGACATTAACCTGCTGTAGAAGAGAGAGAGACATTAACCATGTGTAGAAGAGTGAGAGACATTAACCTGCTGTAGAAGAGAGAGAGAGAGACATTAACCTGCTGTAGAAGAGAGAAATTAACCTGCTGTAGTAGAGGGAGAGACATTAACCTACTGTAGAAGAGAGAGAGACATTAACCTGCTGTAGAAGAGAGAGAGACATTAACCTGCTGTAGAAGAGAGAGAGAGACATTAACCTGCTGTAGTAGAGAGAGGGAGACATTAACCTGCTGTAGTAGAGAGAGAGACATTTACCTGCTGTAGAAGAGAGAGAGAGAGAGAGAGAGACATTAACCTGCTGTAGTAGAGAGAGAGAGAGACATTAACCTGCTATAGTAGAGAGAGAGAGAGACATTAACCTGCTGTAGTAGAGAGAGAGAGACATTAACCTGCTGTAGTAGAGAGAGAGACATTAACCTGCTGTAGATGAGAGAGAGACATTAACCTGCTGTAAAAGAGAGAGAGAGACATTAACCTGCAGTAGTAGAGAGAGAGAGACATTAACCTGCTGTAGTAGAGAGAGAGAGACATTAACCTGCTGTAGATGAGAGAGAGACATTAACCTGCTGTAAAAGAGAGAGAGACATTAACCTGCTATAGTAGAGAGAGAGAGACATTAACCTGCTGTAGTAGAGAGAGAGACATTAACCTGCTGTAGTAGAGAGAGAGAGAGATTTACCTGCTGTAGTTGAGAGAGAGACATTAACCTGCTGTAAAATAGAGAGAGACATTAACCTGCTGTAGTAGAGAGAGAGACATTAACCTGCTGTAGAAGATATATAGACATTAACCTGCTGTAGTAGAGAGAGAGACATTAACCTGCTGTAGTAGAGAGAGAGACATTAACCATCTGTAGAAGAAAGAGAGACATTTACCTGCTGTAGAAGAGAGAGAGACATTAACCATCTGTAGAAGAAAGAGAGACATTTACCTGCTGTAGAAGAGAGAGAGACATTTACCTGCTGTAGAAGAGAGAGAGACATTTACCTGCTGTAGAAGAGAGAGAGACATTAACCTGCTGTAGTAGAGAGAGGGAGACATTAACCTGCTGTATTAGAGAGAGAGACATTTACCTGCTGTAGAAGAGAGAGAGAGACGTTAACCTGCTGTAGTAGAGAGAGAGAGAGAGACATTAACCTGCTGTAGTAGAGAGAGAGAGACATTAACCTGCTATAGTAGAGAGAGAGAGAGACATTAACCTGCTGTAGTAGAGAGAGATACATTAACCTGCTCTAGTAGAGAGAGAGACATTAACCTGCTGTAGTAGAGAGAGAGAGACATTAACCTGCTGTAGAAGAGAGAGAGACATTAACATGCTGTAGATGAGAGAGAGACATTAACCTGCTGTAGAAGAGAGAGAGACATTAACCTGCTGTGGTAGAGAGAGAGACATTAACCTGCTGTAGAAGAGAGAGAGACATTAACCTGCTGTAGTGGAGAGAGAGAGAGAGAGACATTAACCTGCTGTAGAAGAGAGACATTAACCTGCTGTAGTAGAGAGAGAGAGGGAGGCATTAACTTGCTTTAGAAGAGAGATAGACATTAACCATCTGTAGAAGAGAGAGAGACATTAACCTGCTGTAGAAGAGAGAGAGACATTAACCTGCTGTAGTAGAGAGAGAGACATTAACCTGCTGTAGAAGAGAGAGAGACATTAACCATCTGTAGAAGAGAGTGAGACATTAACCTGCTGTAGTAGAGAGAGAGACATTAACCTGCTGTAGAAGAGAGAGACATTAACCTGCTTTAGTAGAGAAAGGGAGACATTAACCTGCTGTAGAAGAGAGAGAGAGAGAGACATTAACCTGCTGTAGAAGAGAGAGAGACATTAGCCATGTGTAGAAGAGAGAGAGACATTAACCTGCTGTAGAAGAGAGAGAGAGAGACATTAACCTGCTGTAGAAGAGAGAGACATTAACCTGCTTTAGTAGAGAAAGGGAGACATTAACCTGCTGTAGTAGAGAGAGACATTAACCTGCTGTAGAAGAGAGAGAGACATTAATTAACCTGCTGTAGTAGAGAGAGAGACATTAACCTGCTGTAGAAGAGAGAGAGACATTAACAATCTGTAGAAGAGAGAGAGACATTAACCTGTTGTAGAAGAGAGAGACATTAACCTGCTGTAGTAGAGAGAGAGACATTAACCATCTGTAGAAGAGAAAGAGACATTTACCTGCTGTAGTAGAGAGAGAGACATTAACCTGCTGTAGAAGAGAGAGAGACAATAACCATCTGTAGAAGAGAGAGAGACATTAACCTGCTGTAGAAGAGAGAGAGACATTAACCATCTGTAGAAGAGAAAGAGACATTTACCTGCTGTAGTAGAGAGAGAGACATTAACCTGCTGTAGAAGAGAGAGAGACAATAACCATCTGTAGTAGAGAGAGAGACATTAACCATCTGTAGAAGAGAAAGAGACATTTACCTGCTGTAGTAGAGAGAGAGACATTAACCTGCTGTAGAAGAGAGAGAGACAATAACCATCTGTAGTAGAGAGAGAGACATTAACCATCTGTAGAAGAGAAAGAGACATTTACCTGCTGTAGTAGAGAGAGAGACATTAACCTGCTGTAGTAGAGAGAGTGAGACAATAACGTGCTGTAGTAGAGAGAGAAATTAACCTGCTGTAGAAGAGAGAGAGACATTAACCTGCTTTAGTAGAGAGAGAGACATTAACCATCTGTAGAAGAGAGAGAGACATTTACCTGCTGTAGAAGAGAGAGAGACATTAACCTGCTGTAGAAGAGAGAGAGACATTAACCTGCTGTAGAAGAGAGAGAGACATTAACCTGCTGTAGTAGAGAGAGGTAGACATTAACCTGCTGTAGTAGAGAGAGAGAGAGACATTAACCTGCTGTAGTAGAGAGAGAGACATTTACCTGCTGTAGAAGAGAGAGAGAGAGAGAGAGACATTAACCTGCTGTAGAAGAGAGAGAGAGACATTAACCTGCTATAGTAGAGTGAGAGAGACATTAACCTGCTGTAGTAGAGAGAGAGACATTAACCTGCTGTAGTAGAGAGAGAGACATTAACCTGCTGTAGATGAGAGAGAGACATTAACCTGCTGTAAAAGAGAGAGAGACATTAACCTGCTGTAGTAGAGATAGAGAGAGAGACATTAACCTGCTGTAGAAGAGAGAGAGAGACATTAACCTGCTGTAGTAGAGAGAGAGACATTAACCATCTGTAGAAGAGAGAGAGACATTTACCTGCTGTTGAAGAGAGAGAGACATTAGCCTGCTGTAGAAGAGAGAGAGACATTAACCTGCTGTAGTAGAGAGAGAGACATTAACCTGCTGTAGTAGAGAGAGACATTAACCTGCTGTAGAAGAGAGAGAGACATTAACCTGCTGTAGTAGAGAGAGAGACATTAACCATCTGTAGAAGAGAGAGAGACATTTACCTGCTGTTGAAGAGAGAGAGACATTAGCCTGCTGTAGAAGAGAGAGAGACATTAACCTGCTGTAGAAGAGAGAGAGACATTAACCATCTGTAGAAGAGAGAGAGACATTTACCTGCTGTTGAAGAGAGAGAGACATTTACCTGCTGTTGAAGAGAGAGAGACATTAACCTGCTGTAGTAGAGAGAGAGACATTAACCTGTTGTAGTAGAGAGAGGGAGACATTAACCTGCTGTAGTAGAGAGAGGATAGAGACATTAACCTGCTGTAGTAGAGAGAGAGACATTTACCTGCTGTAGAAGAGAGAGAGAGAGAGAGACATTAACCTGCTGTAGTAGAGAGAGAGACATTAACCTGCTGTAGAAGAGAGAGAGACATTAACCTGCTGTAGAAGAGAGATAGAGACATTAACCTGCTGTAGTAGAGAGAGAGACATTCACCTGCTGTAGTAGAGAGAGACATTAACCTGCTGTAGTAGAGAGAGAGACATTAACCATCTGTAGAAGAAAGAGAGACATTAACCTGCAGTAGAAGAGAGAGAGAGACATTTACCTGCTGTAGAAGAGAGAGAGACATTAACCTGCTGTAGTAGAGAGAGAGACATTTACCTGCTGTAGTAGAGAGAGAGACATTTACCTGCTGTAGAAGAGAGAGAGAGACGTTAACCTGCTGTAGTAGAGAGAGAGAGAGAGACATTAACCTGCTGTAGTAGAGAGAGAGAGACATTAACCTGCTATAGTAGAGAGAGAGAGAGACATTAACCTGCTGTAGTAGAGAGAGATACATTAACCTGCTCTAGTAGAGAGAGAGACATTAACCTGCTGTAGTAGAGAGAGAGAGACATTAACCTGCTGTAGAAGAGAGAGAGACATTAACCTGCTGTAGAAGAGAGAGAGAGACATTTACCTGCTGTAGAAGAGAGAGAGACATTAACCTGCTGTAGAAGAGAGAGAGACATTAACCTGCTGTAGAAGAGAGAGAGAGACATTAACCTGCTGTAGAAGAGAGAGAGAGACATTTACCTGCTGTAGAAGAGAGAGAGACATTAACCTGCTGTAGTAGAGAGAGGGAGACATTAACCTGCTGTAGTAGAGAGAGAGACATTTACCTGCTGTAGAAGAGAGAGAGAGACGTTAACCTGCTGTAGTAGAGAGAGAGAGAGACATTAACCTGCTGTAGTAGAGAGAGAGATACATTAACCTGCTCTAGTAGAGAGAGAGACATTAACCTGCTGTAGTAGAGAGAGAGAGACATTAACCTGCTGTAGAAGAGAGAGAGACATTAACCTGCTGTAGATGAGAGAGAGACATTAACCTGCTGTAGAAGAGAGAGAGACATTAACCTGCTGTGGTAGAGAGAGAGACATTAACCTGCTGTAGAAGAGAGAGAGACATTAACCTGCTGTAGTGGAGAGAGAGAGAGAGACATTAACCTGCTGTAGAACAGAGACATTAACCTGCTGTAGTAGAGAGAGAGAGAGAGAGAGAGAGAGATTAACCTGCTGTAGAAGAGAGAGAGAGACATTAACCATGTGTAGAAGAGAGAGAGACATTAACCTGCTGTAGAAGAGAGAGAGACATTAACCTGCTGTAGTAGAGAGAGAGACATTAACCTGCTGTAGAAGAGAGAGAGACATTAACCTGCTGTAGTAGAGAGAGGGAGGCATTAACTTGCTGTAGAAGAGAGAGAGACATTAACCATCTGTAGAAGAGAGAGAGACATTAACCTGCTGTAGTAGAGAGAGAGACATTAACCTGCTGTAGAAGAGAGAGAGACATTAACCATCTGTAGAATAGAGTGAGACATTAACCTGCTGTAGAAGAGAGAGACATTAACCTGCTTTAGTAGAGAAAGGGAGACATTAACCTGCTGTAGTAGAGAGAGAGACATTTACCTGCTGTAGAAGAGAGAGAGAGAGAGACATTAACCTGCTGTAGAAGAGAGAGAGACATTAGCCATGTGTAGAAGAGAGAGAGACATTAACCTGCTGTAGAAGAGAGAGAGACATTAACCTGCTGTAGTAGAGAGAGAGACATTAACCTGCTGTAGTAGAGAGAGTGAGACATTAACCTGCTGTAGTAGAGAGAGAGACATTTACCTGCTGTAGAAGAGAGAGAGACGTTAACCTGCTGTAGTAGAGAGAGAGAGAGAGAGAGACATTAACCTGCTGTAGAAGAGAGAGAGACATTAACCTGCTGTAGAAGAGAGAGAGACATTAACCTGCTGTAGTAGAGAGAGGGAGGCATTAACTTGCTGTAGAAGAGAGAGAGACATTAACCATCTGTAGAAGAGAGAGAGACATTAACCTGCTGTAGAAGAGAGAGAGACATTAACCTGCTGTAGTAGAGAGAGAGACATTAACCTGCTGTAGTAGAGAGAGAGACATTTACCTGCTGTAGAAGAGAGAGAGAGACGTTAACCTGCTGTAGTAGAGAGAGAGAGAGAGAGAGACATTAACCTGCTGTAGTAGAGAGAGAGAGACATTAACCTGATATAGTAGAGAGAGAGAGAGACATTAACCTGCTGTAGTAGAGAGAGATACATTAACCTGCTCTAGTAGAGAGAGAGACATTAACCTGCTGTAGTAGAGAGAGAGAGACATTAACCTGCTGTAGAAGAGAGAGAGACATTAACCTGCTGTAGTGGAGAGAGAGAGAGAGACATTAACCTGCTGTAGAAGAGAGACATTAACCTGCTGTAGTAGAGAGAGAGAGAGAGAGAGACATTTACCTGCTGTAGAAGAGAGAGAGAGACATTAACCATGTGTAGAAGAGAGAGAGACATTAACCTGCTGTAGAAGAGAGAGAGACATTAACCTGCTGTAGTAGAGAGAGGGAGGCATTAACTTGCTGTAGAAGAGAGAGAGACATTAACCATCTGTAGAAGAGAGAGAGACATTAACCTGCTGTAGAAGAGAGAGAGACATTAACCATCTGTAGAATAGAGTGAGACATTAACCTGCTGTAGAAGAGAGAGACATTAACCTGCTTTAGTAGAGAAAGGGAGACATTAACCTGCTGTAGTAGAGAGAGAGACATTTACCTGCTGTAGAAGAGAGAGAGAGAGAGACATTAACCTGCTGTAGAAGAGAGAGAGACATTAGCCATGTGTAGAAGAGAGAGAGACATTAACCTGCTGTAGAAGAGAGAGAGACATTAACCTGCTGTAGTAGAGAGAGGGAGGCATTAACTTGCTGTAGAAGAGAGAGAGACATTAACCATCTGTAGAAGAGAGAGAGACATTAACCTGCTGTAGAAGAGAGAGAGACATTAACCTGCTGTAGTAGAGAGAGAGACATTAACCATCTGTAGAAGAGAGTGAGACATTAACCTGCTGTAGAAGAGAGAGACATTAACCTGCTTTAGTAGAGAAAGGGAGACATTAACCTGCTGTAGTAGAGAGAGAGACATTTACCTGCTGTAGAAGAGAGAGAGAGAGAGAGACATTAACCTGCTGTAGAAGAGAGAGAGACATTAGCCATGTGTAGAAGAGAGAGAGACATTAACCTGCTGTAGAAGAGAGAGAGAGAGACATTAACCTGCTGTAGAAGAGAGAGACATTAACCTGCTTTAGTAGAGAAAGGGAGACATTAACCTGCTGTAGTAGAGAGAGACATTAACCTGCTGTAGAAGAGAGAGAGACATTAATTAACCTGCTGTAGTAGAGAGAGAGACATTAACCTGCTGTAGAAGAGAGAGAGACATTAACAATCTGTAGAAGAGAGAGAGACATTAACCTGTTGTAGAAGAGAGAGACATTAACCTGCTGTAATAGAGAAAGGGTGACATTAACCTGCTGTAGTAGAGAGTGACATTAACCTGCTGTAGAAGAGAGAGAGACATTAACCTGCTGTAGTAGAGAGAGAGACATTAACCATCTGCAGAATAGAAAGAGACATTTACCTGCTGTAGTAGAGAGAGAGACATTAACCTGCTGTAGAAGAGAGAGAGACAATAACCATCTGTAGAAGAGAGAGAGACATTAACCTGCTGTAGAAGAGAGAGAGACATTAACCATCTGTAGAAGAGAAAGATACATTTACCTGCTGTAGTAGAGAGAGAGACATTAACCTGCTGTAGAAGAGAGAGAGACAATAACCATCTGTAGAAGAGAGAGAGACATTAACCTGCTGTAGTAGAGAGAGGGAGACAATAACCTGCTGTAGTAGAGAGAGACATTAACCTGCTGTATAAGAGAGAGAGACATTAACCTGCTGAAGTAGAGAGAGAGACATTAACCATCTGTAGAAGAGAGAGAGACATTTACCTGCTGTAGAAGAGAGAGAGACATTAACCTGCTGTAGAAGAGAGAGAGACATTAACCTGCTGTAGAAGAGAGAGAGACATTAACCTGCTGTAGTAGAGAGAGGTAGACATTAACCTGCTGTAGTAGAGAGAGAGAGAGACATTAACCTGCTGTAGTAGAGAGAGAGACATTTACCTGCTGTAGAAGAGAGAGAGAGAGCGAGAGAGACATTAACCTGCTATAGTAGAGAGAGAGAGACATTAACCTGTTGTAGAAGAGAGAGACATTAACCTGCTGTAATAGAGAAAGGGTGACATTAACCTGCTGTAGTAGAGAGTGACATTAACCTGCTGTAGAAGAGAGAGAGACATTAACCTGCTGTAGTAGAGAGAGAGACATTAACCATCTGCAGAATAGAAAGAGACATTTACCTGCTGTAGTAGAGAGAGAGACATTAACCTGCTGTAGAAGAGAGAGAGACAATAACCATCTGTAGAAGAGAGAGAGACATTAACCTGCTGTAGTAGAGAGAGGGAGACAATAACCTGCTGTAGTAGAGAGAGACATTAACCTGCTGTATAAGAGAGAGAGACATTAACCTGCTGAAGTAGAGAGAGAGACATTAACCATCTGTAGAAGAGAGAGAGACATTAACCTGCTGTAGAAGAGAGAGAGACATTAACCTGCTGTAGTAGAGAGAGGTAGACATTAACCTGCTGTAGTAGAGAGAGAGAGAGAGATTAACCTGCTGTAGTAGAGAGAGAGACATTTACCTGCTGTAGAAGAGAGAGAGAGAGCGAGAGAGACATTAACCTGCTATAGTAGAGAGAGAGAGACATTAACCTGCTGTAGTAGAGAGAGAGACATTAACCTGCTGTAGATGAGAGAGAGACATTAACCTGCTGTAAAAGAGAGAGAGACATTAACCTGCTGTAGTAGAGATAGAGAGAGAGACATTAACCTGCTGTAGAAGAGAGAGAGAGACATTAACCTGTTGTAGTAGAGAGAGAGACATTAACCTGCTGTAGTAGAGAGAGGGAGACATTAACCTGCTGTAGTAGAGAGAGGGAGACATTAACCTGCTGTAGTAGAGAGAGACATTAACCTGCTGTAGAAGAGAGAGAGACATTAACCTGCTGTAGTAGAGAGAGAGACATTAACCATCTGTAGAAGAGAGAGAGACATTTACCTGCTGTAGAAGAGAGAGCGACATTAACCTGCTGTAGAAGAGAGAGAGACATTAACCTGCTGTAGAAGAGAGAGAGACATTAACCTGCTGTAGTAGAGAGAGGTAGACATTAACCTGCTGTAGTAGAGAGAGAGAGAGACATTAACCTGCTGTAGTAGAGAGAGAGACATTTACCTGCTGTAGAAGAGAGAGAGAGCGAGAGAGACATTAACCTGCTGTAGTAGAGAGAGAGAGACATTAACCTGCTATAGTAGAGAGAGAGAGACATTAACCTGCTGTAGTAGAGAGAGAGACATTAACCTGCTGTAGTAGAGAGAGAGACATTAACCTGCTGTAGATGAGAGAGAGACATTAACCTGCTGTAAAAGAGAGAGAGACATTAACCTGCTGTAGTAGAGATAGAGAGAGAGACATTAACCTGCTGTAGAAGAGAGAGAGACATTTACCTGCTGTAGAAGAGAGAGAGACATTTACCTGCTGTAGTAGAGAGAGAGACATTAACCTGCTATAGTAGAGAGAGAAACATTAACCTGCTATAGTGGAGAGAGAGACATTAACCTGCTATAGTAGAGAGAAAAACATTAACCTGCTATAGTAGAGAGAGAGACATGAACCTGCTGTAGAAGAGAGAGACATTAACCTGCTGTAGTAGAGAGAGACATTTACCTGCAGTAGAAGAGACAGAGAGACATTAACCTGCTGCAGTAGAAGAGAGAGACATTAACCTGCTGTGGTAGAGAGAGAGACATTAACCTGCTGTAGAAGAGAGAGAGACATTAACCTGCTGTAGTAGAGAGAGACATTTACCTGCTGTAGAAGAGACAGAGAGACATTAACCTGCTGTAGAAGAGAGAGAGACATTAACCTGCTGTAGTAGAGAGAGAGACATTAACCTGCTGTAGAAGAGAGAGAAACATTAACCTGCTGTAGAAGAGAGAGAAACATTAACCTGCTGTAGAAGAGAGAGAGACATTAACCTGCTGTAGTAGAGAGAGACATTAACCTGCTATAGTAGAGAGAGAGACATGAACCTGCTGTAGAAGAGAGAGAGACATTAACCTGCTATAGTAGAGAGAGACATTAACCTGCTGTAGTAGAGAGAGAGACATTAACCTGCTGTAGAAGAGAGAGAGACATTAACCTGCTATAGTAGAGAGAGAAACATTAACCTACTATAGTAGAGAGAGAGACATGAACCTGCTGTAGAAGAGAGAGAGACATTCACCTGCTGTAGTAGAGAGAGACATTTACCTGCTGTAGAAGAGACAGAGAGACATTAACCTGCTGTAGTAGAAGAGAGAGACATTAACCTGCTGTGGTAGAGAGAGAGACATTAACCTGCTGTAGAAGAGAGAGAGACATTAACCTGCTGTAGTAGAGAGAGAGACATTAACCATCTGTAGTAGAGAGATAAAGACATTAACCTGCTGTAGTAGAGAGAGAGACACATTAACCTGCTGTAGAAGAGAGAGAGACATTAACCTGTTGTAGTAGAGAGAGACATTAACCTGCTGTAGAAGAGAGAGAGACATTAACCTGCTGTAGTAGAGAGAGAGAGACATTAACCTGCTGTAGAAGAGAGAGAGACACATTAACCTGCTGTAGTAGAGAGAGAGACACATTAACCTGCTGTAGAAGAAAGAGAGACATTTACCTGCTGTAGTAGAGAGAGACATTAACCTGCTGTAGTAGAGAGAGACATTAACCTGCTATAGTAGAGAGAGAGACATGAACCTGCTATAGCAGACAGAGAGAGACATTAACCTGCTGTTGTAGCGAGAGAGAGACATTAACCTGCTGTGGTAGAGAGAGAGACATTAACCTGCTTTAGAAGAGAGAGAGACATTAACCTGCTGTAGTAGAGAGAGAGACATTTACCTGCTGTAGAAGAGACAGAGAGACATTAACCTGCTGTAGAAGAGAGAGAGACATTAACCATCTGTAGTAGAGAGATAAAGACGTTAACCTGCTGTAGAAGAGAGAGAGACATTAACCTGCTGTAGTAGAGAGAGAGAGAGAGAGAGAGAGAGACATTAACCTGCTGTAGTAGAGAGAGAGAGAGAGAGAGAGACATTAACCTGCTGTAGAGGAGAGAGAGAGAGAGAGAGACATTAACATGCTGTAGTAGAGAGAGAGAGAGAGAGAGAGACATTAACCTGCTGTGGTAGAGAGAGAGACATTAACCTGCTGTAGAAGAGAGAGAGAGAGACATTAACCTGCTGTGGTAGAGAGAGAGACATTAACCATCTGTAGTAGAGAGAGAGAGACATTAACCTGCTATAGTAGAGAGAGAGAGACATTAACCTGCTGTAGAAGAGAGAGAGAGAGGCATTAACCTGCTATAGTAGAGAGGGAGAGACATTACCTGCTGTAGAAGAGAGAGAGAGAGACATTAACCTGCTGTAGAAGAGAGAGAGAGACATTAACCTGCTGTGGTAGAGAGAGAGACATGAACCTGCTGTAGTAGAGAGAGAGACATTAACCTGCTGTAGTAGAAGAGAGACATGAACCTGCTGTAGAAGAGAGAGAGACATTTACCTGCTATAGTAGAGAGAGAGAGACATTAACCTGCTGTAGTAGAGAGAGAGACATTAACCTGCTGTAGTAGAGAGAGAGAGACATTAACCTGCTGTAGTAGAAGAGAGAGACATTAACCTGCTGTGGTAGAGAGAGAGACATTAACCTGCTGTAGAAGAGAGAGAGACATTAACCTGCTGTAGTAGAGAGAGACATTTACCTGCTGTAGAAGAGACAGAGAGACATTAACCTGCTGTAGAAGAGAGAGAGACACATTAACCTGCTGTAGTAGAGAGAGAGACACATTAACCTGCTGTAGAAGAGAGAGAGACATTAACCTGCTGTAGTAGAGAGAGAGACACATTAACCTGCTGTAGTAGAGAGAGAGAGACATTAACCTGCTGTAGTAGAGAGAGAGACATATTAACCTGCTGTAGTAGAGAGAGAGAGACATTAACCTGCTGTAGTAGAGAGAGAGACACATTAACCTGCTGTAGTAGAGAGAGAGACACATTAACCTGCTGTAGAAGAGAGAGAGACATTAACCTGCTGTAGTAGAGAGAGAGACACATTAACCTGCTGTAGAAGAGAGAGAGACATTAACCTGCTGTAGTAGAGAGAGAGACACATTAACCTGCTGTAGTAGAGAGAGAGACACATTAACCTGCTGTAGAAGAAAGAGAGACATTTACCTGCTGTAGTAGAGAGAGAGAGAGATACATTAACCTGCTATAGTAGAGAGAGAGACATGAACCTGCTATAGCAGACAGAGAGAGACATTAACCTGCTGTTGTAGGGAGAGAGAGACATTAACCTGCTGTGGTAGAGAGAGAGACATTAACCTGCTTTAGAAGAGAGAGAGACATTAACCTGCTGTAGTAGAGAGAGAGACATTTACCTGCTGTAGAAGAGACAGAGAGACATTAACCTGCTGTAGAAGAGAGAGAGACATTAACCATCTGTAGTAGAGAGATAAAGACGTTAACCTGCTGTAGAAGAGAGAGAGACATTAACCTGCTGTAGTAGAGAGAGAGAGAGAGAGACATTAACCTGCTGTAGTAGAGAGAGAGAGAGAGAGAGAGACATTAACCTGCTGTTGTAGAGAGAGAGAGAGAGAGAGAGAGAGAGACATTAACCTGCTGGAGAGGAGAGAGAGAGAGAGAGACATTAACATGCTGTAGTAGAGAGAGAGAGAGACATTAACCTGCTGTGGTAGAGAGAGATACATTAACCTGCTGTAGAAGAGAGAGAGAGAGACATTAACCTGCTGTGGTAGAGAGAGACATTAACCTGCTGAGAGAGACATTAACCATCTGTAGTAGAGAGAGAGAGACATTAACCTGCTGTGGTAGAGAGAGAGACATTAACCTGCTGTAAAAGAGAGATAGAGAGACATTAACCTGCTATAGTAGAGAGAGAGAGACATTAACCTGCTGTAGAAGAGAGAGAGAGACATTAACCTGCTGTAGAAGAGAGAGAGAGACATTAACCTGCTGTGGTAGAGAGAGAGACATGAACCTGCTGTAGTAGAGAGAGAGACATTAACCTGCTGTAGTAGAAGAGAGAGACATTAACCTGCTGTAGTAGAAGAGAGAGAGACATTTACCTGCTATAGTAGAGAGAGAGAGACATTAACCTGCAGTAGAAGAGATATAGACATTAACCTGCTGTAGTAGAGAGAGAGAGACATTAACCTGCTGTAGTAGAGAGAGAGACATTTACCTGCTATAGTAGAGAGAGAGAGAGACATTAACCTGCTGTAGTAGAGAGAGAGACATTAACCTGCTGTAGTAGAGAGAGAGAGACATTAACCTGCTGTAGTAGAGAGAGAGAGAGACATTAACCTGCTGTAGTAGAGAGAGAGAGAGACATTAACCTGCTGTAGGAGAGAGACATTAACCTGCTGGAGTAGAGAGAGAGAGAGAGATTAACCTGCTGGAGTAGAGAGAGAGAGACACACACATTAACCTGCTGGAGTAGAGAGAGAGAGACACACATTAACCTGCTGGAGTAGAGAGAGAGACATTAACCTGCTGGGGTAGAGAGAGAGAGACATTAACCTGCTGTAGGAGAGAGAGAGACAATAACCTGCTATAGTAGAGAGAGAGAGAGAGAGACATTAACCTGCTGTAGTAGAGCGAGAGAGACATTATTAACCTGCTGGAGTAGAGAGAGAGAGAGAGATTAACCTGCTGGAGTAGAGAGAGAGAGAGAGAGAGAGAGGGAGATTAACCTGCTGGAGTAGAGAGAGAGAGACACACATTAACCTGCTGGAGTAGAGAGAGAGAGAGACACATTAACCTGCTGGAGTAGAGAGAGAGAGAGACACATTAACCTGCTGGAGTAGAGAGAGAGACATTAACCTGCTGGGGTGAGACATTAACCTGCTGTAGGAGAGAGAGAGACAATAACCTGCTATAGTAGAGAGAGAGAGAGAGAGACATTAACCTGCTGTAGTAGAGCGAGAGAGACATTATTAACCTGCTGGAGTAGAGAGAGAGAGAGAGATTAACCTGCTGGAGTAGAGAGAGAGAGAGAGAGAGAGAGAGAGAGGGAGATTAACCTGCTGGAGTAGAGAGAGAGAGACACACATTAACCTGCTGGAGTAGAGAGAGAGAGAGACACATTAACCTGCTGGAGTAGAGAGAGAGACATTAACCTGCTGTAGTAAAGAGAGAGACATTAACCTGCTGTAGTAGAGAGAGAGACATTAACCTGCTGTAGTAGAGAGAGAGAGAGATTGACCTGCTGAAGTAGAGAGAGAGAGAAAGAGGGAGATTAACCTGCTGGAGTAGAGAGAGAGAGACACACATTAACCTGCTGGAGTAGAGAGAGAGAGAGACACATTAACCTGCTGGAGTAGAGAGAGAGACATTAACCTGCTGGGGTAGAGAGAGAGAGACATTAACCTGCTGTAGTAGAGAGAGAGAGAGATTAACCTGCTGGAGTAGAGAGAGAGAGAGAGAGAGAGAGGGAGATTAACCTGCTGGAGTAGAGAGAGAGACACACACATTAACCTGCTGGAGTAGAGAGAGAGAGAGACACATTAACCTGCTGGAGTAGAGAGAGAGACATTAACCTGCTGTAGTAGAGAGAGAGACATTAACCTGCTGTAGTAGAGAGAGAGACATTAACCTGCTGTAGTAGAGAGAGAGAGAGATTAACCTGCTGGAGTAGAGAGAGAGAGAGAGACATTAACCTGCTGTAGTAGAGAGAGAGAGAGATTAACCTGCTGGAGTAGAGAGAGAGAGGAAGATTAACCTGCTGGAGTAGAGAGAGAGACACACACATTAACCTGCTGGAGTATAGAGAGAGAGAGACACATTAACCTGCTGGAGTAGAGAGAGAGACATTAACCTGCTGGGGTAGAGAGAGAGCGACATTAACCTGCCGGAGTAGAGAGAGAGAGACATTAACCTGCTGTAGAAGAGAGAGAGACATTAACCTGCTGGGGTAGAGAGAGAGCGACATTAACCTGCCGGAGTAGAGAGAGAGAGACATTAACCTGCTGTAGTAGAGAGAGAGACATTAACCTGCTGTAGTAGAGAGAGAGACATTAACCTGCTGTAGTAGAGAGAGAGACATTAACCTGCTGTAGTAGAGAGAGAGACATTAACCTGCTGTAGTAGAGAGAGAGAGAGATTGACCTGCTGAAGTAGAGAGAGAGAGAAAGAGGGAGATTAACCTGCTGGAGTAGAGAGAGAGAGACACACATTAACCTGCTGGAGTAGAGAGAGAGAGAGACACATTAACCTGCTGGAGTAGAGAGAGAGACATTAACCTGCTGGGGTAGAGAGAGAGAGACATTAACCTGCTGTAGTAGAGAGAGAGAGAGATTAACCTGCTGGAGTAGAGAGAGAGAGAGAGAGAGAGAGAGGGAGATTAACCTGCTGGAGTAGAGAGAGAGACACACACATTAACCTGCTGGAGTAGAGAGAGAGAGAGACACATTAACCTGCTGGAGTAGAGAGAGAGACATTAACCTGCTGTAGTAGAGAGAGAGACATTCACCTGCTGTAGTAGAGAGAGAGACATTAACCTGCTGTAGTAGAGAGAGAGAGAGATTAACCTGCTGGAGTAGAGAGAGAGAGAGAGAGACATTAACCTGCTGTAGTAGAGAGAGAGAGAGATTAACCTGCTGGAGTAGAGAGAGAGAGGGAGATTAACCTGCTGGAGTAGAGAGAGAGAGACACACATTAACCTGCTGGAGTATAGAGAGAGAGAGACACATTAACCTGCTGGAGTAGAGAGAGAGACATTAACCTGCTGGGGTAGAGAGAGAGCGACATTAACCTGCCGGAGTAGAGAGAGAGAGACATTAACCTGCTGTAGAAGAGAGAGAGACATTAACCTGCTGGGGTAGAGAGAGAGCGACATTAACCTGCCGGAGTAGAGAGAGAGAGACATTAACCTGCTGTAGTAGAGAGAGAGACATTAACCTGCTGTAGTAGAGAGAGAGACATTAACCTGCTGTAGTAGAGAGAGAGACATTAACCTGCTGTAGTAGAGAGAGAGAGACATTAACCTGCTGTTGTAGAGATAGAGAGAGAGACATTAACCTGCTGTAGAAGAGAGAGAGACATTAACCTGCCGGAGTAGAGAGAGAGAGAAATAAACCTGCTGTAGAAGAGAGAGAGACATTAACCTGCTACAGTAGAGAGAGAGAGACATTAACCTGCTATAGTAGAGAGAGAGAGAGAGAGAGACATGAACCTGCTGGAGTAGAGAGAGAGAGACATTAACCTGCCGGAGTAGAGAGAGAGAGACATTAACCTGCTACAGTAGAGAGAGAGAGACATTAACCTGCTATAGTAGAGAGAGAGAGAGAGAGAGAGAGAGAGACATGAACCTGCTGGAGTAGAGAGAGAGACATTAACCTGCTGGAGTAGAGAGAGAGAAATAAACCTGCTGGAGTAGAGAGAGAGACATTAACCTGCTACAGTAGAGAGAGAGAGACATTAACCTGCTATAGTAGAGAGAGAGAGAGAGAGAGAGACATTAACCTGCTATATTAGAGAGAGAGAGAGAGAGAGACATTAACCTGCTATAGTAGAGAGAGAGAGAGAGAGATACATTAACCTGCTATAGTAGAGAGAGAGAGAGAGAGAGAGAGAGAGAGAGAGAGACATTAACCTGCCATAGTAGAGAGAGAGAGAGAGAGACATTAACCTGCTATAGTAGAGAGAGAGAGAGAGAGAGACATTGACCTGCTATAGTAGAGAGAGAGAGAGACATTAACCTGCTATATTAGAGAGAGAGAGACATTAACCTGCTATATTAGAGAGAGAGAGACATTAACCTGCTATAGTAGAGAAAGAGAGAGAGACATTAAACCGCTATATTAGAGAGAGAGACATTAACCTGCTGTGGTAGAGAGAGAGACATTAACCTGCTGGAGTGGAGAGAGAGACATTAACCTGCTGGAGTAGAGAGAGAGACATTAACCTGCTGTAGTAGAGAGAGAGAGAGATTAACCTGCTGTAGTAGAGAGAGACATTACCTGCTTATGTAGAGAGAGAGAGACATTAACCTGCTATAGTAGAGAGAGAGACATTAACCTGCTGTAGTAGAGAGAGAGAGAGATTAACCTGCTATAGTAGAGAGAGAGATAGAGACATTAACCTGCTATAGTAGAGAGAGAGAGAGAGATTAACCTGCTGTAGTAGAGAGAGACATTAACCTGCTTATGTAGAGAGAGAGAGACATTAACCTGCTGTAGTAGAGAGAGAGAGACATTAACCTGCTATAGTAGAGAGAGATGGAGATTAACCTGCTATAGTAGAGAGAGAGAGAGAGACATTAACCTGCTATAGTAGAGAGAGAGAGATTAACCTGCTGTAGTAGAGAGAGACATTAACCTGCTGTAGTAGAGAGAGAGAGACATTAACCTGCTATAGTAGAGAGAGAGAGAGATAGACATTAACCTGCTATAGTAGAGAGAGAGAGACATTAACCTGCTATAGTAGAGAGATAGAGAGATTAACCTGCTTATGTAGAGAGAGAGAGACATTAACCTGCTATTGTAGAGAGAGAGAGAGAGACATTAACCTGCTATAGTAGAGAGAGAGAGAGAGAGAAGTGAAGAACACACACCATTGTAAATACAACCCATATTTATGCTTATTTATTTTATCTTGTGTCCTTCAACATTAACCCGCTGGATTGGAGAAAGAGACATTAACCTGCTGGAGTAGAGAGAGACATTAACCTGCTGTAGTAGAGAGAGAGACATTAACCTGCTGTAGTAGAGAGAGAGAGACATTAAACTGCTGTACTAGAGAGAGAGAGAGACATTAACCTGCTGTAGTAGAGAGAGACATTAACCTGCTTATGTAGAGAGAGAGAGACATTAACCTGCTGTAGTAGAGAGAGAGAGACATTAACCTGCTGTAGTAGAGAGAGAGAGACATTAACCTGCTGTAGTAGAGAGACATTAACCTGCTGTAGTAGAGAGAGAGAGACATTAACCTGCTGTAGTAGAGAGAGAGAGAGATTAACCTGCTGTAGTAGAGAGAGACATTACCTGCTTATGTAGAGAGAGAGAGACATTAACCTGCTATAGTAGAGAGAGAGAGACATTAACCTGCTATAGTAGAGAGAGAGAGAGATTAACCTGCTGTAGTAGAGAGAGACATTAACCTGCTGGAGTAGAGAGAGAGACATTAACCTGCTGTAGTAGAGAGAGAGAGATTAACCTGCTGTAGTAGAGAGAGACATTAACCTGCTGTAGTAGAGAGAGAGAGACATTAACCTGCTATAGTAGAGAGAGAGAGAGATAGACATTAACCTGCTATAGTAGAGAGAGAGAGACATTAACCTGCTATAGTAGAGAGATAGAGAGATTAACCTGCTTATGTAGAGAGAGAGAGACATTAACCTGCTATTGTAGAGAGAGAGAGAGAGACATTAACCTGCTATAGTAGAGAGAGAGAGAGAGAGAAGTGAAGAACACACACCATTGTAAATACAACCCATATTTATGCTTATTTATTTTATCTTGTGTCCTTCAACATTAACCCGCTGGATTGGAGAAAGAGACATTAACCTGCTGGAGTAGAGAGAGACATTAACCTGCTGTAGTAGAGAGAGAGACATTAACCTGCTGTAGTAGAGAGAGAGAGACATTAAACTGCTGTACTAGAGAGAGAGAGAGACATTAACCTGCTGTAGTAGAGAGAGACATTAACCTGCTTATGTAGAGAGAGAGAGACATTAACCTGCTGTAGTAGAGAGAGAGAGACATTAACCTGCTGTAGTAGAGAGACATTAACCTGCTGTAGTAGAGAGAGAGAGACATTAACCTGCTGTAGTAGAGAGAGAGAGAGATTAACCTGCTGTAGTAGAGAGAGACATTACCTGCTTATGTAGAGAGAGAGAGACATTAACCTGCTATAGTAGAGAGAGAGAGACATTAACCTGCTATAGTAGAGAGAGAGAGAGATTAACCTGCTGTAGTAGAGAGAGACATTAACCTGCTGGAGTAGAGAGAGAGACATTAACCTGCTGTAGTAGAGAGAGAGAGAGATTAACCTGCTGTAGTAGAGAGAGACATTACCTGCTTATGTAGAGAGAGAGAGACATTAACCTGCTATAGTAGAGAGAGAGACATTAACCTGCTGTAGTAGAGAGAGAGAGAGATTAACCTGCTATAGTAGAGAGAGAGATAGAGACATTAACCTGCTATAGTAGAGAGAGAGAGAGAGATTAACCTGCTGTAGTAGAGAGAGACATTAACCTGCTTATGTAGAGAGAGAGAGACATTAACCTGCTTATGTAGAGAGAGAGAGACATTAACCTGCTATAGTAGAGAGAGATGGAGATTAACCTGCTATAGTAGAGAGAGAGAGAGAGACATTAACCTGCTATAGTAGAGAGAGAGAGATTAACCTGCTGTAGTAGAGAGAGACATTAACCTGCTGTAGTAGAGAGAGAGAGACATTAACCTGCTATAGTAGAGAGAGAGAGAGATAGACATTAACCTGCTATAGTAGAGAGAGAGAGACATTAACCTGCTATAGTAGAGAGATAGAGAGATTAACCTGCTTATGTAGAGAGAGAGAGACATTAACCTGCTTATGTAGAGAGAGAGAGACATTACCTGCTATTGTAGAGAGAGAGAGAGAGACATTAACCTGCTATAGTAGAGAGAGAGAGAGAGAGAAGTGAAGAACACACACCATTGTAAATACAACCCATATTTATGCTTATTTATTTTATCTTGTGTCCTTCAACATTAACCCGCTGGATTGGAGAAAGAGACATTAACCTGCTGGAGTAGAGAGAGACATTAACCTGCTGTAGTAGAGAGAGAGACATTAACCTGCTGTAGTAGAGAGAGAGAGACATTAAACTGCTGTACTAGAGAGAGAGAGAGACATTAACCTGCTGTAGTAGAGAGAGACATTAACCTGCTTATGTAGAGAGAGAGAGACATTAACCTGCTGTAGTAGAGAGAGAGAGACATTAACCTGCTGTAGTAGAGAGACATTAACCTGCTGTAGTAGAGAGAGAGAGACATTAACCTGCTGTAGTAGAGAGAGAGAGAGATTAACCTGCTGTAGTAGAGAGAGACATTACCTGCTTATGTAGAGAGAGAGAGACATTAACCTGCTATAGTAGAGAGAGAGAGACATTAACCTGCTATAGTAGAGAGAGAGAGAGATTAACCTGCTGTAGTAGAGAGAGACATTAACCTTCTGTAGTAGAGAGAGAGAGACATTAACCTGCTATAGTAGAGAGAGAGTGAGAGAGACATTAACCTGCTGTAGTAGAGAGAGAGAGACATTAACCTGCTATAGTAGAGAGAGAGTGAGAGAGACATTAACCTGCTGTAGTAGAGAGAGAGAGACATTAACCTGCTGTAGTAGAGAGAGACATTAACCTGCTGTAGTAGAGAGAGAGAGACATTAACCTGCTGTAGTAGAGAGAGAGAGACATTAACCTGCTATAGTAGAGAGAGAGAGATTAACCTGCTTATGTAGAGAGAGAGAGAGATTAACCTGCTGTAGTAGAGAGAGACATTAACCTGCTTATGTAGAGAGAGAGAGAGATTAACCTGCTATAGTAGAGAGAGAGATAGAGACATTAACCTGCTATAGTAGAGAGAGAGAGAGAGATTAACCTGCTGTAGTAGAGAGAGACATTAACCTGCTTATGTAGAGAGAGAGAGACATTAACCTGCTTATGTAGAGAGAGAGAGACATTAACCTGCTATAGTAGAGAGAGATGGAGATTAACCTGCTATAGTAGAGAGAGAGAGAGAGACATTAACCTGCTATAGTAGAGAGAGAGAGATTAACCTGCTGTAGTAGAGAGAGACATTAACCTGCTGTAGTAGAGAGAGAGAGACATTAACCTGCTATAGTAGAGAGAGAGAGAGATAGACATTAACCTGCTATAGTAGAGAGAGAGAGACATTAACCTGCTATAGTAGAGAGATAGAGAGATTAACCTGCTTATGTAGAGAGAGAGAGACATTAACCTGCTTATGTAGAGAGAGAGAGACATTAACCTGCTATTGTAGAGAGAGAGAGAGAGACATTAACCTGCTATAGTAGAGAGAGAGAGAGAGAGAAGTGAAGAACACACACCATTGTAAATACAACCCATATTTATGCTTATTTATTTTATCTTGTGTCCTTCAATATTAACCCGCTGGATTGGAGAAAGAGACATTAATCTGCTGGAGTAGAGAGAGACATTAACCTGCTGTAGTAGAGAGAGAGACATTAACCTGCTGTAGTAGAGAGAGAGAGACATTAAACTGCTGTACTAGAGAGAGAGAGAGACATTAACCTGCTGTAGTAGAGAGAGACATTAACCTGCTTATGTAGAGAGAGAGAGACATTAACCTGCTGTAGTAGAGAGAGAGAGACATTAACCTGCTGTAGTAGAGAGACATTAACCTGCTGTAGTAGAGAGAGAGAGACATTAACCTGCTGTAGTAGAGAGAGAGAGATTAACCTGCTGTAGTAGAGAGAGACATTACCTGCTTATGTAGAGAGAGAGAGACATTAACCTGCTATAGTAGAGAGAGAGAGACATTAACCTGCTATAGTAGAGAGAGAGAGAGATTAACCTGCTGTAGTAGAGAGAGACATTAACCTTCTGTAGTAGAGAGAGAGAGACATTAACCTGCTATAGTAGAGAGAGAGTGAGAGAGACATTAACCTGCTGTAGTAGAGAGAGAGAGACATTAACCTGCTATAGTAGAGAGAGAGTGAGAGAGACATTAACCTGCTGTAGTAGAGAGAGAGAGACATTAACCTGCTGTAGTAGAGAGAGACATTAACCTGCTGTAGTAGAGAGAGAGAGACATTAACCTGCTGTAGTAGAGAGAGAGAGACATTAACCTGCTATAGTAGAGAGAGAGAGATTAACCTGCTTATGTAGAGAGAGAGAGAGATTAACCTGCTGTAGTAGAGAGAGACATTAACCTGCTTATGTAGAGAGAGAGAGACATTAACCTGCTGTAGTAGAGAGAGACATTAACCTGCTTATGTAGAGAGAGAGAGACATTAACCTGCTTATGTAGAGAGAGAGAGACATTGTAAATACAACCCATATTTATGCTTATTTATTTTATCTTGTGTCCTTCACCATTTGTACATTGTTTAAACACTGTATATATAATATGACATTTGTAATGTCTTTATTGTTTATGAAACTTCTGTATGTGTAATGTTTACTGTTAATTTTTATTGTTTTTCACTTTATATATTCACTTTATATTTTATCTACCTCACTTGCTTTGGCAATGTTAACAGATGTTTCCCATGCCAATAAAGCCCTTGAATTGAATTGAATTGAATTGAGAGAGACATTAACATGCTGTCGTAGAGAGAGACATGAACCTGCTGTAGAGAGAGAGCGAGACATTAACCTGCTGGAGTAGAGAGAGAGACATTAACCTGCTGCAGTAGAGAGAGACAATAACCTTCTGTAGGAGAGAAAGAGATACATTAACCTGCTGTAGTCGAGAGAGAGAGAGAGAGAGAGACATTAACCTAATGTAGTAGAGAGAGAGAGAGAGAGATGAACCTGCTGTCAGCAGGCTCTGCTCACACTTACCTGCTATTGTAGAGAGAGAGAGAGAGACATTAACCTGCTATAGTAGAGAGAGAGAGAGAGAGAGAAGTGAAGAACACACACCATTGTAAATACAACCCATATTTATGCTTATTTATTTTATCTTGTGTCCTTCAACATTAACCCGCTGGATTGGAGAAAGAGACATTAACCTGCTGGAGTAGAGAGAGAGACATTAACCTGCTGTAGTAGAGAGAGAGAGAGACATTAACCTGCTGGAGTAGAGAGAGAGAGAGAGAGAGACATTAACCTGCTGGAGTAGAGAGAGAGAGAGACATTAACCTGCTGGAGTAGAGAGAGTGATAGACATTAACCTGCTGGAGTAGAGAGAGTGAGATTTTAACCTGCTGGAGTAGAGAGAGAGACATTAACCTGCTGTAATAGAGAGAGAGACATTAACCTGCTGTAGTAGAGAGAGACATGAACCTGCTGTCGTAGAGAGAGAGACATTAACCTGCTGTAATAGAGAGAGAGACATTAACCTGCTGTAGTAGAGAGAGAGACAATTACCTGCTATAGTAGAGAGAGAGAGAGAGAGAGAGACATTAACCTGCTGTAGTAGAGAGAGAGGCATGAACCTGCTGTCGTAGAGAGAGAGACATTAACCTGCTCATCTAGAGAGAGAGAGAGAGAGAGAGACATTACGCTGCTGTAATAGAGGGAGAGAGACACTAACCTGCTGTAGGAGAGAGAGAGACATTAACCTGCTATATTAGAGAGAGAGAGAGAGAGAGAGACATTAACCTGCTGGAGTAGAGAGAGAGAGAGACATTAACCTGCTGGAGTAGAGAGAGAGAGAGAGAGAGACATTAACCTGCTGGAGTAGAGAGAGAGAGAGACATTAACCTGCTGGAGTAGAGAGAGTGATAGACATTAACCTGCTGGAGTAGAGAGAGTGAGATTTTAACCTGCTGGAGTAGAGAGAGTGAGATATTAACCTGCTGGAGTAGAGAGAGAGACATTACCCTGCTGTAGTAGAGAGAGAGACATTAACCTGCTGTAGTAGAGAGAGAGACATTAACCTGCAGCAGTAGAGAGAGAGCGAGACATTAACCTGCTGGAGTAGAGAGAGAGACATTAACCTGCTGCAGTAGAGAGAGAGCGAGACATTAACCTGCTGTAGTAGAGAGAGAGAGACATTAACCTGCTGTAGTAGAGAGAGACAATAACCTTCTGTAGGAGAGAAAGAGATACATTAACCTGCTGTAGTCGAGAGAGAGAGAGAGAGAGACATTAACCTAATGTAGTAGAGAGAGAGAGAGAGAGATGAACCTGCTGTCAGCAGGCTCTGCTCACACTTACTGGCCTGAGGCCAAACCACGACCAACAACATTGGACACTTTATGGAACAAAAATCCTTCACTATATCATCCTGGAATATCCAAGGCCTGAGGTCATCTGCCTTATTCCTAAAGAGCAGGAACCCGGACTTCACCAAAGAAATCGGTAATACAGACATTGTCATCCTGCAAGAAACCTGGTATAGAGGAGACGGACCCACTGGTTGCCTTCTAATTTACAGAGAGCTGGTAGTCCCATCCACCAAACTACCAGGTGTGAAACAGGGAAGGTACTCAGGTGGTATGCTATTTTGGTATTTAAATTAATCATAACAGGAACATTTTACATTTGGCTAGAAATTCAAAAGGAAATTATCTTAACAGAGAAAAATGTCCTCCTGTGTGCTACCTATATGCCCCCACTAGAATCCCCATACTTTAATGAAAGCAGCTTCTCCATCCTGGAGGGGGAAATCAATCATTTCCAGGCCCAGGGACATGTACATGTAGTCTGTGGCGACCTTAATGCCAGAACTGGACAAGAACCTGACACCCTCAGCACAGGGGGACAAATACCTGCCTGCAGGTGACAGCATTCCCTCTCCCATATGCCCCCCTAGGCACAACTATGACAACATAACCAACAAAAACGGGTCACAGCTCCTGCAGCTCTGTCGCACGCTGGGTATGTACATAGTCAATGTTAGGCTTCGAGGGGACTCCTATGGTAGGTACACCTAAAGCTCATCTCTTGGCAGTAGTACTGTAGACTACTTTATCACTGACCTCAACCCAGAGTCTCTCAGAGCGTTCACAGTCAGCCCACTGACACCCCTATCAGACCACAGCAAAATCACAGTCTACTTGAACAGAGCAATACTCAATCACGAGGCATCAAAGCCAAAGGAACTGAGTAAAATTAAGAAATGCTATAGATGGAAGGAATGCAGTTTGGAAACCTACCAAAAAAAAAAATTAGGCAACAACAAATTCAATCCCTCTTAGACAATTTCCTGGGTAAAATGTTTCACTGCAATAGTGAAGGTGTAAACTTGGCAGTATAAAATCTTAACGGTATATTTGACCTCTCAGCTTTCCTTTCAAATCTAAAAATCTCAAATAGAAAATCAAAGAAAATGAACAACAATGACAAATGGTTTGATGAAGAATGCAAAAATCTAAGAAAGAAATTGAGAAACCTGTCCAACCAAAAACATAGAGACCCGGAAATCCTGAGTCTACGCCATCGCTATGGTGAATCACTAAAACAATACAGAAATACACTACTGAAAAAGAAGGAACAGCACGTCAGAAATCAGCTCAATGTAATGGAAGAATCCATAGACTCTAACCACTTCTTGGAAAATTGGAAAACACTAAAACAACAACACAAAGAATTATCTATTCAAAATGGAGATGTATGGGTACACCACTTCTCCAATCTTTTTGGCTCTATAACAAATAATAAAGAGCAAAAACATATACATAATGTCACAACTCAGACCGAAGGTGGCTCCCCTTCCCGTTCGGGTGGCTCTCGGCAGTCGTCGTCGCCGGCCTACTAGCTGCCACTGATTCTTTTCTCCCCCTCCCTATGTGTTTATTGATTACACCTGTTTTGAGTTGGTTGTAATTAGTTGGGCTTTATTAGTCAGCCGGCCCGCCCATTTCTTTGTGCGGGATTGATTACTGTAACCCTGGTGTTTGTTACAGACGAACGTGTTTGTGTATGTTCATATATAGTGCTTGACTCTTTTCGTTCCCCGTGTCTGGGGCATTTTGGTTTTGAGCACCCAGTGTTTAGTGGGGTGGCCGTGGTTCACCGTTTTTGCATTAAAAGAGCACTATATTGAGCTCTGTTTTCCCTGCGCCTGACTTCATACTCACGACACCCAGTACGTTACAGAATCTCGCACCCGTTAAATGGAGTCAGCAGGAGCAGCGGCCAACCCTCTCCCATCAATGGAGGAACGGGTTCTCCACCATACCGCCGTTCTCCATCGGATCGGATCGGCTATGGAGCAAGTTATGGAGAGAATGGACCGATGGGAGAGGAGTGGTCTCCTCTCTCCACCTTCGGCTCCCCCAGCCCAGGACTACCCATCCCCCGGCTCCAGCGCTCTTCGTCTTACACTCCCAAGGGATTATGATGGAGCGGCGGCGGAGTGCCAGGGGTTCTTACTCCAACTGGAACTGTACCTGTACCTGTACCTGTACCTGTACCATAAGACCCACTCCCTCGGGAGTGCTCTGGAGTGGGCGAACGCAGTCTGGATTGGCCAAGACTCAGCGAAGGAGCATTGCCCAGAGTTTACCCGCCGTTTTTGTGCCGTGTTTGATCACACTCCAGAGAGCCAAGCGGCAGGAGAACGACTATTCCATATCAGGCAGGAGAAGAGGAGCGCCCAGGATTACGCGCTGGAGTTCCGGACCTTGGCAGCAGGATCTGGGTGGAACGACAGGGCCCTTATCGACCACTACCGGTGTAGTCTCCGGGAGGACGTCCGCAGGGAGCTAGCGTGTCGGGACCCCGCTCTTTCCCTGGATGAGCTGATTGACATGTCCATCCGACTGGACAATCTGCTGGCTGCCCGCGGGCATTCGGAGAGGGTCCTGTTCATTCCACCACCCAGCACCTCTGCTCCCATTCCGATGGAGTTGGGAGGGGCCTTGCCGAGGGGTACCGGAGGAGGAGGCCCCCCCTGTACCAGCTGTGGTCGGAGAGGACACACGGCCGATCGGTGCTGGGGGGGTCCGTCTGGGAGTCGAGATGGCAGGCAGAACACTTCTCGATCACCCCAGGTGAGTCAGCATCAAACTCCCCCAGAATCCCCTGTTGGTCACATGTTTGTCTTGATTTTTTTCCGAAAATGTTTCCCTCTTCCCAGCATAGGGCGCTAGTCGATTCAGGCGCAGCTGGGAACTTTATGGATTGCGGACTCGCCCTTAAGTTAGGTGTTCCGCTTGTGCCGAAAGATTCTCTCTTTCCCGTGCACTCCCTAGATAGCCGGCCATTAGGGTCAGGGATGGTCAGGGAGACCACGGTTCAACTGGATCATAGGGAGCGTATCAGTCTCTATATCATTGATTCGCCTGCGTTTCCAGTGGTGCTAGGGATTCCCTGGCTTGCCCGGCACAATCCTAAAATTTTGTGGAGACAGGGGTTCTCCAGGGGTGGTCAGAGGAGTGTTCTAGAAGGTGTCTGGGAGTTTCCATCGGTGCCACGTCGGTGGAGAGTCCAGACCAGGATCCCACGGTGTGCATTCCCCCAGAGTATGCCGATTTGGCAACCGCTTTCAGTAAAAAGAAAGTGACTAAATTACCACCTCATCGACCGGGAAGGGATTGTGCGATAGATCTCCAGGTAAACGCTGCGCTTCCCAAGAGTCACGTGTATCCATTGTCCCAAGAGGAGATGTTGGCTATGGAGACATATGTCACAGAGTCTCTGGGACAGGGGTACATTCGGCCCTCCATCTCACCCGTCTCCTCGAGTTTCTTTTTTGTGAAGAAAAAGGAGGGATTATGATGGAGAGAGCTTTCAAAAGGTTGAATGCGCTGTTCACGGATGCACCCGTGTTGGCGCATCCGGACCCCTCTCTAGCATTCATAGTGGAGGTGGACGCGTCCGAGGCTGGGGTGGGTGCCGTGGTATCACAGCGCTCGGGTACGCCACCAAAACTCCGCCCCTGCGCTTTCTTCTCGAGGAAGCTCAGCCCAGCGGAGCGTAACTATGATGTGGGGGACCGGGAGTTGTTAGCGGTGGTCAGGGCTCTGAAGGTGTGGAGACACTGGCTTGAGGGGGCTAAGCACCCCTTTCTCATCTGGACCGACCACCAGAATCTGGAGTATATTCAGGCAGCTAGGAGATTGAACCCACGTCAGGCAAGGTGGGCCATGTTCTTCACCCGATTCCGGTTTACGTTATCTTATAGACCGGGCTCCCAGAACGTAAAGGCGGACGAATGTCCCGCCTTTACGACACGGAGGATCGGTCCACCGAACCTACTCCCATCCTTCCCGCCTCAAGGCTGATAGCACAAGTGGTATGGGAGGTGGACTAGGACATCGAGCGGCGTTACGGGCGGAACCCACGCCTCCTCAGTGTCCGGCGGGGCGGAAGTACATGCCACTTGGTGTTCGGGACCAACTGATTCGGTGGGCTCACATCCTACCCTCCTCGGGTCACCCTAGTGTGGCGAGGGCAGTGGGGAGCCTTCGGGGGAGGTATTGGCTAAGGACGTTAGGGTTTATGTCTCCTCCTGTTCGGTATGCGCCCAGAGTAAGGCTCCTAGGCACCTTCCTAGAGGGAAATTACAACCCCTCCCCGTTCCACAATGGCCATGGTCTCATCTATCCGTAGATTTCCTGACCGATCTTCCCCCGTCTCAGGGGAACACTACGGTTCTGGTGATTGTAGATCGGTTCTCTAAGTCCTGCCGTCTCCTCCCGTTGCCCGGTATCCCTACAGCCCTACAGACTGCGAAGGCTCTATTTACCCAGGTCTTCCGGCACTACGGGGTGCCGGAGGACATCGTTTCTAATCGGGGCCCCCAGTTCACGTCCCGAGTATTGAGGGCGTTCATGCAGCGTCTGGGGTTCTCGGTCAGCCTGACCTCCGGTTATCACCCCGAGAATAATGGGCAGGTGGAGAGAGTGAACCAGGAAGTGGGTAGGTTTCTGCGGTCGTATTGCCAGGACCGGCCAGGGGAGTGGGCGAGATACATCCCCTGGGCCGAAATGGCCCAGAACTCACTACGCCACTCCTCTACTAACGTGTCCCCCTTTCAGTGTGTGTTGGGGTACCAGCCGGTTCTGGGCCATTGAAGGGCCGCAGTGTGTAGGGCCCTTCAAAGTCCTGAGGAGTATAAACGAGGTGTGTTATCGATTACAACTCCCTTCCTATTATCGTATTAACCCCTCGTTTCATGTGTCTCTCCTCAGGCCGGTGGTAGCTGGTCCCCTGCAGGATGGTGAGGTGCCCGAGGTCCCTCCTCCCCCTCTGGACATCGAGGGGTCCCCGGCGTACACGATACGGGCCATTCTGGACTCGAGACGCCGGGTGAGGGGCCTGCAGTACCTCGTGGACTGGGAGGGGTACAGTCCAGAGGAGAGGTGCTGGGTACCAGTGGGGGACAGTTTGAATCCGTCAATGTTGAGGGATTTCCATCGCCTCCATCCGGATCGCCCTGCGCCTCGTCCTCCGGGTCGACCTCGAGGCCGGTGTTGGCACGCCGCAGGTGGCTACAGGTGGCTCCCCTTCCTGTTCAGCTGGCACTCGGCGGTCGTCGTCGCCGGCCTACTAGCTGCCACTGATTCTTTTCTCCCCCTCCTTATGTGTTTATTGATTACACCTGTTTTGAGTTGGTTGTAATTAGTTGGGCTTTATTAGTCAGCCGGCCCGCCCATTTCTTTGTGCGGGATTGATTATTGTAACCCTGGTGTTTGTTACAGACGAACGTGTTTGTGTATGTTCGTATATAGTGTTGGACTGTTTTCGTTCCCTGTGTCTGGGGCATTTTGGTTTTGAGCACCCAGTGTTTAGTGGGGTGGCCGTGGTTCACCGTGTGTGCATTAAAAGAGCACTATATTGAACTCTCAACAACACGAATAATTATCTATCCAAAATGGAGATGTATGGGTAAACCACTTCTCCAATCTCTTTGGCTCTATAACAAACAATAAAGAGCAAAAACATATACATGCTCAAATACAAATCTTACAATCAACTATTAAAGACTACCAGAACCCACTGGATTCTCCAATTACCTTGAACGAGTTACAGGACAAAATAAAAACCCTCCAACCCAAAAAGGCCTGTGGGGTTGATGGTATCCTTCATGAAATTATCAAATATACAGACAACAAATTCCAATTGGCTATCCTAAAACTCTTTAACATCATCCTTATCTCTGGCATCTTCCCCAATATTTGGAACCAAGGACTGATCACCCCAATCCACAAAAGTGGAGACAAATTTGACCCCAATAACTACCGTGGAATATGCGTCAACAGTAACCTTGGGAAAATCCTCCTCATTATCATTAACAGCATTACATTGAAAACAATGTACTGAGCAAATGTCAAATTGGCTTTTTACCAAATGTCCGTACAACAGACCATGTATTCACCCTGCACACCCTAATTGACAACCAAACGAAACAAAACAAAGGCAAAGTTCTCATGCTCTGTTGATTTCAAAAAAGCCTTTGACTCAATTTGGAATGAGGGTCTGCTATACAAATTGATGGAAAGTGGTGTTGGGGGTAAAACATACGGCATTATAAAATCCATGTACACAAACAACAAGTGTGCGGTTAAAATTGGCAAAAAACACACATTTCCTCACACAGGGTCGTGGGGTTAGACAGGGATGCAGCTTAAGCCCCAACCTCTTCAACATATATATCAACGAATTGGCGCGGGCACTAGAAAAGTCTGCAGCACCTGGCCTCACCCTACTAGAATCCGAAGTCAAATGTCTACTGTTTGCTGATGATCTGGTGCTTCTGTCACCAACCAAGGAGGGCCTACAGCAGCACCTAGATATTATGCACAGATTCTGTCCGACCTGGGCCCTGACAGTAAATCTCAGTAAGACCAAAATAATGGTGTTCCAAAAAAGGTCCAGTCGCCAGGACCACAAATACAAATTCCATCTAGACACTGTTGCCCTAGAGCACACAAAAAACTATACATACCTTGGCCTAAACATCAGCACCAAAGGTAACTTCCACAAAGCTGTGAACGATCTGAGAGACAAGGCAAGAAGGGCATTCTATGCCATCAAAAAGAACATAAATTTCAACATACCAATTAGGATCTGGCTAAAAATACTTGAATCAGTCATAGAGCCCATTGCCCTTTACGGTTGTGAGGTCTGGGGTCCGCTCACCAACCAAGACTTCACAAAATGGGACAAACACCAAATTGAGACTCTGCATGCAGAATTCTGCAAAAATATCCTCCGTGTACAACGTAGAACACCAAATAATGCATGCAGAGCAGAATTAGGCCGATACCCACTAATTATCAAAATCCAGAAAAGAGCTGTTAAATTCTACAACCACCTAAAAGGAAGCGATTCCCAAACCTTCCATAACAAAGCCATCACCTACAGAGAGATGAACCTGGAGAAGGGTCCCCGAAGCAAGCTGGTCCTGGGGCTCTGTTCACAAACACAAACACACCCTACAGAGCCCCAGGACAACAGCACAATTAGACCCAACCAAATCATGAGAAAACAAAAAGATAATTACTTGACACATTGGAAAGAATTAACAAAAAAACAGAGCAAACTAGAATGCTATTTGGCCCTAAACAGAGAGTACACAGCGGCAGAATACCTGACCACTGTGACTGACCCAAAATTAAGGAAAGCTTTGACTATGAACATACTCAGTGAGCATAGCCTTGCTAATCCAATTTTGAAAAACTCCCATATCTACTGGGTGAAATTCCACAGTGTGCCATCCCAGCAGCAAGATTTGTGACCTGTTGCCACAAGAAAAGGGCAACCAGTGAAGAACAAACACCATTGTAAATACAACCCATATTTATGCTTATTTATTTTCCCTTGTGTACTTTAACTATTTGTACATTGTTACAACACTGTATATATATATATATATATATATATATATATATATATATATATATATATATAATATGACATTTGTAATGTCTTTATTGTTTTGAAACTTCTGAATGTGTAATGTTTACTGTTAATTTGTATTGTTTATTTTACTTTTGTATATTATCTACCTCACTTGCTTTGACAATGTTAACACATGTTTCCCATGCCAATAAAGCACCTTGAATTGAATTGAATTGAATTGAGAGAGACATTACCCTGCTGTAGTACCGAGAGAGAGACATTAACCTGCTGTAGTAGAGAGAGAGAGACATTAACCTGCTGTTGTGGAGAGAGAGAGACATTAACCTGCTGTAGTAGAGAGAGAGAGAGAGAGAGACAGAGAAATTAACCTGCTGTAGTAGAGAGAGAGAGAGAAATTAACCTGCTGTAGTAGAGAGAGAGAGAGAAATTAACCTGCTGTAGTAGAGAGAGATACATTAACCTGCTGTAGTAGAGAGAGAGAGAGATTAACCTGCTGCAGTACAGAGAGAGATACATTAACCTGCTGTAGTAGAGAGAGAGAGACATTAACCTGCTGTAGTAGAGAAAGAGAGAGACATTAACCTGCTGCAGTACAGAGAGAGAGAGACATTAACCTGCTTCAGTACAGAGAGAGAGACATTAACCTGCTGTAGTAGAGAAAGAGAGAGACATTAACCTGCTGTCGTAGAGAGAGAGAGACATTAACCTGCTGTAGTAGAGAGAGAGAGACATTAACCTGCTGTAGTAGAGAGAGAGAGACTTTAACCTGCTGTAGTAGAGAGAGAGAGACATTAACCTGCTGTAGTAGAGAGAGAGACACATTAACCTGCCGTTGTGCAGAGAGAAAGACATTAACCTGCTGTTGTAGAGAGAGAGAGAGAGACATTAACCTGCTGTTGTGGAGAGAGAGAGACATTAACCTGCTGTAGTAGAGAGAGAGAGAGAGAGAGAGAGAGAGACAATAACCTGCTGTAGTTGAGAGAGAGAGACATTAACCTGCTGTAGTAGAGAGATAGAGACATTAACCTGCTGTAGTAGAGAGAGAGAGACATTAACCTGCTGTAGTAGAGAGAGAGAGATATTAACCTGCTGTAGTAGAGAGAGAGAGACATTAACCTGCTGTAGTAGAGAGAGAGAGACATTAACCTGCTGTAGTAGAAAGAGAGACATTATCCTGCTGTAGTAGAGAGAGAGAGACATTAACCTGCTGTAGTTTAGAGAGAGAGACATTAACCTGCTGTAGTAGAGAGAGAGAGACATTAACCTGCTGTTGTGGAGAAAGAGAGACATTAACCTGCTGTAGTAGAGAGAGAGATAGAGACATTAACCTGCTGTTGTAGATTGAGAGATGGAGACATTAACCTGCTGTTGTGGAGAGAGAGAGACATTAACCTGCTGTAGTGGAGAGAGAGAGACATTAACCTGCTGTAGTAGAGAGAGAGACATTAACCTGCTGTAGTAGAGAGAGAGACATTAACCTGCTGTAGTAGAGAGAGAGAGAGAGACATTAACCTGCTGTAGTAGAGAGAGAGACATTAACCTGCTGTAGTTTAGAGAGGGAGACATTAACCTGCTGTAGTAGAGAGAGAGAGACATTAACCTGCTGTAGTAGAGAGAGAGAGACATTAATCTGCTGTAGTAGAGAGAGAGACATTAACCTGCTGTAGTAGAGAGAGAGAGACATTATCCTGCTGTAGTAGAGAGAGAGAGACATTAACCGATGTGGTGGAGAGAGAGACATTAACCTGCTGTTGTGGAGAGAGAGAGACATTAAACTGCTGTTGTAGAGAGAGAGAGACATTAACCTGCTGTAGAAGAGAGAGAGAGAGACAATAACCTGCTGTAGTTTAGAGAGAGAGACATTAACCTGCTGTTGTGGAGAGAGAGAGACATTAAACTGCTGTTGTAGAGAGAGAGAGACATTAACCTGCTGTTGTGGAGAGAGAGAGACAGTAACCTGCTGTTGTAGAGAGAGACATTAACCTGCTGTAATAGAGAGAGAGAGACATTAACCTGCTGTAGTAGAGAGAGAGAGACAGTAACCTGCTGTTGTAGAGAGAGACATTAACCTGCTGTAGTAGAGAGAGAGAGACATTAACCTGCTGTTGTAGAGAGAGAGACATTAACCTGCTGTAGTAGAGAGAGAGACATTATCCTGCTGTTGTAGAGAGAGAGAGACATTAACCTGCTGTAGTAGAGAGACATTAACATGCTGTAGTAGAGAGAGAGAGACAATAACCTGCTGTTGTGGAGAGAGAGAGAGACATTAACCTGCTGTAGTAGAGAGAGAGAAAGACATTAACCTGCTGTTGTAGAGAGAGGGACATTAACCTGCTGTAGTAGAGAGAGAGAGAGAGAGAGAGAGAGAGAGAGAGAAAGAGGGAGACATTAACCTGCTGTAGTAGAGAGAGAGAGACATTATCCTGCTGTAGTAGAGAGAGAGACATTAACCTGCTGTTGTAGAGAGAGAGAGAGACATTAACCTGCTGTAGTAGAGAGAGAGAGAGATTATCCTGCTATAGTAGAGAGAGAGAGAGACATTAACCTGCTGTAGTAGAGAGAGAGACATTATCCTGCTGTAGTAGAGAGAGAGAGACATTAACCTGCTGTAGTAGAGAGAGAGAGACATTAACCTGCTGTAGTAGAGAGAGACATTAACCTGCTGTAGTAGAGAGAGAGACATTAACCTGCTGTTGTAGAGAGAGAGAGACATTAACCTGCTGTAGTAGAGAGAGAGAGACATTAACCTGCTGTAGTAGAGAGATAGAGACATTAACCTGCTGTAGTAGAGAGAGAGAGAGATTATCCTGCTGTAGTAGAGAGAGAGAGACATTAACCTGCTGTTGTAGAGAGAGAGAGAGACATTAACCTGCTGTAGTAGA
Source organism: Oncorhynchus clarkii lewisi (assembly GCF_045791955.1). Classification (NCBI taxonomy): domain Eukaryota; kingdom Metazoa; phylum Chordata; class Actinopteri; order Salmoniformes; family Salmonidae; genus Oncorhynchus; species Oncorhynchus clarkii. Next base: position 75,184,498 of record NC_092166.1, read on the forward strand.
GAGAGAGACATTATCCTGCTGTAGTAGAGAGAGAGACATTAACCTGCTGTAGTAGAGAGAGAGAGACATTAACCTGCTGTTGTAGACAGAGAGACATTAAACTGCTGTTGTAGAGATAGAGAGACATTAACCTGCTGTTGTGGAGAGAGAGAGACATTAACCTGCTGTTGTAGAGAGAGAGAGAGACATTAACCTGCTGTTGTGGAGAGAGAGAGACATTAACATGCTGTTGTGGAGAGAGAGAGACATTATCCTGATATAGTAGAGAGAGAGAGACATTAACCTGCTGTAGTAGAGAGAGAGAGACATTAACCTGCTGTAGTAGAGAGAGAGAGACATTAGCCTGCTGTAGTAGAGAGAAACATTAACCTGCTGTAGTAGAGAGAGAGACATTAACCTGCTGTTGTAGAGAGAGAGAGAGACATTAACCTGCTGTAGTAGAGAGAGAGAGACATTATCCTGCTGTAGTAGAGAGAGAGACATTAACCTGCTATAGTAGAGAGAGAGAGAGACATTAACCTGCTGTAGTAGAGAGAGAGAGACATTATCCCGCTGTAGTAGAGAGAGAGAGACATTAACCTGCTGTAGTAGAGAGAGAGAGACATTAACCTGCTGTAGTAGAGAGAGACATTAACCTGCTGTAGTAGAGAGAGAGACATTAACCTGCTGTTGTAGAGAGAGAGAGAGACATTAACCTGCTGTAGTAGAGAGAGAGAGAGATTATCCTGCTATAGTAGAGAGAGAGAGAGACATTAACCTGCTGTAGTAGAGAGAGAGACATTATCCTGCTGTAGTAGAGAGAGAGAGACATTAACCTGCTGTAGTAGAGAGAGAGAGACATTAACCTGCTGTAGTAGAGAGAGACATTAACCTGCTGTAGTAGAGAGAGAGACATTAACCTGCTGTTGTAGAGAGAGAGAGACATTAACCTGCTGTAGTAGAGAGAGAGAGACATTAACCTGCTGTAGTAGAGAGAGATAGAGACATTAACCTGCTGTAGTAGAGAGAGAGAGAGATTATCCTGCTGTAGTAGAGAGAGAGAGACATTAACCTGCTGTTGTAGAGAGAGAGAGAGACATTAACCTGCTGTAGTAGAGAGAGAGACATTATCCTGCTGTAGTAGAGAGAGAGACATTAACCTGCTGTAGTAGAGAGAGAGAGACATGAACCTGCTGTTGTAGACAGAGAGACATTAAACTGCTGTTGTAGAGATAGAGAGACATTAACCTGCTGTTGTGGAGAGAGAGAGACATTAACCTGCTGTTGTAGAGAGAGAGAGAGACATTAACCTGCTGTTGTGGAGAGAGAGAGACATTAACATGCTGTTGTGGAGAGAGAGAGACATTAAACTGCTGTTGTAGAGAGAGAGAGACATTAACCTGCTGTAGAAGAGAGAGAGAGAGACAATAACCTGCTGTAGTTTAGAGAGAGAGACATTAACCTGCTGTTGTGGAGAGAGAGAGACATTAAACTGCTGTTGTAGAGAGAGAGAGACATTAACCTGCTGTTGTGGAGAGAGAGAGACAGTAACCTGCTGTTGTAGAGAGAGACATTAACCTGCTGTAGTAGAGAGAGAGAGACATTAACCTGCTGTAGTAGAGAGAGAGAGACAGTAACCTGCTGTTGTAGAGAGAGACATTAACCTGCTGTAGTAGAGAGAGAGAGACATTAACCTGCTGTTTTAGAGAGAGAGACATTAACCTGCTGTAGTAGAGAGAGAGACATTATCCTGCTGTTGTAGAGAGAGAGAGACATTAACCTGCTGTAGTAGAGAGACATTAACATGCTGTAGTAGAGAGAGAGAGACAATAACCTGCTGTTGTGGAGAGAGAGAGAGACATTAACCTGCTGTTTTAGAGAGAGGGACATTAACCTGCTGTAGTAGAGAGAGAGAGAGAGAGAGAGAGAGAGAGAAAGAGAGATACATTATCCTGCTGTAGTAGAGAGAGAGACATTAACCTGCTGTAGTAGAGAGAGATAAAGAGAGAGAGAGAGAAAGAGAGAGACATTAACCTGCTGTAGTAGAGAGAGAGAGACATTAACCTGCTGTAGTAGAGAGAGAGACATTAACCTGCTGTAGTAGAGAGAGAGAGACATTAACCTGCTGGAGTAGAGAGAGAGACATTAACCTGCTGTTGTAGAGAGAGAGAGAGACATTAACCTGCTGTAGTAGAGAGAGAGAGACATTAACCTGCTGTAGTAGAGAGAGAGAGACATTAACCTGCTGTTGTAGAGAGAGAGAGAGAGACATTAACCTGCTGTAGTAGAGAGAGAGAGACATTATCCTGATATAGTAGAGAGAGAGAGACATTAACCTGCTGTAGTAGAGAGAGAGAGACATTAACCTGCTGTAGTAGAGAGAGAGAGACATTAACCTGCTGTAGTAGAGAGAAACATTAACCTGCTGTAGTAGAGAGAGAGACATTAACCTGCTGTTGTAGAGAGAGAGAGAGACATTAACCTGCTGTAGTAGAGAGAGAGAGACATTATCCTGCTGTAGTAGAGAGAGAGACATTAACCTGCTGTTGTAGAGAGAGAGAGAGACATTAACCTGCTGTAGTAGAGAGAGAGAGAGATTATCCTGCTATAGTAGAGAGAGAGAGAGACATTAACCTGCTGTAGTAGAGAGAGAGAGACATTATCCTGCTGTAGTAGAGAGAGAGAGACATTAACCTGCTGTAGTAGAGAGAGAGAGACATTAACCTGCTGTAGTAGAGAGAGACATTAACCTGCTGTAGTAGAGAGAGAGACATTAACCTGCTGTTGTAGAGAGAGAGAGAGACATTAACCTGCTGTAGTAGAGAGAGAGAGACATTAACCTGCTGTAGTAGAGAGAGATAGAGACATTAACCTGCTGTAGTAGAGAGAGAGAGAGATTATCCTGCTGTAGTAGAGAGAGAGAGACATTAACCTGCTGTAGTAGAGAGAGAGAGAGACATTAACCTGCTGTAGTAGAAAGAGAGAGACATTATCCTGCTGTAGTAGAGAGAGAGAGACATTAACCTGCTGTTGTAGAGAGAGAGACAGTATCCTGCTGTAGTAGAGAGAGAGAGACATTAACCTGCTGCTGTGGAGAGAGACATTAACCTGCTGTAGTAGAGAGAGTGAGATATTAACCTGCTTTTGTAGAGAGAGAGACATTAACCTGCTGTAGTAGAGAGAGAGAGACATTATCCTGCTGTAGTAGAGAGAGAGACATTATCCTGCTGTAGTAGAGAGAGAGACATTATCCTGATGTTGTAGAGAGAGTGAGACATTAACCTGCTGTTGTAGAGAGAGAGAGACATGAACCTGCTGTAGTAGAGAGAGAGACATTATCCTGCTGTAGTAGAGAGAGAGACATTAACCTGCTGTAGTAGAGAGAGAGAGACATTAACCTGCTGTTATAGAGAGAAAGAGACATTAACCTTCTGTTGTAGAGAGAGAGACATTAAACTGCTGTTGTAGAGATAGAGAGACATTAACCTGCTGTTGTGGAGAGAGAGAGACATTATCCTGCTGTAGTAGAGAGAGTGAGATATTAACCTGCTGTTGTAGAGAGAGAGACATTAACCTGCTGTAGTAGAGAGAGAGAGACATTAACCTGCTGGAGTAGAGAGAGAGACATTAACCTGCTGTTGTAGAGAGAGAGAGAGACATTAACCTGCTGTAGTAGAGAGAGAGAGACATTAACCTGCTGTAGTAGAGAGAGAGAGACATTAACCTGCTGTTGTAGAGAGAGAGAGAGAGACATTAACCTGCTGTAGTAGAGAGAGAGAGACATTATCCTGATATAGTAGAGAGAGAGAGACATTAACCTGCTGTAGTAGAGAGAGAGAGACATTAACCTGCTGTAGTAGAGAGAGAGAGACATTAACCTGCTGTAGTAGAGAGAAACATTAACCTGCTGTAGTAGAGAGAGAGACATTAACCTGCTGTTGTAGAGAGAGAGAGAGACATTAACCTGCTGTAGTAGAGAGAGAGAGACATTATCCTGCTGTTGTAGAGAGAGAGACATTAACCTGCTGTTGTAGAGAGAGAGAGAGACATTAACCTGCTGTAGTAGAGAGAGAGAGAGATTATCCTGCTATAGTAGAGAGAGAGAGAGACATTAACCTGCTGTAGTAGAGAGAGAGAGACATTATCCTGCTGTAGTAGAGAGAGAGAGACATTAACCTGCTGTAGTAGAGAGAGAGAGAGACATTAACCTGCTGTAGTAGAGAGAGACATTAACCTGCTGTAGTAGAGAGAGAGACATTAACCTGCTGTTGTAGAGAGAGAGAGAGACATTAACCTGCTGTAGTAGAGAGAGAGAGACATTAACCTGCTGTAGTAGAGAGAGATAGAGACATTAACCTGCTGTAGTAGAGAGAGAGAGAGATTATCCTGCTGTAGTAGAGAGAGAGAGACATTAACCTGCTGTAGTAGAGAGAGAGAGAGACATTAACCTGCTGTAGTAGAAAGAGAGAGACATTATCCTGCTGTAGTAGAGAGAGAGAGACATTAACCTGCTGTTGTAGAGAGAGAGACAGTATCCTGCTGTAGTAGAGAGAGAGAGACATTAACCTGCTGTTGTGGAGAGAGACATTAACCTGCTGTAGTAGAGAGAGTGAGATATTAACCTGCTTTTGTAGAGAGAGAGACATTAACCTGCTGTAGTAGAGAGAGAGAGACATTATCCTGCTGTAGTAGAGAGAGAGACATTATCCTGCTGTAGTAGAGAGAGAGACATTATCCTGATGTTGTAGAGAGAGTGAGACATTAACCTGCTGTTGTAGAGAGAGAGAGACATGAACCTGCTGTAGTAGAGAGAGAGACATTATCCTGCTGTAGTAGAGAGAGAGACATTAACCTGCTGTAGTAGAGAGAGAGAGACATTAACCTGCTGTTATAGAGAGAAAGAGACATTAACCTGCTGTTGTAGAGAGAGAGACATTAAACTGCTGTTGTAGAGATAGAGAGACATTAACCTGCTGTTGTGGAGAGAGAGAGACATTATCCTGCTGTAGTAGAGAGAGTGAGATATTAACCTGCTGTTGTAGAGAGAGAGACATTAACCTGCTGTAGTAGAGAGAGAGAGACATTATCCTGCTGTAGTAGAGAGAGAGACATTATCCTGCTGTAGTAGAGAGAGAGACATTATCCTGATGTTGTAGAGAGAGTGAGACATTAACCTGCTGTTGTAGAGAGAGAGAGACATTAACCTGCTGTAGTAGAGAGACATTAACATGCTGTAGTAGAGAGATAGACAGTATCCTGCTGTAGTAGAGAGAGAGAGACATTAACCTGCTGTAGTAGAGAGACATTAACATGCTGTAGTAGAGAGAGTGAGACATTAACCTGCTGTTGTAGAGAGAGAGAGAGACATTAACATGCTGTAGTAGAGAGAGTGAGACATTAACCTGCTGTAGTAGAGACAGAGAGAGGCATTAACCTGCTGTAGTAGAGAGAAAGAGACATTAACCTGCAGTAGTAGAGAGAGAGAGACATTAACATGCTGTAGTAGAGAGAGAGAGACATTATCCTGCTATAGTAGAGAGAACGAGACATTAACCTGCTGTAGTAGAGAGAGAGAGAGAGAGAGACATTAACCTGCTGTAGTTGAGAGAGAGACATTAACCTGCTGTTGTAGAGAGAGAGAGAGACATTAACCTGCTGCAGTAGAGAGAGAGAGACATTATCCTGCTATAGTAGAGAGATAGAGACATTAACCTGCTGTAGTAGAGAGAGAGAGAGACATTAACCTGCTGTTGTAGAGAGAGAGAGACATTAACCTGCTGTTGTAGAGAGAGAGAGAGACATTAACCTGCTGTAGTAGAGAGAGAGAGACATTCTCCTGCTGTAGTAGAGAGAGAGACATTAACCTGCTGTTGTAGAGAGAGAGAGAGAGATTAACCTGCTGTAGTAGAGAGAGAGAGACATTATCCTGCTATAGTAGAGAGAGAGAGACATTAACCTGCTGTAGTAGAGAGAGAGAGACATTATCCTGCTGTAGTAGAGAGAGAGAGACATTAACCTGCTGTAGTAGAGAGAGAGAGACATTAACCTGCTGTAGTAGAGAGAGAGAGACATTAACCTGCTGTAGTAGAGAGAGACATTATCCTGCTGTAGTAGAGAGAGAGACAATAACCTGATGTTGTAGAGAGAGAGAGAGACATTAACCTGCTGTAGTAGAGAGAGAGACATTATCCTGCTATATTAGAGAGAGAGAGACATTAACCTGCTGTAGTAGAGAGAGAGAGATACATTAACCTGCTGTAGTAGAGAGAGAGAGACATTATCCTGCTGTAGTAGAGAGAGAGACATTAACCTGCTGTTGTAGAGAGAGAGAGAGACATTAACCTGCTGTTGTAGAGAGAGAGAGAGACATTAACCTGCTGTAGTAGAGAGAGAGAGACATTATCCTGCTGTAGTAGAGAGAGAGAGACATTAACCTGCTGTTGTAGAGAGAGAGAGAGACATTATCCTGCTGTAGTAGAGAGAGAGACATTAACCTGCTGTAGTAGAGAGAAACATTAACCTGCTGTAGTAGAGAGAGAGAAATTAACCTGCTGTTGTAGAGAGAGAGAGAGACATTAACCTGCTGTAGTAGAGAGAGAGAGACATTATCCTGCTGTAGTAGAGAGAGAGACATTAACCTGCTGTTGTAGAGAGAGAGAGAGACATTAACCTGCTGTAGTAGAGAGAGAGAGAGATTATCCTGCTATAGTAGAGAGAGAGAGAGACATTAACCTGCTGTAGTAGAGAGAGAGAGACATTATCCTGCTGTAGTAGAGAGAGAGAGACATTAACCTGCTGTAGTAGAGAGAGATAGAGACATTAACCTGCTGTAGTAGAGAGAGAGAGAGATTATCCTGCTGTAGTAGAGAGAGAGAGACATTAACCTGCTGTAGTAGAGAGAGAGAGAGACATTAACCTGCTGTAGTAGAAAGAGAGAGACATTATCCTGCTGTAGTAGAGAGAGAGAGACATTAACCTGCTGTTGTAGAGAGAGAGACAGTATCCTGCTGTAGTAGAGAGAGAGAGACATTAACCTGCTGTTGTGGAGAGAGACATTAACCTGCTGTAGTAGAGAGAGTGAGATATTAACCTGCTTTTGTAGAGAGAGAGACATTAACCTGCTGTAGTAGAGAGAGAGAGACATTATCCTGCTGTAGTAGAGAGAGAGACATTATCCTGCTGTAGTAGAGAGAGAGACATTATCCTGATGTTGTAGAGAGAGTGAGACATTAACCTGCTGTTGTAGAGAGAGAGAGACATGAACCTGCTGTAGTAGAGAGAGAGACATTATCCTGATGTAGTAGAGAGAGAGACATTAACCTGCTGTAGTAGAGAGAGAGAGACATTAACCTGCTGTTATAGAGAGAAAGAGACATTAACCTGCTGTTGTAGAGAGAGAGACATTAAACTGCTGTTGTAGAGATAGAGAGACATTAACCTGCTGTTGTGGAGAGAGAGAGACATTATCCTGCTGTAGTAGAGAGAGTGAGATATTAACCTGCTGTTGTAGAGAGAGAGACATTAACCTGCTGTAGTAGAGAGAGAGAGACATTATCCTGCTGTAGTAGAGAGAGAGACATTATCCTGCTGTAGTAGAGAGAGAGACATTATCCTGATGTTGTAGAGAGAGTGAGACATTAACCTGCTGTTGTAGAGAGAGAGAGACATTAACCTGCTGTAGTAGAGAGACATTAACATGCTGTAGTAGAGAGATAGACAGTATCCTGCTGTAGTAGAGAGAGAGAGACATTAACCTGCTGTAGTAGAGAGACATTAACATGCTGTAGTAGAGAGAGTGAGACATTAACCTGCTGTTGTAGAGAGAGAGAGAGACATTAACATGCTGTAGTAGAGAGAGTGAGACATTAACCTGCTGTAGTAGAGACAGAGAGAGGCATTAACCTGCTGTAGTAGAGAGAAAGAGACATTAACCTGCAGTAGTAGAGAGAGAGAGACATTAACATGCTGTAGTAGAGAGAGAGAGACATTATCCTGCTATAGTAGAGAGAACGAGACATTAACCTGCTGTAGTAGAGAGAGAGAGAGAGAGAGACATTAACCTGCTGTAGTTGAGAGAGAGACATTAACCTGCTGTTGTAGAGAGAGAGAGAGACATTAACCTGCTGCAGTAGAGAGAGAGAGACATTATCCTGCTATAGTAGAGAGATAGAGACATTAACCTGCTGTAGTAGAGAGAGAGAGAGACATTAACCTGCTGTTGTAGAGAGAGAGAGACATTAACCTGCTGTTGTAGAGAGAGAGAGAGACATTAACCTGCTGTAGTAGAGAGAGAGAGACATTCTCCTGCTGTAGTAGAGAGAGAGACATTAACCTGCTGTTGTAGAGAGAGAGAGAGAGATTAACCTGCTGTAGTAGAGAGAGAGAGACATTATCCTGCTATAGTAGAGAGAGAGAGACATTAACCTGCTGTAGTAGAGAGAGAGAGACATTATCCTGCTGTAGTAGAGAGAGAGAGACATTAACCTGCTGTAGTAGAGAGAGAGAGACATTAACCTGCTGTAGTAGAGAGAGAGAGACATTAACCTGCTGTAGTAGAGAGAGACATTATCCTGCTGTAGTAGAGAGAGAGACAATAACCTGATGTTGTAGAGAGAGAGAGAGACATTAACCTGCTGTAGTAGAGAGAGAGACATTATCCTGCTATATTAGAGAGAGAGAGACATTAACCTGCTGTAGTAGAGAGAGAGAGATACATTAACCTGCTGTAGTAGAGAGAGAGAGACATTATCCTGCTGTAGTAGAGAGAGAGACATTAACCTGCTGTTGTAGAGAGAGAGAGAGACATTAACCTGCTGTTGTAGAGAGAGAGAGAGACATTAACCTGCTGTAGTAGAGAGAGAGAGACATTATCCTGCTGTAGTAGAGAGAGAGAGACATTAACCTGCTGTTGTAGAGAGAGAGAGAGACATTAACCTGCTGTAGTAGAGAGAGAGACATTATCCTGCTGTAGTAGAGAGAGAGACATTAACCTGCTGTAGTAGAGAGAGAGAGAGACATTAACCTGCTGTTATAGAGAGAAAGAGACATGAACCTGCTGTTGTAGAGAGAGAGACATTAACCTGCTGTTGTAGAGAGAGAGAGAGACATTAACCTGCTGTAGTAGAGAGAGAGAGACATTATCCTGCTGTAGTAGAGAGAGAGAGACATTAACCTGCTGTTGTAGAGAGAGAGAGAGACATTAACCTGCTGTAGTAGAGAGAGAGACATTATCCTGCTGTAGTAGAGAGAGAGACATTAACCTGCTGTAGTAGAGAGAGAGAGACATTAACCTGCTGTTATAGAGAGAAAGAGACGTTAACCTGCTGTTGTAGAGAGAGAGACATTAAACTGCTGTTGTAGAGATAGAGAGACATTAACCTGCTGTTGTGGAGAGAGAGAGACATTAACCTGCTGTTGTAGAGAGAGAGAGAGACATTAACCTGCTGTTGTGGAGAGAGAGAGACATTAACCTGCTGTTGTGGAGAGAGAGAGACATTAAACTGCTGTTGTAGAGAGATAGAGACATTAACCTGCTGTAGAAGAGAGAGAGAGAGAATAACCTGCTGTAGTTTAGAGAGAGAGACATTAACCTGCTGTTGTGGAGAGAGAGAGACATTAAACTGCTGTTGTAGAGAGAGAGAGACATTAACCTGCTGTTGTGGAGAGAGAGAGACAGTAACCTGCTGTTGTAGAGAGAGACATTAACCTGCTGTAGTAGAGAGAGAGAGACATTAACCTGCTGTAGTAGAGAGAGAGAGACAGTAACCTGCTATAGTAGAGAGATAGAGACATTAACCTGCTGTAGTAGAGAGAGAGAGAGACATTAACCTGCTGTTGTAGAGAGAGAGAGACATTAACCTGCTGTTGTAGAGAGAGAGAGAGACATTAACCTGCTGTAGTAGAGAGAGAGAGACATTCTCCTGCTGTAGTAGAGAGAGAGACATTAACCTGCTGTTGTAGAGAGAGAGAGAGACATTAACCTGCTGTAGTAGAGAGAGAGAGACATTATCCTGCTATAGTAGAGAGAGACATTATCCTGCTGTAGTAGAGAGAGAGACAATAACCTGATGTTGTAGAGAGAGAGAGAGACATTAACCTGCTGTAGTAGAGAGAGAGACATTATCCTGCTATATTAGAGAGAGAGAGACATTAACCTGCTGTAGTAGAGAGAGAGAGATACATTAACCTGCTGTAGTAGAGAGAGAGAGACATTATCCTGCTGTAGTAGAGAGAGAGACATTAACCTGCTGTTGTAGAGAGAGAGAGAGACATTAACCTGCTGTTGTAGAGAGAGAGAGAGACATTAACCTGCTGTAGTAGAGAGAGAGAGACATTATCCTGCTGTAGTAGAGAGAGAGAGACATTAACCTGCTGTTGTAGAGAGAGAGAGAGACATTAACCTGCTGTAGTAGAGAGAGAGACATTATCCTGCTGTAGTAGAGAGAGAGACATTAACCTGCTGTAGTAGAGAGAGAGAGAGACATTAACCTGCTGTTATAGAGAGAAAGAGACATGAACCTGCTGTTGTAGAGAGAGAGACATTAACCTGCTGTTGTAGAGAGAGAGAGAGACATTAACCTGCTGTAGTAGAGAGAGAGAGACATTATCCTGCTGTAGTAGAGAGAGAGAGACATTAACCTGCTGTTGTAGAGAGAGAGAGAGACATTAACCTGCTGTAGTAGAGAGAGAGACATTATCCTGCTGTAGTAGAGAGAGAGACATTAACCTGCTGTAGTAGAGAGAGAGAGACATTAACCTGCTGTTATAGAGAGAAAGAGACATTAACCTGCTGTTGTAGAGAGAGAGACATTAAACTGCTGTTGTAGAGATAGAGAGACATTAACCTGCTGTTGTGGAGAGAGAGAGACATTAACCTGCTGTTGTAGAGAGAGAGAGAGACATTAACCTGCTGTTGTGGAGAGAGAGAGACATTAACCTGCTGTTGTGGAGAGAGAGAGACATTAAACTGCTGTTGTAGAGAGATAGAGACATTAACCTGCTGTAGAAGAGAGAGAGAGAGAATAACCTGCTGTAGTTTAGAGAGAGAGACATTAACCTGCTGTTGTAGAGAGAGAGAGAGACATTAACCTGCTGTAGTAGAGAGAGAGAGACATTATCCTGCTGTAGTAGAGAGAGAGAGACATTAACCTGCTGTTGTAGAGAGAGAGAGAGACATTAACCTGCTGTAGTAGAGAGAGAGACATTATCCTGCTGTAGTAGAGAGAGAGACATTAACCTGCTGTAGTAGAGAGAGAGAGAGACATTAACCTGCTGTTATAGAGAGAAAGAGACATGAACCTGCTGTTGTAGAGAGAGAGACATTAACCTGCTGTTGTAGAGAGAGAGAGAGACATTAACCTGCTGTAGTAGAGAGAGAGAGACATTATCCTGCTGTAGTAGAGAGAGAGAGACATTAACCTGCTGTTGTAGAGAGAGAGAGAGACATTAACCTGCTGTAGTAGAGAGAGAGACATTATCCTGCTGTAGTAGAGAGAGAGACATTAACCTGCTGTAGTAGAGAGAGAGAGACATTAACCTGCTGTTATAGAGAGAAAGAGACATTAACCTGCTGTTGTAGAGAGAGAGACATTAAACTGCTGTTGTAGAGATAGAGAGACATTAACCTGCTGTTGTGGAGAGAGAGAGACATTAACCTGCTGTTGTAGAGAGAGAGAGAGACATTAACCTGCTGTTGTGGAGAGAGAGAGACATTAACCTGCTGTTGTGGAGAGAGAGAGACATTAAACTGCTGTTGTAGAGAGATAGAGACATTAACCTGCTGTAGAAGAGAGAGAGAGAGAATAACCTGCTGTAGTTTAGAGAGAGAGACATTAACCTGCTGTTGTGGAGAGAGAGAGACATTAAACTGCTGTTGTAGAGAGAGAGAGACATTAACCTGCTGTTGTGGAGAGAGAGAGACAGTAACCTGCTGTTGTAGAGAGAGACATTAACCTGCTGTAGTAGAGAGAGAGAGACATTAACCTGCTGTAGTAGAGAGAGAGAGACAGTAACCTGCTGTTGTAGAGAGAGACATTAACATGCTGTAGTAGAGAGATAGACAGTATCCTGCTGTAGTAGAGAGAGAGAGACATTAACCTGCTGTAGTAGAGAGACATTAACATGCTGTAGTAGAGAGAGTGAGACATTAACCTGCTGTTGTGGAGAGAGAGAGACATTAAACTGCTGTTGTAGAGAGAGAGAGACATTAACCTGCTGTTGTGGAGAGAGAGAGACAGTAACCTGCTGTTGTAGAGAGAGACATTAACCTGCTGTAGTAGAGAGAGAGAGACATTAACCTGCTGTAGTAGAGAGAGAGAGACAGTAACCTGCTATAGTAGAGAGATAGAGACATTAACCTGCTGTAGTAGAGAGAGAGAGAGACATTAACCTGCTGTTGTAGAGAGAGAGAGACATTAACCTGCTGTTGTAGAGAGAGAGAGAGACATTAACCTGCTGTAGTAGAGAGAGAGAGACATTCTCCTGCTGTAGTAGAGAGAGAGACATTAACCTGCTGTTGTAGAGAGAGAGAGAGACATTAACCTGCTGTAGTAGAGAGAGAGAGACATTATCCTGCTATAGTAGAGAGAGAGAGACATTAACCTGCTGTAGTAGAGAGAGAGAGACATTATCCTGCTGTAGTAGAGAGAGAGAGACATTAACCTGCTGTAGTAGAGAGAGAGAGAGACATTAACCTGCTGTAGTAGAGAGAGAGAGACATTAACCTGCTGTAGTAGAGAGAGACATTATCCTGCTGTAGTAGAGAGAGAGACAATAACCTGATGTTGTAGAGAGAGAGAGAGACATTAACCTGCTGTAGTAGAGAGAGAGACATTATCCTGCTATATTAGAGAGAGAGAGACATTAACCTGCTGTAGTAGAGAGAGAGAGATACATTAACCTGCTGTAGTAGAGAGAGAGAGACATTATCCTGCTGTAGTAGAGAGAGAGACATTAACCTGCTGTTGTAGAGAGAGAGAGAGACATTAACCTGCTGTTGTAGAGAGAGAGAGAGACATTAACCTGCTGTAGTAGAGAGAGAGAGACATTATCCTGCTGTAGTAGAGAGAGAGAGACATTAACCTGCTGTTGTAGAGAGAGAGAGAGAGATTAACCTGCTGTAGTAGAGAGAGAGACATTATCCTGCTGTAGTAGAGAGAGAGACATTAACCTGCTGTAGTAGAGAGAGAGAGAGACATTAACCTGCTGTTATAGAGAGAAAGAGACATGAACCTGCTGTTGTAGAGAGAGAGACATTAACCTGCTGTTGTAGAGAGAGAGAGAGACATTAACCTGCTGTAGTAGAGAGAGAGAGACATTATCCTGCTGTAGTAGAGAGAGAGAGACATTAACCTGCTGTTGTAGAGAGAGAGAGAGACATTAACCTGCTGTAGTAGAGAGAGAGACATTATCCTGCTGTAGTAGAGAGAGAGACATTAACCTGCTGTAGTAGAGAGAGAGAGACATTAACCTGCTGTTATAGAGAGAAAGAGACATTAACCTGCTGTTGTAGAGAGAGAGACATTAAACTGCTGTTGTAGAGATAGAGAGACATTAACCTGCTGTTGTGGAGAGAGAGAGACATTAACCTGCTGTTGTAGAGAGAGAGAGAGACATTAACCTGCTGTTGTGGAGAGAGAGAGACATTAACCTGCTGTTGTGGAGAGAGAGAGACATTAAACTGCTGTTGTAGAGAGATAGAGACATTAACCTGCTGTAGAAGAGAGAGAGAGAGAATAACCTGCTGTAGTTTAGAGAGAGAGACATTAACCTGCTGTTGTGGAGAGAGAGAGACATTAAACTGCTGTTGTAGAGAGAGAGAGACATTAACCTGCTGTTGTGGAGAGAGAGAGACAGTAACCTGCTGTTGTAGAGAGAGACATTAACCTGCTGTAGTAGAGAGAGAGAGACATTAACCTGCTGTAGTAGAGAGAGAGAGACAGTAACCTGCTGTTGTAGAGAGAGACATTAACATGCTGTAGTAGAGAGATAGACAGTATCCTGCTGTAGTAGAGAGAGAGAGACATTAACCTGCTGTAGTAGAGAGACATTAACATGCTGTAGTAGAGAGAGTGAGACATTAACCTGCTGTTGTAGAGAGAGAGAGAGACATTAACCTGCTGTTGTAGAGAGAGAGAGAGACATTAACCTGCTGTAGTAGAGAGAGAGAGAGGCATTAACCTGCTGTAGTAGAGAGAAAGAGACATTAACCTGCAGTAGTAGAGAGAGAGAGACATTAACATGCTGTAGTAGAGAGAGAGAGAGACATTATCCTGCTATAGTAGAGAGAGAGAGACATTAACCTGCTGTAGTTGAGAGAGAGACATTAACCTGCTGTTGTAGAGAGAGAGAGAGACATTAACCTGCTGCAGTAGAGAGAGAGAGACATTATCCTGCTATAGTAGAGAGAAAGAGACATTAACCTGCTGTAGTAGAGAGAGAGAGAGACATTAACCTGCTGTTGTAGAGAGAGAGAGACATTAACCTGCTGTTGTAGAGAGAGAGAGAGACATTAACCTGCTGTAGTAGAGAGAGAGAGACATTCTCCTGCTGTAGTAGAGAGAGAGACATTAACCTGCTGTTGTAGAGAGAGAGAGAGACATTAACCTGCTGTAGTAGAGAGAGAGAGACATTATCCTGCTATAGTAGAGAGAGAGAGACATTAACCTGCTGTAGTAGAGAGAGAGAGACATTATCCTGCTGTAGTAGAGAGAGAGAGACATTAACCTGCTGTAGTAGAGAGAGAGAGAGACATTAACCTGCTGTAGTAGAGAGAGAGAGACATTAACCTGCTGTAGTAGAGAGAGACATTATCCTGCTGTAGTAGAGAGAGAGACATTAACCTGATGTTGTAGAGAGAGAGAGAGACATTAACCTGCTGTAGTAGAGAGAGAGACATTATCCTGCTATATTAGAGAGAGAGAGACATTAACCTGCTGTAGTAGAGAGAGAGAGATACATTAACCTGCTGTAGTAGAGAGAGAGAGACATTATCCTGCTGTAGTAGAGAGAGAGACATTAACCTGCTGTTGTAGAGAGAGAGAGAGACATTAACCTGCTGTTGTAGAGAGAGAGAGAGACATTAACCTGCTGTAGTAGAGAGAGAGAGACATTATCCTGCTGTAGTAGAGAGAGAGAGACATTAACCTGCTGTTGTAGAGAGAGAGAGAGACATTAACCTGCTGTAGTAGAGAGAGAGACATTATCCTGCTGTAGTAGAGAGAGAGACATTAACCTGC
This sequence comes from Oncorhynchus clarkii lewisi, assembly GCF_045791955.1. Lineage (NCBI taxonomy): Eukaryota > Metazoa > Chordata > Actinopteri > Salmoniformes > Salmonidae > Oncorhynchus > Oncorhynchus clarkii. Next base: position 75,199,713 of record NC_092166.1, read on the forward strand.
TGTAGTAGAGAGAGAGAGACATTAACCTGCTGTTATAGAGAGAAAGAGACATTAACCTGCTGTTGTAGAGAGAGAGACATTAAACTGCTGTTGTAGAGATAGAGAGACATTAACCTGCTGTTATAGAGAGAAAGAGACATTAACCTGCTGTTGTAGAGAGAGAGACATTAAACTGCTGTTATAGAGAGAAAGAGACATTAACCTGCTGTTGTAGAGAGAGAGACATTAAACTGCTGTTGTGGAGAGATAGAGACATTAACCTGCTGTAGAAGAGAGAGAGAGAGAATAACCTGCTGTAGTTTAGAGAGAGAGACATTAACCTGCTGTTGTGGAGAGAGAGAGACATTAAACTGCTGTTGTAGAGAGAGAGAGACATTAACCTGCTGTTGTGGAGAGAGAGAGACAGTAACCTGCTGTTGTAGAGAGAGACATTAACCTGCTGTAGTAGAGAGAGAGAGACATTATCCTGCTGTAGTAGAGAGAGAGAGACATTAACCTGCTGTAGTAGAGAGAGAGAGAGACATTAACCTGCTGTAGTAGAGAGAGAGAGACATTATCCTGCTGTAGTAGAGAGAGAGACATTAACCTGCTGTTGTAGAGAGAGAGAGAGACATTAACCTGCTGTAGTAGAGAGAGAGAGAGATTATCCTGCTATAGTAGAGAGAGAGATAGACATTAACCTGCTGTAGTAGAGAGAGAGACATTATCCTGCTGTAGTAGAGAGAGAGAGACATTAACCTGCTGTAGTAGAGAGAGAGAGACATTAACCTGCTGTAGTAGAGAGAGACATTAACCTGCTGTAGTAGAGAGAGAGACATTAACCTGCTGTTGTAGAGAGAGAGAGACATTAACCTGCTGTAGTAGAGAGAGAGAGACATTAACCTGCTGTAGTAGAGAGAGATAGAGACATTAACCTGCTGTAGTAGAGAGAGAGAGAGATTATCCTGCTGTAGTAGAGAGAGAGAGACATTAACCTGCTGTTGTAGAGAGAGAGAGAGACATTAACCTGCTGTAGTAGAGAGAGAGACATTATCCTGCTGTAGTAGAGAGAGAGACATTAACCTGCTGTAGTAGAGAGAGAGAGACATTAACCTGCTGTTGTAGACAGAGAGACATTAAACTGCTGTTGTAGAGATAGAGAGACATTAACCTGCTGTTGTGGAGAGAGAGAGACATTAACCTGCTGTTGTAGAGAGAGAGAGAGACATTAACCTGCTGTTGTGGAGAGAGAGAGACATTAACATGCTGTTGTGGAGAGAGAGAGACATTAAACTGCTGTTGTAGAGAGAGAGAGACATTAACCTGCTGTAGAAGAGAGAGAGAGAGACAATAACCTGCTGTAGTTTAGAGAGAGAGACATTAACCTGCTGTTGTGGAGAGAGAGAGACATTAAACTGCTGTTGTAGAGAGAGAGAGACATTAACCTGCTGTTGTGGAGAGAGAGAGACAGTAACCTGCTGTTGTAGAGAGAGACATTAACCTGCTGTAGTAGAGAGAGAGAGACATTAACCTGCTGTAGTAGAGAGAGAGAGACAGTAACCTGCTGTTGTAGAGAGAGACATTAACCTGCTGTAGTAGAGAGAGAGAGACATTAACCTGCTGTTGTAGAGAGAGAGACATTAACCTGCTGTAGTAGAGAGAGAGACATTATCCTGCTGTTGTAGAGAGAGAGAGACATTAACCTGCTGTAGTAGAGAGACATTAACATGCTGTAGTAGAGAGAGAGAGACAATAACCTGCTGTTGTGGAGAGAGAGAGAGAGACATTAACCTGCTGTTTTAGAGAGAGGGACATTAACCTGCTGTAGTAGAGAGAGAGAGAGAGAGAGAGAGAGAGAGAAAGAGAGAGACATTATCCTGCTGTAGTAGAGAGAGAGACATTAACCTGCTGTAGTAGAGAGAGATAAAGAGAGAGAGAGAGAAAGAGAGAGACATTAACCTGCTGTAGTAGAGAGAGAGAGACATTAACCTGCTGTAGTAGAGAGAGAGACATTAACCTGCTGTAGTAGAGAGAGAGAGACATTAACCTGCTGGAGTAGAGAGAGAGACATTAACCTGCTGTTGTAGAGAGAGAGAGAGACATTAACCTGCTGTAGTAGAGAGAGAGAGACATTAACCTGCTGTAGTAGAGAGAGAGAGACATTAACCTGCTGTTGTAGAGAGAGAGAGAGAGACATTAACCTGCTGTAGTAGAGAGAGAGAGACATTATCCTGATATAGTAGAGAGAGAGAGACATTAACCTGCTGTAGTAGAGAGAGAGAGACATTAACCTGCTGTAGTAGAGAGAGAGAGACATTAACCTGCTGTAGTAGAGAGAAACATTAACCTGCTGTAGTAGAGAGAGAGACATTAACCTGCTGTTGTAGAGAGAGAGAGAGACATTAACCTGCTGTAGTAGAGAGAGAGAGACATTATCCTGCTGTAGTAGAGAGAGAGACATTAACCTGCTGTTGTAGAGAGAGAGAGAGACATTAACCTGCTGTAGTAGAGAGAGAGAGAGATTATCCTGCTATAGTAGAGAGAGAGAGAGACATTAACCTGCTGTAGTAGAGAGAGAGAGACATTATCCTGCTGTAGTAGAGAGAGAGAGACATTAACCTGCTGTAGTAGAGAGAGAGAGACATTAACCTGCTGTAGTAGAGAGAGACATTAACCTGCTGTAGTAGAGAGAGAGACATTAACCTGCTGTTGTAGAGAGAGAGAGAGACATTAACCTGCTGTAGTAGAGAGAGAGAGACATTCACCTGCTGTAGTAGAGAGAGATAGAGACATTAACCTGCTGTAGTAGAGAGAGAGAGAGATTATCCTGCTGTAGTAGAGAGAGAGAGACATTAACCTGCTGTAGTAGAGAGAGAGAGAGACATTAACCTGCTGTAGTAGAAAGAGAGAGACATTATCCTGCTGTAGTAGAGAGAGAGAGACATTAACCTGCTGTTGTAGAGAGAGAGACAGTATCCTGCTGTAGTAGAGAGAGAGAGACATTAACCTGCTGTTGTGGAGAGAGACATTAACCTGCTGTAGTAGAGAGAGTGAGATATTAACCTGCTGTTGTAGAGAGAGAGACATTAACCTGCTGTAGTAGAGAGAGAGAGACATTATCCTGCTGTAGTAGAGAGAGAGACATTATCCTGCTGTAGTAGAGAGAGAGACATTATCCTGATGTTGTAGAGAGAGTGAGACATTAACCTGCTGTTGTAGAGAGAGAGAGACATTAACCTGCTGTAGTAGAGAGAGAGACATTATCCTGCTGTAGTAGAGAGAGAGACATTAGCCTGCTGTAGTAGAGAGAGAGAGACATTAACCTGCTGTTATAGAGAGAAAGAGACATTAACCTGCTGTTGTAGAGAGAGAGACATTAAACTGCTGTTGTAGAGATAGAGAGACATTAACCTGCTGTTGTGGAGAGAGAGAGACATTATCCTGCTGTAGTAGAGAGAGTGAGATATTAACCTGCTGTTGTAGAGAGAGAGACATTAACCTGCTGTAGTAGAGAGAGAGAGACATTATCCTGCTGTAGTAGAGAGAGAGACATTATCCTGCTGTAGTAGAGAGAGAGACATTATCCTGATGTTGTAGAGAGAGTGAGACATTAACCTGCTGTTGTAGAGAGAGAGAGACATTAACCTGCTGTAGTAGAGAGACATTAACATGCTGTAGTAGAGAGATAGACAGTATCCTGCTGTAGTAGAGAGAGAGAGACATTAACCTGCTGTAGTAGAGAGACATTAACATGCTGTAGTAGAGAGAGTGAGACATTAACCTGCTGTTGTAGAGAGAGAGAGAGACATTAACATGCTGTAGTAGAGAGAGTGAGACATTAACCTGCTGTAGTAGAGACAGAGAGAGGCATTAACCTGCTGTAGTAGAGAGAAAGAGACATTAACCTGCAGTAGTAGAGAGAGAGAGACATTAACATGCTGTAGTAGAGAGAGAGAGACATTATCCTGCTATAGTAGAGAGAAAGAGACATTAACCTGCTGTAGTTGAGAGAGAGACATTAACCTGCTGTTGTAGAGAGAGAGAGAGACATTAACCTGCTGCAGTAGAGAGAGAGAGACATTATCCTGCTATAGTAGAGAGAAAGAGACATTAACCTGCTGTAGTAGAGAGAGAGAGAGACATTAACCTGCTGTTGTAGAGAGAGAGAGACATTAACCTGCTGTTGTAGAGAGAGAGAGAGACATTAACCTGCTGTAGTAGAGAGAGAGAGACATTCTCCTGCTGTAGTAGAGAGAGAGACATTAACCTGCTGTTGTAGAGAGAGAGAGAGACATTAACCTGCTGTAGTAGAGAGAGAGAGACATTATCCTGCTATAGTAGAGAGAGAGAGACATTAACCTGCTGTAGTAGAGAGAGAGAGACATTATCCTGCTGTAGTAGAGAGAGAGAGACATTAACCTGCTGTAGTAGAGAGAGAGAGAGACATTAACCTGCTGTAGTAGAGAGAGAGAGACATTAACCTGCTGTAGTAGAGAGAGACATTATCCTGCTGTAGTAGAGAGAGAGACAATAACCTGATGTTGTAGAGAGAGAGAGAGACATTAACCTGCTGTAGTAGAGAGAGAGACATTATCCTGCTATATTAGAGAGAGAGAGACATTAACCTGCTGTAGTAGAGAGAGAGAGATACATTAACCTGCTGTAGTAGAGAGAGAGAGACATTATCCTGCTGTAGTAGAGAGAGAGACATTAACCTGCTGTTGTAGAGAGAGAGAGAGACATTAACCTGCTGTTGTAGAGAGAGAGAGAGACATTAACCTGCTGTAGTAGAGAGAGAGAGACATTATCCTGCTGTAGTAGAGAGAGAGAGACATTAACCTGCTGTTGTAGAGAGAGAGAGAGACATTAACCTGCTGTAGTAGAGAGAGAGACATTATCCTGCTGTAGTAGAGAGAGAGACATTAACCTGCTGTAGTAGAGAGAGAGAGAGACATTAACCTGCTGTTATAGAGAGAAAGAGACATGAACCTGCTGTTGTAGAGAGAGAGACATTAACCTGCTGTTGTAGAGAGAGAGAGAGACATTAACCTGCTGTAGTAGAGAGAGAGAGACATTATCCTGCTGTAGTAGAGAGAGAGAGACATTAACCTGCTGTTGTAGAGAGAGAGAGAGACATTAACCTGCTGTAGTAGAGAGAGAGACATTATCCTGCTGTAGTAGAGAGAGAGACATTAACCTGCTGTAGTAGAGAGAGAGAGACATTAACCTGCTGTTATAGAGAGAAAGAGACATTAACCTGCTGTTGTAGAGAGAGAGAGACATTAAACTGCTGTTGTAGAGATAGAGAGACATTAACCTGCTGTTGTGGAGAGAGAGAGACATTAACCTGCTGTTGTAGAGAGAGAGAGAGACATTAACCTGCTGTTGTGGAGAGAGAGAGACATTAACCTGCTGTTGTGGAGAGAGAGAGACATTAAACTGCTGTTGTAGAGAGATAGAGACATTAACCTGCTGTAGAAGAGAGAGAGAGAGAATAACCTGCTGTAGTTTAGAGAGAGAGACATTAACCTGCTGTTGTGGAGAGAGAGAGACATTAAACTGCTGTTGTAGAGAGAGAGAGACATTAACCTGCTGTTGTGGAGAGAGAGAGACAGTAACCTGCTGTTGTAGAGAGAGACATTAACCTGCTGTAGTAGAGAGAGAGAGACATTAACCTGCTGTAGTAGAGAGAGAGAGACAGTAACCTGCTGTTGTAGAGAGAGACATTAACATGCTGTAGTAGAGAGAGAGAGACATTAACCTGCTGTTGTAGAGAGAGAGAGAGAGAGAGAGAGAGAAAGAGAGAGACATTATCCTGCTGTAGTAGAGAGAGAGACATTAACCTGCTGTAGTAGAGAGAGAGAAAGAGAGAGAGAGAGAAAGAGAGAGACATTAACCTGCTGTAGTAGAGAGAGAGAGACATTAACCTGCTGTAGTAGAGAGAGAGACATTAACCTGCTGTAGTAGAGAGAGAGAGACATTAACCTGCTGGAGTAGAGAGAGAGACATTAACCTGCTGTTGTAGAGAGAGAGAGAGACATTAACCTGCTGTAGTAGAGAGAGAGAGACATTAACCTGCTGTAGTAGAGAGAGAGACATTAACCTGCTGTTGTAGAGAGAGAGAGAGAGACATTAACCTGCTGTAGTAGAGAGAGAGAGACATTATCCTGATATAGTAGAGAGAGAGAGACATTAACCTGCTGTAGTAGAGAGAGAGAGACATTATCCTGCTGTAGTAGAGAGAGAGAGACATTAACCTGCTGTAGTAGAGAGAGAGAGACATTAACCTGCTGTAGTAGAGAGAAACATTAACCTGCTGTAGTAGAGAGAGAGACATTAACCTGCTGTTGTAGAGAGAGAGAGAGACATTAACCTGCTGTAGTAGAGAGAGAGACATTATCCTGCTGTAGTAGAGAGAGAGACATTAACCTGCTGTTGTAGAGAGAGAGAGAGACATTAACCTGCTGTAGTAGAGAGAGAGAGAGATTATCCTGCTGTAGTAGAGAGAGAGACATTAACCTGCTGTTGTAGAGAGAGAGAGAGACATTAACCTGCTGTTGTAGAGAGAGAGAGAGACATTAACCTGCTGTAGTAGAGAGAGAGAGACATTATCCTGCTGTAGTAGAGAGAGAGAGAGACATTAACCTGCTGTTGTAGAGAGAGAGAGAGACATTAACCTGCTGTAGTAGAGAGAGAGAGACATTATCCTGCTGTAGTAGAGAGAGAGAGACATTAACCTGCTGTTGTAGAGAGAGAGAGAGACATTAACCTGCTGTAGTAGAGAGAGAGACATTATCCTGCTGTAGTAGAGAGAGAGACATTAACCTGCTGTAGTAGAGAGAGAGAGACATTAACCTGCTGTTATAGAGAGAAAGAGACATTAACCTGCTGTTGTAGAGAGAGAGACATTAAACTGCTGTTGTAGAGATAGAGAGACATTAACCTGCTGTTATAGAGAGAAAGAGACATTAACCTGCTGTTGTAGAGAGAGAGACATTAAACTGCTGTTATAGAGAGAAAGAGACATTAACCTGCTGTTGTAGAGAGAGAGACATTAAACTGCTGTTGTGGAGAGAGAGAGACATTAACCTGCTGTTGTAGAGAGAGAGAGAGACATTAACCTGCTGTTGTGGAGAGAGAGAGACATTCACCTGCTGTTGTGGAGAGAGAGAGACATTAAACTGCTGTTGTAGAGAGATAGAGACATTAACCTGCTGTAGAAGAGAGAGAGAGAGAGAATAACCTGCTGTAGTTTAGAGAGAGAGACATTAACCTGCTGTTGTGGAGAGAGAGAGACATTAAACTGCTGTTGTAGAGAGAGAGAGACATTAACCTGCTGTTGTGGAGAGAGAGAGACAGTAACCTGCTGTTGTAGAGAGAGACATTAACCTGCTGTAGTAGAGAGAGAGAGACATTAACCTGCTGTAGTAGAGAGAGAGAGACAGTAACCTGCTGTTGTAGAGAGAGACATTAACCTGCTGTAGTAGAGAGAGAGAGACATTAACCTGCTGTAGTAGAGAGAGAGAAAGAGAGAGACATTATCCTGCTGTAGTAGAGAGAGAGACATTAACCTGCTGTAGTAGAGAGAGAGAAAGAGAGAGAGAGAGAAAGAGAGAGACATTAACCTGCTGTAGTAGAGAGAGAGAGACATTAACCTGCTGTAGTAGAGAGAGAGACATTAACCTGCTGTAGTAGAGAGAGAGAGACATTAACCTGCTGGAGTAGAGAGAGAGACATTAACCTGCTGTTGTAGAGAGAGAGAGAGACATTAACCTGCTGTAGTAGAGAGAGAGAGACATTAACCTGCTGTAGTAGAGAGAGAGACATTAACCTGCTGTTGTAGAGAGAGAGAGAGAGACATTAACCTGCTGTAGTAGAGAGAGAGAGACATTATCCTGATATAGTAGAGAGAGAGAGACATTAACCTGCTGTAGTAGAGAGAGAGAGACATTATCCTGCTGTAGTAGAGAGAGAGAGACATTAACCTGCTGTAGTAGAGAGAGAGAGACATTAACCTGCTGTAGTAGAGAGAAACATTAACCTGCTGTAGTAGAGAGAGAGACATTAACCTGCTGTTGTAGAGAGAGAGAGAGACATTAACCTGCTGTAGTAGAGAGAGAGAGACATTATCCTGCTGTAGTAGAGAGAGAGACATTAACCTGCTGTTGTAGAGAGAGAGAGAGACATTAACCTGCTGTAGTAGAGAGAGAGAGAGATTATCCTGCTGTAGTAGAGAGAGAGACATTAACCTGCTGTTGTAGAGAGAGAGAGAGACATTAACCTGCTGTTGTAGAGAGAGAGAGAGACATTAACCTGCTGTAGTAGAGAGAGAGAGACATTATCCTGCTGTAGTAGAGACAGAGAGAGACATTAACCTGCTGTTGTAGAGAGAGAGAGAGACATTAACCTGCTGTAGTAGAGAGAGAGAGACATTATCCTGCTGTAGTAGAGAGAGAGAGACATTAACCTGCTGTTGTAGAGAGAGAGAGAGACATTAACCTGCTGTAGTAGAGAGAGAGACATTATCCTGCTGTAGTAGAGAGAGAGACATTAACCTGCTGTAGTAGAGAGAGAGAGACATTAACCTGCTGTTATAGAGAGAAAGAGACATTAACCTGCTGTTGTAGAGAGAGAGACATTAAACTGCTGTTGTAGAGATAGAGAGACATTAACCTGCTGTTATAGAGAGAAAGAGACATTAACCTGCTGTTGTAGAGAGAGAGACATTAAACTGCTGTTATAGAGAGAAAGAGACATTAACCTGCTGTTGTAGAGAGAGAGACATTAAACTGCTGTTGTGGAGAGAGAGAGACATTAACCTGCTGTTGTAGAGAGAGAGAGAGACATTAACCTGCTGTTGTGGAGAGAGAGAGACATTCACCTGCTGTTGTGGAGAGAGAGAGACATTAAACTGCTGTTGTAGAGAGATAGAGACATTAACCTGCTGTAGAAGAGAGAGAGAGAGAGAATAACCTGCTGTAGTTTAGAGAGAGAGACATTAACCTGCTGTTGTGGAGAGAGAGAGACATTAAACTGCTGTTGTAGAGAGAGAGAGACATTAACCTGCTGTTGTGGAGAGAGAGAGACAGTAACCTGCTGTTGTAGAGAGAGACATTAACCTGCTGTAGTAGAGAGAGAGAGACATTAACCTGCTGTAGTAGAGAGAGAGAGACAGTAACCTGCTGTTGTAGAGAGAGACATTAACCTGCTGTAGTAGAGAGAGAGAGACATTAACCTGCTGTAGTAGAGAGAGAGAAAGAGAGAGACATTATCCTGCTGTAGTAGAGAGAGAGACATTAACCTGCTGTAGTAGAGAGAGAGAAAGAGAGAGAGAGAGAGAAAGAGAGAGACATTAACCTGCTGTAGTAGAGAGAGAGAGACATTAACCTGCTGTAGTAGAGAGAGAGACATTAACCTGCTGTAGTAGAGAGAGAGAGACATTAACCTGCTGGAGTAGAGAGAGAGACATTAACCTGCTGTTGTAGAGAGAGAGAGAGACATTAACCTGCTGTAGTAGAGAGAGAGAGACATTAACCTGCTGTAGTAGAGAGAGAGACATTAACCTGCTGTTGTAGAGAGAGAGAGAGAGACATTAACCTGCTGTAGTAGAGAGAGAGAGACATTATCCTGATATAGTAGAGAGAGAGAGACATTAACCTGCTGTAGTAGAGAGAGAGAGACATTATCCTGCTGTAGTAGAGAGAGAGAGACATTAACCTGCTGTAGTAGAGAGAGAGAGACATTAACCTGCTGTAGTAGAGAGAAACATTAACCTGCTGTAGTAGAGAGAGAGACATTAACCTGCTGTTGTAGAGAGAGAGAGAGACATTAACCTGCTGTAGTAGAGAGAGAGAGACATTATCCTGCTGTAGTAGAGAGAGAGACATTAACCTGCTGTTGTAGAGAGAGAGAGACATTAACCTGCTGTAGTAGAGAGAGAGAGAGATTATCCTGCTGTAGTAGAGAGAGAGACATTAACCTGCTGTTGTAGAGAGAGAGAGAGACATTAACCTGCTGTTGTAGAGAGAGAGAGAGACATTAACCTGCTGTAGTAGAGAGAGAGAGACATTATCCTGCTGTAGTAGAGAGAGAGAGAGACATTAACCTGCTGTTGTAGAGAGAGAGAGAGACATTAACCTGCTGTAGTAGAGAGAGAGAGACATTATCCTGCTGTAGTAGAGAGAGAGAGACATTAACCTGCTGTTGTAGAGAGAGAGAGAGACATTAACCTGCTGTAGTAGAGAGAGAGACATTATCCTGCTGTAGTAGAGAGAGAGACATTAACCTGCTGTAGTAGAGAGAGAGAGACATTAACCTGCTGTTATAGAGAGAAAGAGACATTAACCTGCTGTTGTAGAGAGAGAGACATTAAACTGCTGTTGTAGAGATAGAGAGACATTAACCTGCTGTTATAGAGAGAAAGAGACATTAACCTGCTGTTGTAGAGAGAGAGACATTAAACTGCTGTTATAGAGAGAAAGAGACATTAACCTGCTGTTGTAGAGAGAGAGACATTAAACTGCTGTTGTGGAGAGAGAGAGACATTAACCTGCTGTTGTAGAGAGAGAGAGAGACATTAACCTGCTGTTGTGGAGAGAGAGAGACATTCACCTGCTGTTGTGGAGAGAGAGAGACATTAAACTGCTGTTGTAGAGAGATAGAGACATTAACCTGCTGTAGAAGAGAGAGAGAGAGAGAATAACCTGCTGTAGTTTAGAGAGAGAGACATTAACCTGCTGTTGTGGAGAGAGAGAGACATTAAACTGCTGTTGTAGAGAGAGAGAGACATTAACCTGCTGTTGTGGAGAGAGAGAGACAGTAACCTGCTGTTGTAGAGAGAGACATTAACCTGCTGTAGTAGAGAGAGAGAGAGACATTAACCTGCTGTAGTAGAGAGAGAGAGACATTAACCTGCTGTTGTAGAGAGAGACATTAACCTGCTGTAGTAGAGAGAGAGAGACATTAACCTGCTGTAGTAGAGAGAGAGAGAGAGAGAGACATTATCCTGCTGTAGTAGAGAGAGAGACATTAACCTGCTGTAGTAGAGAGAGAGAAAGAGAGAGAGAGAGAAAGAGAGAGACATTAACCTGCTGTAGTAGAGAGAGAGAGACATTAACCTGCTGTAGTAGAGAGAGAGACATTAACCTGCTGTAGTAGAGAGAGAGAGACATTAACCTGCTGGAGTAGAGAGAGAGACATTAACCTGCTGTTGTAGAGAGAGAGAGAGACATTAACCTGCTGTAGTAGAGAGAGAGAGACATTAACCTGCTGTAGTAGAGAGAGAGACATTAACCTGCTGTTGTAGAGAGAGAGAGAGAGACATTAACCTGCTGTAGTAGAGAGAGAGAGACATTATCCTGATATAGTAGAGAGAGAGAGACATTAACCTGCTGTAGTAGAGAGAGAGAGACATTATCCTGCTGTAGTAGAGAGAGAGAGACATTAACCTGCTGTAGTAGAGAGAGAGAGACATTAACCTGCTGTAGTAGAGAGAAACATTAACCTGCTGTAGTAGAGAGAGAGACATTAACCTGCTGTTGTAGAGAGAGAGAGAGACATTAACCTGCTGTAGTAGAGAGAGAGAGACATTATCCTGCTGTAGTAGAGAGAGAGACATTAACCTGCTGTTGTAGAGAGAGAGAGAGACATTAACCTGCTGTAGTAGAGAGAGAGAGAGATTATCCTGCTGTTGTAGAGAGAGAGACATTAACCTGCTGTTGTAGAGAGAGAGAGAGACATTAACCTGCTGTTGTAGAGAGAGAGAGAGACATTAACCTGCTGTAGTAGAGAGAGAGAGACATTATCCTGCTGTAGTAGAGAGAGAGAGAGACATTAACCTGCTGTTGTAGAGAGAGAGAGAGACATTAACCTGCTGTAGTAGAGAGAGAGAGACATTATCCTGCTGTAGTAGAGAGAGAGAGACATTAACCTGCTGTTGTAGAGAGAGAGAGAGACATTAACCTGCTGTAGTAGAGAGAGAGACATTATCCTGCTGTAGTAGAGAGAGAGACATTAACCTGCTGTAGTAGAGAGAGAGAGACATTAACCTGCTGTTATAGAGAGAAAGAGACATTAACCTGCTGTTGTAGAGAGAGAGACATTAAACTGCTGTTGTAGAGATAGAGAGACATTAACCTGCTGTTATAGAGAGAAAGAGACATTAACCTGCTGTTGTAGAGAGAGAGACATTAAACTGCTGTTATAGAGAGAAAGAGACATTAACCTGCTGTTGTAGAGAGAGAGACATTAAACTGCTGTTGTGGAGAGAGAGAGACATTAACCTGCTGTTGTAGAGAGAGAGAGAGACATTAACCTGCTGTTGTGGAGAGAGAGAGACATTCACCTGCTGTTGTGGAGAGAGAGAGACATTAAACTGCTGTTGTAGAGAGATAGAGACATTAACCTGCTGTAGAAGAGAGAGAGAGAGAGAATAACCTGCTGTAGTTTAGAGAGAGAGACATTAACCTGCTGTTGTGGAGAGAGAGAGACATTAAACTGCTGTTGTAGAGAGAGAGAGACATTAACCTGCTGTTGTGGAGAGAGAGAGACAGTAACCTGCTGTTGTAGAGAGAGACATTAACCTGCTGTAGTAGAGAGAGAGAGACATTAACCTGCTGTAGTAGAGAGAGAGAGACAGTAACCTGCTGTTGTAGAGAGAGACATTAACCTGCTGTAGTAGAGAGAGAGAGACATTAACCTGCTGTTGTAGAGAGAGAGAGACATTAACCTGCTGTAGTAGAGAGAGAGAGACATTAACCTGCTGTTGTAGAGAGAGAGACATTAACCTGCTGTAGTAGAGAGAGAGACATTATCCTGCTGTTGTAGAGAGAGAGAGACATTAACCTGCTGTAGTAGAGAGACATTAACATGCTGTAGTAGAGAGAGAGAGACAATAACCTGCTGTTGTGGAGAGAGAGAGAGACATTAACCTGCTGTAGTAGAGAGAGAGAGACATTAACCTGCTGTTGTAGAGAGAGGGACATTAACCTGCTGTAGTAGAGAGAGAGAGAGAGAGAGAGAGAGAGAGAAAGAGAGAGACATTATCCTGCTGTAGTAGAGAGAGAGACATTAACCTGCTGTAGTAGAGAGAGAGAAAGAGAGAGAGAGAGAAAGAGAGAGACATTAACCTGCTGTAGTAGAGAGAGAGAGACATTAACCTGCTGTAGTAGAGAGAGAGACATTAACCTGCTGTAGTAGAGAGAGAGAGACATTAACCTGCTGGAGTAGAGAGAGAGACATTAACCTGCTGTTGTAGAGAGAGAGAGAGACATTAACCTGCTGTAGTAGAGAGAGAGAGACATTAACCTGCTGTAGTAGAGAGAGAGACATTAACCTGCTGTTGTAGAGAGAGAGAGAGAGACATTAACCTGCTGTAGTAGAGAGAGAGAGACATTATCCTGATATAGTAGAGAGAGAGAGACATTAACCTGCTGTAGTAGAGAGAGAGAGACATTATCCTGCTGTAGTAGAGAGAGAGAGACATTAACCTGCTGTAGTAGAGAGAGAGAGACATTAACCTGCTGTAGTAGAGAGAAACATTAACCTGCTGTAGTAGAGAGAGAGACATTAACCTGCTGTTGTAGAGAGAGAGAGACATTAACCTGCTGTTGTGGAGAGAGAGAGACAGTAACCTGCATTGTAGAGAGAGACATTAACCTGCTGTAGTAGAGAGAGAGAGACATTAACCTGCTGTAGTAGAGAGAGAGAGACAGTAACCTGCTGTTGTAGAGAGAGACATTAACCTGCTGTAGTAGAGAGAGAGAGACATTAACCTGCTGTTGTAGAGAGAGAGACATTAACCTGCTGTAGTAGAGAGAGAGACATTATCCTGCTGTTGTAGAGAGAGAGAGACATTAACCTGCTGTAGTAGAGAGACATTAACATGCTGTAGTAGAGAGAGAGAGACAATAACCTGCTGTTGTGGAGAGAGAGAGAGACATTAACCTGCTGTAGTAGAGAGAGAGAGAGACATTAACCTGCTGTTGTAGAGAGAGAGAGAGAGAGAGAGAGAGAGAGAGAGAGAAAGAGAGAGACATTATCCTGCTGTAGTAGAGAGAGAGACATTAACCTGCTGTAGTAGAGAGAGATAAAGAGAGAGAGAGAGAAAGAGAGAGACATTAACCTGCTGTAGTAGAGAGAGAGAGACATTAACCTGCTGTAGTAGAGAGAGAGACATTAACCTGCTGTTGTAGAGAGAGAGAGAGACATTAACCTGCTGTAGTAGAGAGAGAGAGACATTAACCTGCTGTAGTAGAGAGAGAGACATTAACCTGCTGTTGTAGAGAGAGAGAGAGAGACATTAACCTGCTGTAGTAGAGAGAGAGAGACATTATCCTGATATAGTAGAGAGAGAGAGACATTAACCTGCTGTAGTAGAGAGAGAGAGACATTATCCTGCTGTAGTAGAGAGAGAGAGACATTAACCTGCTGTAGTAGAGAGAGAGAGACATTAACCTGCTGTAGTAGAGAGAAACATTAACCTGCTGTAGTAGAGAGAGAGACATTAACCTGCTGTAGTAGAGAGAGAGAGAGATTATCCTGCTGTAGTAGAGAGAGAGAGACATTAACCTGCTGTAGTAGAGAGAGAGAGAGACATTAACCTGCTGTAGTAGAAAGAGAGAGACATTATCCTGCTGTAGTAGAGAGAGAGAGACATTAACCTGCTGTTGTAGAGAGAGAGACAGTATCCTGCTGTAGTAGAGAGAGAGAGACATTAACCTGCTGTTGTGGAGAGAGAGACATTAACCTGCTGTAGTAGAGAGAGAGAGACATTAACCTGCTGTTGTGGAGAGAGAGAGACATTAACCTATGTGGTGGAGAGAGAGAGACATTATCCTGATGTAGTAGAGCGAGTTAAACATTAACCTGCTGTTGTAGAGAGAGAGAGACATTATCCTGCTGTAGTAGAGAGAGTGAGATATTAACCTGCTGTTGTAGAGAGAGAGACATTAACCTGCTGTAGTAGAGAGAGAGAGACATTATCCTGCTGTAGTAGAGAGAGAGACATTATCCTGCTGTAGTAGAGAGAGAGACATTATCCTGATGTTGTAGAGAGAGTGAGACATTAACCTGCTGTTGTAGAGAGAGAGAGACATTAACCTGCTGTAGTAGAGAGACATTAACATGCTGTAGTAGAGAGATAGACAGTATCCTGCTGTAGTAGAGAGAGAGAGACATTAACCTGCTGTAGTAGAGAGACATTAACATGCTGTAGTAGAGAGAGTGAGACATTAACCTGCTGTTGTAGAGAGAGAGAGAGACATTAACCTGCTGTTGTAGAGAGAGAGAGAGACATTAACCTGCTGTAGTAGAGAGAGAGAGGCATTAACCTGCTGTAGTAGAGAGAAAGAGACATTAACCTGCAGTAGTAGAGAGAGAGAGACATTAACATGCTGTAGTAGAGAGAGAGAGAGAGACATTATCCTGCTGTAGTAGAGAGAGAGAAACATTAACCTGCTGTAGTTGAGAGAGAGACATTAACCTGCTGTTGTAGAGAGAGAGAGAGACATTAACCTGCTGCAGTAGAGAGAGAGAGACATTATCCTGCTATAGTAGAGAGAAAGAGACATTAACCTGCTGTAGTAGAGAGAGAGAGACATTAACCTGCTGTTGTAGAGAGAGAGAGACATTAACCTGCTGTTGTAGAGAGAGAGAGACATTAACCTGCTGTTGTAGAGAGAGAGAGAGACATTAACCTGCTGTAGTAGAGAGAGAGAGACATTCTCCTGCTGTAGTAGAGAGAGAGACATTAACCTGCTGTTGTAGAGAGAGAGAGAGACATTAACCTGCTGTAGTAGAGAGAGAGAGACATTATCCTGCTATAGTAGAGAGAGAGAGACATTAACCTGCTGTAGTAGAGAGAGAGAGACATTATCCTGCTGTAGTAGAGAGAGAGAGACATTAACCTGCTGTAGTAGAGAGAGAGAGAGACATTAACCTGCTGTAGTAGAGAGAGAGAGACATTAACCTGCTGTAGTAGAGAGAGACATTATCCTGCTGTAGTAGAGAGAGAGACATTAACCTGATGTTGTAGAGAGAGAGAGAGACATTAACCTGCTGTAGTAGAGACAGAGACATTATCCTGCTATATTAGAGAGAGAGAGACATTAACCTGCTGTAGTAGAGAGAGAGAGATACATTAACCTGCTGTAGTAGAGAGAGAGAGACATTATCCTGCTGTAGTAGAGAGAGAGACATTAACCTGCTGTTGTAGAGAGAGAGAGAGACATTAACCTGCTGTTGTAGAGAGAGAGAGAGACATTAACCTGCTGTAGTAGAGAGAGAGAGACATTATCCTGCTGTAGTAGAGAGAGAGAGACATTAACCTGCTGTTGTAGAGAGAGAGACATTAACCTGCTGTAGTAGAGAGAGAGACATTTACCTGCTGTAGAAGAGAGAGAGAGACGTTAACCTGCTGTAGTAGAGAGAGAGAGAGAGACATTAACCTGCTGTAGTAGAGAGAGAGAGACATTAACCTGCTGTAGTAGAGAGAGAGACATTAACCTGCTGTAGTAGAGAGAGAGAGACATTAACCTGCTGGAGTAGAGAGAGAGACATTAACCTGCTGTTGTAGAGAGAGAGAGAGACATTAACCTGCTGTAGTAGAGAGAGAGAGACATTAACCTGCTGTAGTAGAGAGAGAGACATTAACCTGCTGTTGTAGAGAGAGAGAGAGATACATTAACCTGCTGTAGTAGAGAGAGAGAGACATTATCCTGATATAGTAGAGAGAGAGAGACATTAACCTGCTGTAGTAGAGAGAGAGAGACATTATCCTGCTGTAGTAGAGAGAGAGAGACATTAACCTGCTGTAGTAGAGAGAGAGAGACATTAGCCTGCTGTAGTAGAGAGAAACATTAACCTGCTGTAGTAGAGAGAGAGACATTAACCTGCTGTTGTAGAGAGAGAGAGAGACATTAACCTGCTGTAGTAGAGAGAGAGAGACATTATCCTGCAGTAGTAGAGAGAGAGACATTAACCTGCTGTTGTAGAGAGAGAGAGAGACATTAACCTGCTGTAGTAGAGAGAGAGAGAGATTATCCTGCTATAGTAGAGAGAGAGAGAGACATTAACCTGCTGTAGTAGAGAGAGAGAGACATTATCCTGCTGTAGTAGAGAGAGAGAGACATTAACCTGCTGTAGTAGAGAGAGAGAGACATTAACCTGCTGTAGTAGAGAGAGACATTAACCTGCTGTAGTAGAGAGAGAGACATTAACCTGCTGTTGTAGAGAGAGAGAGAGAGACATTAACCTGCTGTAGTAGAGAGAGAGAGACATTAACCTGCTGTAGTAGAGAGAGATAGAGACATTAACCTGCTGTAGGAGAGAGAGAGAGAGATTATCCTGCTGTAGTAGAGAGAGAGAGACATTAACCTGCTGTAGTAGAGAGAGAGAGAGACATTAACCTGCTGTAGTAGAAAGAGAGAGACATTATCCTGCTGTAGTAGAGAGAGAGAGACATTAACCTGCTGTTGTAGAGAGAGAGACAGTATC
Source organism: Oncorhynchus clarkii lewisi (assembly GCF_045791955.1). Lineage (NCBI taxonomy): Eukaryota > Metazoa > Chordata > Actinopteri > Salmoniformes > Salmonidae > Oncorhynchus > Oncorhynchus clarkii. The sequence goes on from NC_092166.1 coordinate 75,217,185, forward strand.
CTGCTGTAGTAGAGAGAGAGAGACATTAACCTGCTGTTGTGGAGAGAGAGACATTAACCTGCTGTAGTAGAGAGAGAGAGACATTAACCTGCTGTTGTGGAGAGAGAGAGACATTAACCTATGTGGTGGAGAGAGAGAGACATTATCCTGATGTAGTAGAGCGAGTTAAACATTAACCTGCTGTTGTAGAGAGAGAGAGACATTATCCTGCTGTAGTAGAGAGAGTGAGATATTAACCTGCTGTTGTAGAGAGAGAGACATTAACCTGCTGTAGTAGAGAGAGAGAGACATTATCCTGCTGTAGTAGAGAGAGAGACATTATCCTGCTGTAGTAGAGAGAGAGACATTATCCTGATGTTGTAGAGAGAGTGAGACATTAACCTGCTGTTGTAGAGAGAGAGAGACATTAACCTGCTGTAGTAGAGAGACATTAACATGCTGTAGTAGAGAGATAGACAGTATCCTGCTGTAGTAGAGAGAGAGAGACATTAACCTGCTGTAGTAGAGAGACATTAACATGCTGTAGTAGAGAGAGTGAGACATTAACCTGCTGTTGTAGAGAGAGAGAGAGAGACATTAACCTGCTGTTGTAGAGAGAGAGAGAGACATTAACCTGCTGTAGTAGAGAGAAAGAGACATTAACCTGCAGTAGTAGAGAGAGAGAGACATTAACATGCTGTAGTAGAGAGAGAGAGAGACATTATCCTGCTGTAGTAGAGAGAGAGAGACATTAACCTGCTGTAGTTGAGAGAGAGACATTAACCTGCTGTTGTAGAGAGAGAGAGAGAGATTAACCTGCTGCAGTAGAGAGAGAGAGACATTATCCTGCTATAGTAGAGAGAAAGAGACATTAACCTGCTGTAGTAGAGAGAGAGAGACATTAACCTGCTGTTGTAGAGAGAGAGAGACATTAACCTGCTGTTGTAGAGAGAGAGAGACATTAACCTGCTGTTGTAGAGAGAGAGAGACATTAACCTGCTGTAGTAGAGAGAGAGAGACATTCTCCTGCTGTAGTAGAGAGAGAGACATTAACCTGCTGTTGTAGAGAGAGAGAGAGACATTAACCTGCTGTAGTAGAGAGAGAGAGACATTATCCTGCTATAGTAGAGAGAGAGAGACATTAACCTGCTGTAGTAGAGAGAGAGAGACATTATCCTGCTGTAGTAGAGAGAGAGAGACATTAACCTGCTGTAGTAGAGAGAGAGAGAGACATTAACCTGCTGTAGTAGAGAGAGAGAGAGACATTAACCTGCTGTAGTAGAGAGAGACATTATCCTGCTGTAGTAGAGAGAGAGACATTAACCTGATGTTGTAGAGAGAGAGAGAGACATTAACCTGCTGTAGTAGAGAGAGAGACATTATCCTGCTATATTAGAGAGAGAGAGACATTAACCTGCTGTAGTAGAGAGAGAGAGATACATTAACCTGCTGTAGTAGAGAGAGAGAGACATTATCCTGCTGTAGTAGAGAGAGAGACATTAACCTGCTGTTGTAGAGAGAGAGAGAGACATTAACCTGCTGTTGTAGAGAGAGAGAGAGACATTAACCTGCTGTAGTAGAGAGAGAGAGACATTATCCTGCTGTAGTAGAGAGAGAGAGACATTAACCTGCTGTTGTAGAGAGAGAGAGAGACATTAACCTGCTGTAGTAGAGAGAGAGACATTATCCTGCTGTAGTAGAGAGAGAGACATTAACCTGCTGTAGTAGAGAGAGAGAGACATTAACCTGCTGTTATAGAGAGAAAGAGACATTAACCTGCTGTTGTAGAGAGAGAGACATTAAACTGCTGTTGTAGAGATAGAGAGACATTAACCTGCTGTTGTGGAGAGAGAGAGACATTAACCTGCTGTTGTAGAGAGAGAGAGAGACATTAACCTGCTGTTGTGGAGAGAGAGAGACATTAACCTGCTGTTGTGGAGAGAGAGAGACATTAAACTGCTGTTGTAGAGAGATAGAGACATTAACCTGCTGTAGAAGAGAGAGAGAGAGACAATAACCTGCTGTAGTTTAGAGAGAGAGACATTAACCTGCTGTTGTGGAGAGAGAGAGACATTAAACTGCTGTTGTAGAGAGAGAGAGACATTAACCTGCTGTTGTGGAGAGAGAGAGACAGTAACCTGCTGTTGTAGAGAGAGACATTAACCTGCTGTAGTAGAGAGAGAGAGACATTAACCTGCTGTAGTAGAGAGAGAGAGACAGTAACCTGCTGTTGTAGAGAGAGACATTAACCTGCTGTAGTAGAGAGAGAGAGACATTAACCTGCTGTTGTAGAGAGAGAGACATTCACCTGCTGTAGTAGAGAGAGAGACATTATCCTGCTGTTGTAGAGAGAGAGAGACATTAACCTGCTGTAGTAGAGAGACATTAACATGCTGTAGTAGAGAGAGAGAGACAATAACCTGCTGTTGTGGAGAGAGAGAGAGACATTAACCTGCTGTAGTAGAGAGAGAGAGACATTAACCTGCTGTTGTAGCGAGAGGGACATTAACCTGCTGTAGTAGAGAGAGAGAGAGAGAGAGAGAGAGAGAAAGAGAGAGACATTATCCTGCTGTAGTAGAGAGAGAGACATTAACCTGCTGTAGTAGAGAGAGAGAAAGAGAGAGAGAGAGAAAGAGAGAGACATTAACCTGTTGTAGTAGAGAGAGAGAGACATTAACCTGCTGTAGTAGAGAGAGAGACATTAACCTGCTGTAGTAGAGAGAGAGAGACATTAACCTGCTGGAGTAGAGAGAGAGACATTAACCTGCTGTTGTAGAGAGAGAGAGAGTAATTAACCTCCTGTAGTAGAGAGAGAGAGACATTAACCTGCTGTTGTAGAGAGAGAGACATTAACCTGCTGTAGTAGAGAGAGAGACATTAACCTGCTGTTGTAGAGAGAGAGAGAGACATTAACCTGCTGTAGTAGAGAGAGAGACATTAACCTGCTGTTGTAGAGAGAGAGAGAGAAAATAACCTGCTGTAGTAGAGAGAGAGAGACATTTACCTGCTGTAGTAGAGAGAGAGACATAACCTGCTGTTGTAGAGAGAGAGAGACATTAACCTGCTGTTGTGGAGAGAGAGAGACATTAAACTGCTGTTGTAGAGAGAGAGAGACAATAACCTGCTGTAGTAGAGAGAGAGAGACATTAACCTGCTGTTGTAGAGAGAGAGACATTAACCTGCTGTAGTAGAGAGAGAGACATTATCCTGCTGTAGTAGAGAGAGAGAGACATTAACCTGCTGTAGTAGAGAGAGACATTAACATGCTGTAGTAGAGAGAGAGAGACATTAACCTGCTGTAGTAGAGAGAGAGAGACATTAACCTGCTGTTGTAGAGAGAGAGACATTAACCTGCTGTAGTAGAGAGAGAGACATTAACCTGCTGTTGTAGAGAGAGAGAGAGAGAGAGAGAGAGAGAGAGAGAGAGAAAGAGAGAGACATTATCCTGCTGTAGTAGAGAGAGAGACATTAACCTGCTGTAGTAGAGAGAGAGAGACATTAACCTGCTATAGTAGAGAGAGAGAGACAGTAACCTGCTGTAGTAGAGAGAGAGAGAGAGACATTAACCTGCTGTTGTAGAGAGAGAGACATTAACCTGCTGTAGTAGAGAGAGAGACATAACCTGCTGTTGTAGAGAGAGAGACATAACCTGCTGTAGTAGAGAGAGAGAGACAGTAACCTGCTGTAGTAGAGAGAGAGACATAACCTGCTGTTGTAGAGAGAGAGAGACATTAACCTGCTGTTGTGGAGAGAGAGAGACATTAAACTGCTGTTGTAGAGAGAGAGAGACAATAACCTGCTGTAGTAGAGAGAGAGAGACATTAACCTGCTGTTGTAGAGAGAGAGACATTAACCTGCTGTAGTAGAGAGAGATACATTATCCTGCTGTATTAGAGAGAGAGAGACATTAACCTGCTGTAGTAGAGAGAGACATTAACATGCTGTAGTAGAGAGAGAGAGACATTAACCTGCTGTAGTAGAGAGAGAGAGACATTAACCTGCTGTTGTAGAGAGAGAGACATTAACCTGCTGTAGTAGAGAGAGAGACATTAACCTGCTGTTGTAGAGAGAGAGAGAGAGAGAGAGAGAGAGAGAGAGAGAGAAAGAGAGAGACATTATCCTGCTGTAGTAGAGAGAGAGACATTAACCTGCTGTAGTAGAGAGAGAGAGACATTAACCTGCTATAGTAGAGAGAGAGAGACAGTAACCTGCTGTAGTAGAGAGAGAGAGAGAGACATTAACCTGCTGTTGTAGAGAGAGAGACATAACCTGCTGTTGTAGAGAGAGAGACATAACCTGCTGTTGTAGAGAGAGAGACATTAACCTGCTGTAGTAGAGAGAGAGACATAACCTGCTGTTGTAGAGAGAGAGACATAACCTGCTGTAGTAGAGAGAGAGAGACAGTAACCTGCTGTAGTAGAGAGAGAGACATAACCTGCTGTTGTAGAGAGAGAGAGAGACATTAACCTGCTGTTGTGGAGAGAGAGAGACATTAAACTGCTGTTGTAGAGAGAGAGAGACAATAACCTGCTGTAGTAGAGAGAGAGAGACATTAACCTGCTGTTGTAGAGAGAGAGACATTAACCTGCTGTAGTAGAGAGAGAGACATTATCCTGCTGTAGTAGAGAGAGAGAGACATTAACCTGCTGTAGTAGAGAGAGACATTAACATGCTGTAGTAGAGAGAGACATTAACATGCTGTAGTAGAGAGAGAGAGACATTAACCTGCTGTAGTAGAGAGAGAGAGACATTAACCTGCTGTTGTAGAGAGAGAGACATTAACCTGCTGTAGTAGAGAGAGAGACATTAACCTGCTGTAGTAGAGAGAGAGACATAACCTGCTGTTGTAGAGAGAGAGAGAGACATTAACCTGCTGTTGTAGAGAGAGAGAGAGAGAGAGAGAGAGAGAGAGAAAGAGAGAGACATTATCCTGCTGTAGTAGAGAGAGAGACATTAACCTGCTGTAGTAGAGAGAGAGAGACATTAACCTGCTATAGTAGAGAGAGAGAGACAGTAACCTGCTGTAGTAGAGAGAGAGAGAGAGACATTAACCTGCTGTTGTAGAGAGAGAGACATAACCTGCTGTTGTAGAGAGAGAGACATAACCTGCTGTTGTAGAGAGAGAGAGACATTAACCTGCTGTAGTAGAGAGAGAGACATAACCTGCTGTTGTAGAGAGAGAGACATAACCTGCTGTAGTAGAGAGAGAGAGACAGTAACCTGCTGTAGTAGAGAGAGAGACATTAACCTGCTGTAGTAGAGAGAGAGACATTAACCTGCTGTAGTAGAGAGAGAGACATTAACCTGCTGTAGTAGAGAGAGAGACATAACCTGCTGTAGTAGAGAGAGAGAGACAGTAACCTGCTGTAGTAGAGAGATAGACATTAACCTGCTGTAGTAGAGAGAGAGACATTAACCTGCTGTAGTAGAGAGAGAGACATTAACCTGCTGTAGTAGAGAGATACATTAACCTGCTGTAGTAGAGAGAGAGACATTAACCTGCTGTAGTAGAGAGAGAGACATTAACCTGCTGTAGTAGAGAGAGAGACATTAACCTGCTGTTGTAGAGAGAGACATTAACCTGCTGTAGTAGAGAGAGAGACATTAACCTGCTGTAGTAGAGAGAGACATTAACATGCTGTAGTAGAGAGAGACATTAACATGCTGTAGTAGAGAGAGAGAGACATTAACCTGCTGTAGTAGAGAGAGAGAGACATTAACCTGCTGTTGTAGAGAGAGAGACATTAACCTGCTGTAGTAGAGAGAGAGACATTAACCTGCTGTAGTAGAGAGAGAGACATAACCTGCTGTTGTAGAGAGAGAGAGAGACATTAACCTGCTGTTGTAGAGAGAGAGAGAGAGAGAGAGAGAGAGAGAGAAAGAGAGAGACATTATCCTGCTGTAGTAGAGAGAGAGACATTAACCTGCTGTAGTAGAGAGAGAGAGACATTAACCTGCTATAGTAGAGAGAGAGAGACAGTAACCTGCTGTAGTAGAGAGAGAGAGAGAGACATTAACCTGCTGTTGTAGAGAGAGAGACATAACCTGCTGTTGTAGAGAGAGAGACATAACCTGCTGTTGTAGAGAGAGAGAGACATTAACCTGCTGTAGTAGAGAGAGAGACATAACCTGCTGTTGTAGAGAGAGAGACATAACCTGCTGTAGTAGAGAGAGAGAGACAGTAACCTGCTGTAGTAGAGAGAGAGACATTAACCTGCTGTAGTAGAGAGAGAGACATTAACCTGCTGTAGTAGAGAGAGAGACATTAACCTGCTGTAGTAGAGAGAGAGACATAACCTGCTGTAGTAGAGAGAGAGAGACAGTAACCTGCTGTAGTAGAGAGAGAGACATTAACCTGCTGTAGTAGAGAGAGAGACATTAACCTGCTGTAGTAGAGAGAGAGACATTAACCTGCTGTAGTAGAGAGATACATTAACCTGCTGTAGTAGAGAGAGAGACATTAACCTGCTGTAGTAGAGAGAGAGACATTAACCTGCTGTAGTAGAGAGAGAGACATTAACCTGCTGTTGTAGAGAGAGACATTAACCTGCTGTAGTAGAGAGAGAGACATTAACCTGCTGTAGTAGAGAGAGAGAGACATTAACCTGCTGTAGTAGAGAGATACATTAACCTGCTGTAGTAGAGAGAGAGACATTAACCTGCTGTAGTAGAGAGAGAGACATTAACCTGCTGTAGTAGAGAGATACATTAACCTGCTGTAGTAGAGAGAGAGACATTAACCTGCTGTAGTAGAGAGAGAGACATTAACCTGCTGTAGTAGAGAGAGAGACATTAACCTGCTGTAGTAGAGAGAGAGACATTAACCTGCTGTAGTAGAGAGATACATTAACCTGCTGTAGTAGAGAGAGACATTAACCTGCTGTAGTAGAGAGAGACATTAACCTGCTGTAGTAGAGAGAGACATTAACCTGCTGTAGTAGAGAGAGAGACATTAACCTGCTGTAGTAGAGAGATACATTAACCTGCTGTAGTAGAGAGAGACATTAACCTGCTGTAGTAGAGAGATACATTAACCTGCTGTAGTAGAGAGAGACATTAACCTGCTGTAGTAGAGAGAGACATTAACCTGCTGTAGTAGAGAGATACATTAACCTGCTGTAGTAGAGAGAGACATTAACCTGCTGTAGTAGAGAGAGACATTAACCTGCTGTAGTAGAGAGATACATTAACCTGCTGTAGTAGAGAGATACATTAACCTGCTGTAGTAGAGAGAGACATTAACCTGCTGTAGTAGAGAGAGACATTAACCTGCTGTAGTAGAGAGATACATTAACCTGCTGTAGTAGAGAGATACATTAACCTGCTGTAGTAGAGAGAGAGACATTAACCTGCTGTAGTAGAGAGAGAGACATTAACCTGCTGTTGTAGAGAGAGACATTAACCTGCTGTAGTAGAGAGAGAGACATTAACCTGCTGTAGTAGAGAGAGAGAGACATTAACCTGCTGTAGTAGAGAGATACATTAACCTGCTGTAGTAGAGAGAGAGACATTAACCTGCTGTAGTAGAGAGAGAGACATTAACCTGCTGTAGTAGAGAGATACATTAACCTGCTGTAGTAGAGAGAGAGACATTAACCTGCTGTAGTAGAGAGAGAGACATTAACCTGCTGTAGTAGAGAGAGAGACATTAACCTGCTGTAGTAGAGAGAGAGACATTAACCTGCTGTAGTAGAGAGATACATTAACCTGCTGTAGTAGAGAGAGACATTAACCTGCTGTAGTAGAGAGAGACATTAACCTGCTGTAGTAGAGAGAGACATTAACCTGCTGTAGTAGAGAGAGAGACATTAACCTGCTGTAGTAGAGAGATACATTAACCTGCTGTAGTAGAGAGAGACATTAACCTGCTGTAGTAGAGAGATACATTAACCTGCTGTAGTAGAGAGAGACATTAACCTGCTGTAGTAGAGAGAGACATTAACCTGCTGTAGTAGAGAGATACATTAACCTGCTGTAGTAGAGAGAGACATTAACCTGCTGTAGTAGAGAGAGACATTAACCTGCTGTAGTAGAGAGATACATTAACCTGCTGTAGTAGAGAGATACATTAACCTGCTGTAGTAGAGAGAGACATTAACCTGCTGTAGTAGAGAGAGACATTAACCTGCTGTAGTAGAGAGATACATTAACCTGCTGTAGTAGAGAGATACATTAACCTGCTGTAGTAGAGAGAGACATTAACCTGCTGTAGTAGAGAGAGACATTAACCTGCTGTAGTAGAGAGATACATTAACCTGCTGTAGTAGAGAGAGAGACATTAACCTGCTGTAGTAGAGAGAGACATTAACCTGCTGTAGTAGAGAGATACATTAACCTGCTGTAGTAGAGAGAGACATTAACCTGCTGTAGTAGAGAGATACATTAACCTGCTGTAGTAGAGAGATACATTAACCTGCTGTAGTAGAGAGATAAAGCATTTGTCTAATTTATTGTGCTTCTCTTGCTTTGCACTATCCTGGAGCGTGTTGCGTGTAGCTTGTTATTTGCCATAAGTCATAAGTCTTCAAAGCGGCATTAGGCTATAGAGCCTCAGTGTGTTGCAAAAGTTAGGAGACATCTAATCAGTATAAAACGAAATTAAATTCAGGGAATTATAATTTAAAGGAGAAGGATAGGCTTCAACAACCAATAGCCTACAGTTAGGCTGCTACTTAATATTCTGAATGGAGTTGTTGTTTGTAACTGTAGGATCAGAAAGCGCATGCACTGAAGCCTCAGTTAGCCTAGCTAGCTAATATTAGTTAGCTTAGCTAGCTTCTCTTCACAGTATGATGCATGCAGTCCAAGACAGGTTCTTCCTAATTAGATTTGATGATGAATAACCTAGCTAAGGCAGCTATTAGTCTACTATAGCTTGAGTCTCTCACTCCTCCCTGCTCCCCATGTCACTGGCACACAGTACTGCCCCGCCTCTCTCCCTCCTCTCTCCCTCTCTCCCGCCTCTCCCCCGCCTCTCTCCCTCCTCTCCCGTTTCATCTGCTCCGGTTAATAAAATATCTTTAAAAAGTACTTTTCTGCTGCTTCCCTTACTCGGATCTGATTGGACCGGGTCTGGATCCGACCAGGTGTATACGGAACGGGTCTAGTTGTCTCTATATTTAAAATATATATTTATTAATTTCGGGTCCTGGTGGGAGAGTCGCAGGTCCATTTCGGAAAAGGGTGCAACTTTTTGGCGAGGGCATTCCTTCACCATGTGTGGACAGAGCAATGCAATTTTACAAATAAAAAACACAGCCTTTTGGACAACATCAAGTTCATAACTATGTTTAGAGATTGGTTGGTTTTTCTGGACGCTTCAGTCCAGATCTTCTTTATAGCCATATCTGCTCAGCAGGCTGTCATTCAACTATGCCCCTCACCTGCTCTTCATCAGCAGGCTGGGATGTCCATCAGTACACGTCACCACACACACGCACACACACACGCACGCGCACGCACGCACGCACACACACACACACACACACACACACACAAACGCACGCACACACACACACGCGCACACACACACACACACACACACACACACACACACACAAACGCACGCACGCACGCACGCACACAAACACACACACACGCACACACGCACGCACACACGCACACACACACACACACACACACACACACACACACACACACACACACACACACACACACACACACACTCCCATGGGCGTTTTACAGGCCTGATCAGAAGTATGCTTGGATTTATCAGCCAGTTAAATGTCAAACTTTCAATTAGTCTAGAGAAGAGAAAAGATACTGGTGAGGTGGACTGTAGTATTGTAGTAACATAGTACTGCAGTATTGTAGTAACATAGTACTGTAGTATTGCAGTAACATAGCACTGTAGTATTGTAGTAACATAGTACTGCAGTATTGTAGTAACATAGTACTGTAGTGTTGTAGTAACATAGTACTGCAGTATTGTAGTAACAGAGTAGTGTAGTATTGTAGTAACATAGTACTGCAGTATTGCAGTAACATAGCACTGTAGTATTGTAGTAACATAGTACTGCAGTATTGTAGTACCATAGTAGTGTAGTATTGTAGTAACATAGTACTGCAGTATTGTAGTAGCATAGCACTGTAGTATTGTAGTAACATAGTACTGCAGTATTGTAGTAACATAGCACTGTAGTATTGTAGTAACATAGTACTGCAGTATTGTAGTAACATAGTACTGTAGTATTGTAGTAACATAGTACTGCAGTATTGTAGTAACATAGCACTGTAGTATTGTAGTAACATATTACTGCAGTATTGTAGTAACATAGTAGTGTAGTATTGTAGTAACATAGTACTGCAGTATTGTAGTAGCATAGCACTGTAGTATTGTGGTAACATAGTACTGCAGTATTGTAGTAACATAGTACTGTAGTATTGTAGTAACATAGTACTGCAGTATTGTAGTAACATAGCACTGTAGTATTGTAGTAACATAGTAGTGCAGTGTTGTAGTACCATAGTACTGCAATATTGTAGTAACACAGTACTGTAGTATTGTAGTAACATAGTACTGCAGTATTGTAGTAACAGCACTGTAGTATTGTAGTAACATAGTACTGCAGTATTGTAGTAGCATAGCACTGTAGTATTGCAGTAACATAGTACTGCAGTATTGTAGTAACATAGCGCTGTAGTATTGTAGTAACATAGCACTGTAGTATTGTAGTAACATAGCACTGTAGTATTGTAGTAACATAGTACTGTAGTATTGTAGTAACATAGCACTGTAGTATTGTAGTAACATAGTACTGTAGCATTGTAGTAACATAGTACTGCAGTATTGTAGTAACATAGTACTGTAGTATTGAAATAACATAGTACTGCAGTATTGTGGTAACATAGTACTGTAGTATTGTAGTAACATAGTACTGTAGTATTGTAGTAACATAGTACTGTAGTATTGTGGTAACATAGTACTGCAGTATTGTAGTAACATATTATTGTGGTATTGCAGTAACATAGTACTGTAGTATTGTAGTACCATAGCACCATAGTATTGCTGTAACATAGCACTGTAGTATTGTAGTAACACAGTACTGCAGTATTGTAGTAACATAGTACTGTAGTAGTGTAGTAACATAGTACTGTAGTATTGTAGTAACATAGTACTGCAGTGGTGTAGTAACATAGTACTGTAGTATTGTAGTAACATAGTACTGCAGTATTGTAGTAACATAGTACTGTAGCATTGCAGTAACACAGTACCGTAGTATTGTAGTAACATACTATTGTAGTATTGCAGTAACATAGTACTGTGGTATTGTAGTAACATAGCACCGTAGTATTGTAGTAGCATAGTACTGTAATATTGCAGTAACATGGTACTGTGGTTTTGCAGTAACATAGTAACGTAGTATTGTAGTAACATATTAGCATAGTATTGTAGTACCATAGTACTGTAGAATTGTAGTAACATAGTACTGTAGTAGCATAGTACTGCTATAGTGTAGTAACATAGTACTGTAGTATTGTAGTAACATAGCATTGTAGTATTGTAGTAGCATAGTACTGTAATATTGCAGTAACATGGTACTGTGGTTTTGCAGTAACATAGTAACGTAGTATTGTAGTAACATATTAGCATAGTATTGTAGTACCATAGTACTGTAGAATTGTAGTAACATAGTACTGTAGTAGCATAGTACTGCTATAGTGTAGTAACATAGTACTGTAGTATTGTAGTAACATAGCATTGTAGTATTGCCGCACCATAGTACCGTAGAATTGCAGTAACATAGTATTGAAATATTGAAGTACCATATTCCTGCAGTACCATATTGTAGTATTGTAGTAATATAGCACTGTAATAATGTAGTAACATAGTACTGCAGCATTGTAGTACCATAGTACTCTAGTATTGTAGCACCATAGTACGGTGGTATTGTAGTACCATATTACTGTAGTATTATAGTGCCATATTAATGTAGTATTGTAGCAACGTATTCCCATTTTACTGTAGTATTGTTGCACCATAGTACTGTAGTATTGTAGTACCATAGTAATGTAGTATTGTAGTAACACAGTACTGTAGTGACATAGTACTGTTGTATTGCAGTAACATAGTACTGTAGTATTGTAGCACCATAGTACTGTGGTATTGTAGTAACACAGTACTGTAGTATTGCAGTAACATAGTTCTGTAGTATTGTAGTAACATTGTACTGTAGTAACATAGTACTGTAGTATTGTAGTAACATAGTCCCATAGTACTGTAGTACTGTTGTACCATACTACCGTAGTAACATAATACCATAGTACTGTAGTATTGTAGTAATATAGTACTGTAGCAACATAGTCCCATTGTACTGTAGTGATGCATTACCATATCACTGTAGTAACATAGTACCATAGTGCTGTAGTATTGTAGTAGCAGTACCATAGTACTGTAGTATTGTAGTAACGTCGTGCTGTAGTAGAGTTGAATCGTAGTGCTGTTGTATTGCAGTACTATAGTACTTTAGTAACATAGTACCATAGTACTGTAGTATTATAGTACCTTGGTACTGTAGTAACATAGTACAGTAGTACTGTAGTATTGTATTACAATAGTAATGTAGTAAGATAGTACCATAGTACTGTAGTATTGTGGTGCCATAGTACTGTAGTGATATAGTGCCGTTGTACTGTAGTATTGCAGTACTATAGTACAGTAGTAGCATGATACTGTAGTATTTTAGTACCATAGTACTGTAGTACCATAGTACCATAGTACTGTAGTTTTGTAGTACCATAGTACTGTATTACCATAGTACTTTAGTACCATAGTACTGTAGTACTGTAGTATTGTAGTGCCATAGTGCAGTATGTTTTGTAGTACTATAGTAATGTAGTAACATATTACTGTAGTACGTTAGTATTGTAGTACCATTTTACTGTAGTAAAACAGTAACATGGTACTGTTGTACTGTAGTAATTGTATTGTATTACCATAGTAAGACAGTACTGTAGTACTGTAGTAACACACTACTGTGGCATTGTAGTACCATAGTAACATAGTACTGTAATATTGTAGTACCCCAGTCTCATAGTACTGTAGTACCATAGTAACATAGTACTGTAGTATTGTAATACCATAGTAACATAGTGTTGTTGTACTGTAGTAAATAGTACCATAGTAATGTAGTGCCATAGTAACTTAGTACTGTGGTATCATATTACCAAAGTACTGTAGTATTGTAGGACTGTAGTATTGTAGTAGTTTAGTTCCATATTACTGTAGTATTGTAGGACCATACTATTGTAGTATTGTAGCATCATAGTAACATAGTACTATAGTACTGTAGTATAATATAAACTAAGTACTGTAGTATGGAGTGTGCAAAACTGTCATCAAGGCAAAGGTGGCTATGAAACATCTCAAATATAAAATTGTTGTTGATTTGTTAAACACTTTTTTGGTTACTACATGATTCCATATGTGTTATTTCATAGTTTTTGTCTTCACTATTATTCGACAATGTAGAAAATAGTACAAATGAAGAAAAACCCTTGAATGAGTAGGTGTGTCCAGACTTTAGACATGTACTGTAGCTATGTTATCCTTACTCATTGTGTTATTATTTCAAAATATTTTTTATATTTTCTCTCTGCATTGTAAGTAAGCATTTCACTTTTAGTCTACACTTGTTGTTTACGAAGCTTGTGACGAATATAATTTGATTTGATTGATTTGAGACAATGAGTGAGGCTTAGATTGACAAGGTTAGAGGTTAGAACTAGGAACAGGAATTTTTCTGGACGGGTCACTTAGTTTTGATAAATAATTAAATCTGTGATAGGTTTGTACCTACATGTATTTCCATAGTCCAAAATCGATCTAGCCATCTAATGTGGAGTTCCCACCACGTTGGTTAATATCCTATAATATTAGGGGTTAAGTGTAGATTTTAGAAAGGGCACAGTTGTTTTAGACAGGCCTCAGACATACTTAGCATACTGGAATATAAATGTCCCAAATGTGTTTTCAATGTTTAGAAATCATTATTTGTTGTATAGT